>NC_054539.1:8702125-9052750 GCF_017654505.1 Polyodon spathula | reverse complement strand
CACTTAGTACTGTATGATTATATATATCTCAACATTATAATGTACTTGTGGTTATAACATCAAAGAATTATCAGCAGTGTTGCAGAATGTAACACTAATTATTCCCAAAACCCGGTCCATTGCGCTAGTTTACAGCTTGGTCATTCAGATTCAAGAGACTTCCTCCATGTGGGAGAAGTTGAAATGCTTAAAATGGTTCAAGAAAAAACAAATCGGTCCATTCAAATCCTAATACAGTATAAATGCATTGTTGTGTAGTAATCACATTGCTGTAAACTTGCGCACCTTTAAGCGTATCTACCTTATGGTTATCCAGGGGGAGCCAGTAAATAGTGTTCATCCTGTTGCCAAACCTGCTGAAACTGAACAGCAGGTAGATAAAATCCAGACCAGGTTTGCATCAAATAGATTTTGCCTTTAGACAACAAACAGAATACTTTAGAATTTGTAAAGGGATTTTTAATCAAGTATTCTCGAATTTGACTAACAGATACAACTCCTGGATTAAGTGTGAAGCATACACTGCACAGTGCATACTCAAAATGAGACATCAGACAAGCCTATGCCTGTGCGCTTTTATCTTGCAAATTCAACATGGTTGGTCACAACGCAGTCATGTGCATTTCAGTTAAAATAGGGTACTACAATCATAATTGAGCAGTGGTGATGCTTAGTAATGCACAGTTACTCGATGCATGTGACCTTTTTGAAGATTTCCTCTGTTATGTTGTACATTTTGAATGCTGCATGTTTTCCAGGACTCCTTGAAAGTGTTGTGTCCCACATGAAACATTTTAAAAGTCACAATGTTGTTGCATTAAAAGCCCACATTGAAATATTAATTCAATGTCAGCATTGTAAACAAACTGGATTATCAACAGTGGGCTGTCTGAAAACTGTGTTCTAAATAACCACCAATGAATTGAGGAGGATTGTGAGACTGCAGCTTTAAATTAAGATTCATTAGTTTAGTTGGTTTTTCTGTTTCCTTCCAGTGTTATCACTGTTGACTTTTTTCTGCAGACACTAACAGCAGATTTCTAATACCCTAGCTTATATATAGCTGTAAGCGTACTTCTGTCCAGTTGTTATCCAGCATCAGTCTGATGTTCTGTATTTTAATCTTTTTTTAATCAGCCATTTTACATTGTGCATGCCAAAATGTGTTTTATTTTGCCTTGTAATTATTAATCTTTTACTGTTGTACTAGACCAGGGCTTCTCAACCTTGGACCCCCTGTGTCTTCTGGTTTTCATTCCAGCTGAGCGCTCAGTCACTTAACTAAACCCTTAATTTAACTGATCATTATACTTATTTTCAGTTCTTAAACAGTTGCAGATTTCAAGTTAGCTATAACATTGTATAAGTAACTTGAACTCTGCAACTGTTTAAGAGCTGAAAACAATTAAAAAGGTCTAATTCAGCAAATTATTAGTTCAATTAAGGGTTTAGTTAAGTAACTGAGAGCTCAGTTGGAATGAAAACCAACAGGGGGTCCCCAGGATTAGGGTTGAGGAGCCCTGGTCTAAACACTAGTTGCTAGCCTACTGTATATACTACCAGATCTGACCAGCAGCACACAAAAGGGCCTTTGAGACTGGCTTGTAAACACAAGAGAGACATCTACTTATCATGGGCGCAATAGATAGATTGATGAAATCAATTCTATGTAAAAACTAAATTAGAGCAACCATGAAAAAGTACATCCACGGTGGACCTCTGGATGTTTGTGAAAAGATATCAATCAGGGATCCACGATATATTTTACACTATACAAGTACATGTTGAAACTTACTGTTTATTTGCCTTTTATTAGGAGGTTTGCTCCAATCCCAAGTTCATCGATGCAGGTGCCACAAGAACTGACATCTGCCAAGGAGCGCTGGGTAAGTGAGATGATGTGTTGTAGGAAATATATATATATAATTGAATATAATGACAAGCATTCTGTATTAAATCTGCCCAGTCTTGTATCACAAAGGCTTTCACGTGATCAGTGATGACAGATGTTTTAAATATGCTAGGGGCAGTCCTTAACAAATTATCTTTAGTGGAAAGCAGTTATAAAAGGAAATGGTAGCACAAGGGTACAGTAGCTAATTGCTAAAATGGTAACGCAGTGGTAAAATGTTCACATTGTAAAGGAAATATAATGGCACTAACCAATAACATATCAGTACCACTGGGCTTCATTTTATAAGGACTGTACAGTATATGTTCCAGATCCATTTGAGCTGCCACTACTGGCAATTCTGTGTACTGCTAGGTTTTAAAATAACCATATTACAGTAGCTTGTATTAATATCCTGAAGCAGTATTAGAAAATCTTTTCAACACAAGCAACAAGGACTTGTTTTCAATCACTTTATAAAACACGCTTTGCAGAAACACCAGATGGAGTGCAGCTGTTCAGTATGTCATAAACCTTTTAAATCTTAATGTGTCTGACTGTTGCCATGGTTAGTTACATGTTTCATTCCCACCAGAGCAGGTCAATATTGACAGGTTCATAAGGTGGAGGGAGATTTTACCTGCTGTAAAACAACTTTTAATTAATTTTATTGCATGTGTGTGTTGCGCCAATGGCAAATAATATAAACAGGGCTGCGTTTGAGAATAGGGTAGTATTTGGTATGAAGGCAGTCTGTTGTTCTGTGGGTGAATAACTTTTCCTACATAATGCTTGATAGGGGAATATGAGTCAGACCTGAGCTACTAAAAAAATAACTGGGTGGGGCCTGCATTCTGGGCTTGTTTTGGAGCCAAACAGATATACACTTCTGGGTTGCCACTGAGACCGCAAGGTTATGAAACAAGGCAAATATTTCTGTGAATCACTGGTATTCCTATTCCAGTGGGGGTTGAATATCCTTACAGTATAGCTGCATCTGTATTCACCCACAGCTTCAACTGTATAAGCTGAATCTGTAATATGACATATTTCAAAAGGAACCGGATGTGAGGAGGAATGCTAGTTTCAGAAGTATAACTATTTTGACTCAACCTCATCCATGCCAATTTAGTGTGTGCTTTTCTCTGCCAGTCATGCATTTCTCCAAAACTCACAGCCCTTGAAAGTCTTACATAAGTTTTGCTTTTTGAACTGAGAGAAAAGATTTTAATGAAAACAGTGAAGCTCAATGTGTGTGTCTGGGGGAGTGATAATAACAATGAAACCAAAGTAAAAAAAACAGTGGGTTACAAAGAAGACAAACTGCAGTTTAATGTAGTAAATTCATTTAAAATGCAGTACAGTACAATGCTGTGCTGTATGTTCAGGTTACTATTTACTGCAGTATTCTGTTGTAAGGTGCTATAACATGGCTATATACTGCAGTATTTTAAACTATGCACCAGTAAAGTGTGTACAGAATTAGAAACTGCAATACTGTAGAAATATGGAAAGTACGTTTTACACAGGCGTTTTTAGCAGCAGAATAAATGGAGCAATATAAGAACTGAGCTGCTACCCTAGTAGAGCTAAGTTCAGCCCTGTATTAAACCTTTTCTCCCGAATGCCACTTCAGTAGTTACTGGTTTTATCTGAGATAGAAATGAACAATTTCTGGTTCTTTTGATTGTGTGATTTCTGTTTCCGCTTCAGTATTACGAGGCCAACACAAGATAAGGTTTATGTCTGTAATTTAACAGGGACTGTATGTGGGCTTCCAGGATGAAAGGGGTTAAACAAAATGGGTGGTACCAGGAACATTTAATTGTGTTTAAAAATGAAAAGAAAAAGCTTAAACTCGTTCCAAATGCAGCCTGGCACAAAAGGAATTGTGTTTCCCCTTTTGAGTATTGTTTTATGCTTTAAGTTACACGTTTCCAAGGGAAACGCCTGCTCTTTTACTTTAGTGGTATTTGCAACTAACCTGACCGAACAGGAAACCGTCTGCGTTGCTTGCAACCCGAGAGCTTGGGGCAGTGTGCCTGATTCAGCACAGATTCAACACTCTCAGTGCAGTGCTCACTGCACATTGTTCTTTCAATAATCAGTTTGTTTCTTTTGGGTTCAAGGGTTGCAGTTGTAGTTACCGCAGTATTGTGTTTTGAAACAAACAGAAACAAAACAGACAAACCTTCTGGCAGTAAATGTACTCACAGGAAATGTAACACTTTGATATAATGGTCCGGGTACAGCAATACTTCGGGTGATAGCTGGTTCAGCTAACCTAGTTCTCCTTCTGCTATAGACCAGTAGATTCAGTAGACTACTACTAGCAAACGTGCAGGATTAACACTGCACTGCCTCACATTCTGTGCTATTCGTTTACTTGTTTCAGTCTGTTAAATAACATTTATTTTCGTCATAGGGCTTGATATTGTGTAGCAGCACTTTTACAAATGTTTTCACAATAATAGATGCATACGTTGTAGTGTGGTTATTTGTTGAGCATTTCATATATAACCTGTGCTTGATCTAGAATTTTTTTTTCCTTTCAGCAGTGTCAGTTACAACAACTGAAGCATATTAAACCAATAAATTCCGAGGGTTATAATAATAATCTACTATAAACAATAGCTCTCAATAGCACGTTTTTTTTTTTTGATTAGGGGACTGCTGGCTCCTGGCTGCCATCGCCTCTCTGACCCTCAACGAGGATGTTTTGGCCCGGGTCGTTCCCAGCGGACAAAGCTTCAAGGAGAACTACGCCGGAATCTTTCACTTCCAGGTAAAAGAGAAAATGCAGTGAGGGACACTGTAATGGTTTGGAATATTATCCAGAAAAGCTAAGCAAATTGTCCCGCTCTCCCCCCAAGCCCAAAAGAATGTTAATAACAAAAAAATTGTTACATTGTTTTCAAGATGTTCAATTCTGTTTGCCAATGTTATTCTCACGTTTGTTCTTCAATTGTTAAAATCAAACACTTTGCTAGTTCTACATTTTTTGTCTGCTATGTCACCGTGTATTGTAACAAATAATATACACCAAAAGTGGTGCTAGCACTCTCGGGATTGATATGTCGCCAGAAACCCTTGATAGAATTGCAGCTGTATTTTGCACTGTTGGGTGTAGGTTATTCCTTGTATGTGTGTGCTGTGGATTGTGTTGTGAGTGGCAGTGGCGTTTCTAATTTGGTGATTTCTCCTTTCAGTTCTGGCAGTTTGGGGAGTGGGTTGATGTTGTTGTTGATGACAGGCTGCCCACAAAGGATGGGGAACTGGTTTTTGTGCACACAGAGGAGAAAACAGAGTTCTGGAGCGCACTGCTGGAGAAGGCCTATGCCAAGTAAGTAGGCCTTGTTGGTGATTTGTGCTATGTTAAGTCAGGGAAGCACTTCTCACTTTGAAAAAAGCTGGCTTGTAGAGTTGGTGAGCTCTGCATCAGTGGAAACAAGTGAGAAAATACAGGTAGTGGAGTGAGTCTACTGATTAATTAGTTTAAAGATAAGAGGGTCTACCCTGACCCCACTTCCAATTGAAGTATCCTTTACTCTACAGAGACTGACAGTTTCCTTAATATCACACTGTGGCAAAGTGGTTGCAGTGCGCAGGTGTAGAGGTGTTGCAGAGCTCAAGACAAGAACAAACAACAAAGTACTGGTGAAATGATGGTTTATTTATAGTCCAAAGTCTGATGACAAACAGTAAATAATAATGATAAAAGACAATACACAGAGTTTGCGTATTGCTCTGTTTAATCCACGGGTTGGTCCTGAAATAATAGTCCCAGTATGTAAACACCCACAGTTAACACAAACATGATCACAAGTCCACATTGAGTGGTATAGTGCTCGTGGTGCAAATACAATTGACCATGAAACAAGTGCACTGTCACATCTCTACGTCCCCTTACATACCGTCAATCACGCTCACTTGGTTAATGAGCGCAACCACTCCTCCAGTCTGCGGTTGCCACATCATTTCCTTCCGGGTCAATGATTTAGTGTACCGTAGCTCCGTCCCCTTTCTAAATGGACGACTTCCGCCTAACCCTGGGAATGAATTGTCTGGTGACCCAGTCCAGGGCACTCTGTTCCCTTTACACAGTGCCCTCACAGGTTGGGAGGAAGATATATCACAAAGAATCATTTGGTCTCTGTCACACACACTAAAACATATTTACCCTTAGTCACATTTGGCAATGTAAGAACCCACATCATTAAAGTTTGGTGGTAAGAGATTTGAAACAGTTCGATCAAGAACCAACCCTTTAAAGACACACCACCCTGTACAGGTTTACAACTCAGCACAACATCTTGACGAACATCCACATGTTTGTCTTGCAGGATGAATGGCTGCTACGAGGCCCTGTCTGGGGGGTCCACTACTGAAGGCTTTGAAGATTTCACCGGTGGAATCGCAGAGATGTATGACCTGAAGAAAGCTCCAAAGAACCTTTTTCAGATCATCAGGAAAGCCCTGGATTCAGGATCTCTTCTGGGATGCTCTATTGATGTAATTATTCTGCAGTTGTTTGACACATTTAACTTTTAACAGTGGTAAGAATTTGTTTTAGGAAAATGCAAATTCAGGCAAAAAGAAACCAAATGTAGAGCAGTTTTTATGTTTGATGTTAACCTTAATAATGGAAACATCATTGGTAGTGCACACTGTTTTCCTGCAGCAAAATGAACTTTCTTGAAGATCCTAACGTTGTATACATTTTTAAATATCTTCTGGGAGCTGCAATTTCAAGTACAGATTTCTGAGTTGAAGGTGTACAAGGTGTTGCAGTCATACCAACTTTACTGCTACTTCCAAGTCATTCTTGATAACTAACTGTGGTTTTATTAATGCAGATCACAAGTGCATCAGACAGTGAGGCGGTCACTTACCAGAAGCTGGTGAAGGGACACGCATACTCACTCACAGGTGCTGAAGTGGTAAGTGATGAGCCAAGTGCTTCGTCTCATTGCAGTGTTTTACTTTGTATTTCACATTCACTGCTGTTTTACGCTACCCTTATAACAATGTACCACTGTATTTATGCAGCTAACATGCTTTTCCCATGGCTATACTGTGCATTTACCATAGATTACCCTGGTTTGCCATGTTTATTAATATGTTTTACCATAGCTCGATATTCTTTACCATGGTTACCTATTTCTTTCCCATGCTTTATTACATTTTGCTATGCTTGTTAGACAAAAAAAGATATCCCTCCATTACCATCTGACAATATCCCTGGATGGACTCCTTTTAATGTGTCCTTTAAAGAGTAAGTAGTGTGGTTCTGAAAAATATAGCGTTGCACATCCCCAGGTCAGGGGTCTCCCCAGACCTTTTGAGCCAGACGGGCTGCCCGGCTGAAAACACCCGGTCTGCCCTTCTTGCAGATGCTACTGTGTCTTTAACAATAAGGATTGATTCTGCTTCTAGCAGACAAGATCACTTGCGCTTTGCTGGGTGAAAAAAAAAAAATCTTTGAACCACATGACACCTGTGTGACATCTTGGCACAACATTTAACCAATCTCAGAGTTGAAGGGGCGGGTTTTCTGTATTAAGCACTTTGAGAGGCTAAAACTTTAAAATGACTGCTAAAAAAATAACCAATTTATTTTCAAAGCATAAATAGTGACAATGAATGCACTATATACTTGAAGCACGGTAATTTACCATAAAAAAAAAACTAATAAAAAATGTAGAACATAGAAAAGAGCAAGCAGATAGCAAGCAGTCAACGAAAGACAACACATTATTCAAATTCTTTTGTTGTATTACATATTTAAGGTAAGGCAGGTTTATTTTTCTGTTAAAAGTGCTCCTGGCTGTACAGAATTCCTGGTGAGAACCCTACAGGTGTTGCTACAGCTGTTTACATAACATACTGTTGCAGAGAAGGGGAGGAGCAGGCAGAGGCCCTGCACATGAAAAAATGTGTGTTTTGTGTAAAAAAAAAAAAAAAATAGGGTGCGACCAGGGGTAATTGACCAAACATCATTCCATTATCAACTGGCCACATACCACTTTTCAATAACAGTCACACCATTCAGCACTTACACAATCCCTACACCAATTAAATAATTGCATTCACTCATTGCTTAGTGGGCCTCTGCCCTGCTCACATCCTCCCCCTCCTCTGCCACAGTTGCCTATCGTTTTTCTTTTTATTGTTAACATCCTGATAACTTTTTACGAAACAGAAATGCCAGAGCACTTGTTTTTTGGTTGGTTGTTTGGTTTTTTTTTTTTTGTTGTTTTTTTTTTTTTTAAATCTGACCTTTTTTTAAATAACTTTGAAACAGACAACTGTAAAAAGTTGTCAAGATGTTAACAATGAAAAAAGAAATTATAGGCATTATTTAAACAGGTGTAGCAACGCGTGGGGATGTACAACGCTGTATTTCCAGAACCCCGCTACTTACTCTTTAAGACTGCACTAAATCTTCGTGTTCATTTTGAAGTTATGTTACGCATCTCTGTGTTATGGGCTATGCGAAGAGAAATAGTTTTAGTAAGTTTTTTTTTTTAATCCACAGTGTGTTCATTTTTTCTGTTTTGTTGTTGTGCGCAGTCATGATAGGCAGAGCCTGCTGGTGTTTTTTAGGTGAATTATCGAGGCCGTGCAGAGCAGCTGATCCGAGTCAGGAATCCATGGGGTCAGGTGGAGTGGACCGGTGCATGGAGTGACAAGTAGGTTGTGGACTGTGGGAACAATTTTGAATGAGTTTCAGAGAAAATGTCACAACGGAAATATTGCAATAGAGAAAACAAACTATAAAAATCTAACAGGGGACTTCAAAAGACGATGCATCACCAGTGATATACGTAGTCTGAGGACTAACCCTGCCAGTGAGTTTCACATTCACTTGGACAATAAACAAGTCTTCTTCATCAATTGATGAGTGCAGTGGCTACATAAACAAGTCAAAGTGAAAAGCGAAACAACAATAAGGGACTTGGGAGAAAATGATTGTAGAAACAAGAAACGAAAAAAGGCTCTTTTTAAAGTTATTGCTCCTTTTTAAACTTTAAATGCATGTAAAATGCATGCTAATAGCAGAATGGTGTGTTTATAATGCATCACCAGGGTTTCTCTTGTTTTGGAGGTTTCTTTCTGGGTGTTCATTCCAAACCTTGTCTCTGGTGTTTCACCCTCACAGCTCCCCCGAGTGGAACAGCGTGGAAGCTTCTCAGCGGCCCAACAAAGCCGAGGACGGAGAGTTTTGGTGAGCCGCACTTTGAAATTGGGGTCTTTTTCTAAACACTGTGCATGTATTTTACTTGGCACAAACCGTTTTAAAAGTAAAGTAGTACAGTATGTACATTGTAACTTTGTGTTTCACACAATAGAAAAAACTTACTATATACCAGCTCAACTGTCAAGTTAGGAACTACCTAAACTGTCTATATGAACTATGTATGTATGTAAGTATGTAAAAGCTCCTGCTGAAAAATGCCTTTTCTTTGTTTCTGGTCTTTGCCAGGATGTCGTTTTCAGACTTCATGAGGCATTACTCCAGGCTGGAGATCTGCAACCTGACTCCTGACACCCTGACCAGTAACGACTACAAGAACTGGAGCGTGTGCAACTACCACGGAACCTGGAGAACCGGCTCCACAGCGGGGGGCTGCAGGAACAACCCGTGTAAGAAACCCAGAGAGCATAAAAACCCATTCTGACCAAGGCAGCCGTTTACTATGAAGAGTTTCTGTGTGTTGACGAGAATACAATGAGTCATAGAGGTGGGGCTCATTAGTCATGGCAGGAAACAGGAATTGTCATCCTAGCAGTGCCGCTGAATTTTTTTTTTTTTTTGTCTTTTATTTTTTATGACATTCTGACACAGAAGCCATATAACAAGGTCCCTTAAACTTCGGTTTATTATTGTGTCATTCAGCTGAGACATCAGCACTGGATTTGTGCCACATTTAATGCTGCATGACTTTTCTGATTATGCAAAGCAGTTAGTTGTTAAATTTATAATACCTGGCTGGTTGTATATTCGGCATGTATAGGTTTGAACTGCCGGTATTGTATTTACCTCCTGATTTAGTTTCTCTGCTTAGCCACAAGTCTTTATCTGTGCATCTTCTCTGTTGGCTCATGCAGTACATTCTTGTTAAAAAATACTTTACCCCTCAAACAATTTCTTCTGCAAGAAACATGAGGATATATCATTGCATCTTAAAACCAATGCACCATCCCTCCCCGAAGGGAACTATATACCTCAAACTGAGATTTGGCTTGTATGTGCAGCAACAGATCATGACAGGCACCATGAGAGCTTTCTCTCACAGCTCAGTCCTGCTCTGAACATCCCTGCCACCCAATCCTGGGCCTCTCTCAACTCAAGGAGTGACTGACAATGGTTCCAGGTTATGCAGATTATTTTGTGATGTGGATTACACTAATGTCGGCTAGGGCTAGGTTGAGACCACCAGCCACATTTCACCTGTTAATTGAAAAAAAATATCCTGCTGAACCTCCTATCTCGCACACAAGGTCTTTCCTCCTGCCAACATTTTTACTTTCCTTTGTCATTAAGTTAAGATGCTATGTTAAAGCAGTAGCACATGCATCATTTAAAATGTTTTAAGTAATTTAGGTGCAACATTTTAAAATTATTTTAAGGTCAAAGCACAGCACCCTCTGAATAATCTAAACCAGTTGGGACTGGATGTATTGATCCCCTTATTCGCCACAAAAAGACACTAGAGGGCTAGATGAGGTTTAAAATATTTAAGGGTGTGTTCAGATCATTGACACGATAATGTTTCGTTGCTCTCTGCCAGATGAGGGTCTTGTATGAAGCTCATGTGAGGCACATGAGGAGCAGTGTGTAAAGATACATTGTGTATCAATGAATTCTGCTACCTTTATTTCCATCAGATACTGTGTTGTAATAAAGGTCTGTATTGTTTGTATTGTAATACAAGAACAAAAGCACAACAGAGCTCATTGTAGCTCACCAAATGGTTCTGGAGGAGGAATACGTGTGTTTTATAGTTGGTAGGAATACGTGCCCTCTGTAACTCATTTCATTTTAGTTACATGACATGAGCAAATGTTCTTATTATGCATCGTACAAGTAGGCAATCTAGGCTTGCACATGTATCGTGATACATATCGTATTGTGACCTGCATATCGCGAAAAATATAATGTTGTGACATTACTGTATCGTCGGACCCCTATTGAATCATCAGATACCTTCTGGACGAACCCCCAGTTTGTGCTCAAGCTGGAGGAGGTGGACGATGACCCTGATGATGGGGAGGACGGCTGCACCTTCCTGGTGGGTCTGATACAGAAGAACCGCAGAAGGCAGAGGAAGATGGGAGAGGACATGCACACCATCGGCTTCGCCATCTACGAGGTACATGCACTGTGAACTCTGAGGGGCGGGGGTTACATCTACGAGATACAGTTACTGAACTCTGAGGAGGGGTTACATCTACGAGGTACAGTTACTGAACTCTGAGGAGGGGTTACATCTACGAGGTACAGTTACTGAACTCTGAGGGGGGGGTTACATCTACGAGGTACAGTTACTGAACTCTGAGGAGGGGGGTTACATCTACGAGGTACAGTTACTGAACTCTGAGGGGGGGGTTACATCTACGAGGTACAGTTACTGAACTCTGAGGAGGGGTTACATCTACGAGATACAGTTACTGAACTCTGAGGAGGGGTTACATCTACGAGGTACAGTTACTGAACTCTGAGGGGGGGGTTACATCTACGAGGTACAGTTACTGAACTCTGAGGAGGGGGTTACATCTACGAGGTACAGTTACTGAACTCTGGGGGGGGGGTTACATCTACGAGGTACAGTTACTGAACTCTGAGGGGGGGGTTACTGAGGAGGGGGTTACATCTACGAGGTACAGTTACTGAACTCTGAGGGGGGGGTTACATCTACGAGGTACAGTTACTGAACTCTGGGGGGGGGGTTACATCTACGAGGTACAGTTACTGAACTCTGAGGGGGGGGTTACATCTACGAGGTACAGTTACTGAACTCTGAGGGGGGGGGGGGGGGGGGGGGGGGGGGGGGGGGGGTACATCTACGAGGATGTCACTGGGGGGGTCCCCCCATCTAAAGGTAGTTACTCCACAATGAACTCTGAGGGGGGGGGGGGGGGGGGTACAGTTACATCTACAAGGTACATCTACAAGTACAGTACTGAACTCTGGGGGGGGGGGGGGGTTACATCTACAAGGTACAGTTACTGAACTCTGAGGGGTTGCATCTAAAGCAGGTTGCAAGTCTGGAAAGGGCTTATATAAAGCGGATGAATTAAAAAGTAAGATGTTAAAACAAAACAAAACAAAAAAATGTCTAGCTGTCTTGGTCTGAATCCCAGATGGTATCTCATAAAAAATAATTCCATATTAGTGTGAAAGATTTCATATAGAATAATGCTCAAATTAACAAGCGATTACTCGCAAAAATATATTGCATTGCAGTACTTTTTTTTTTTTTTTTTTTGAAAGCATGACAAGTAATTTCCTTTGTCTTTCTGTTCCAGGTTCCACAGCAGGTATGCACACTGGCTCGGAGGGAGTTCTTCTCACTCTGATTGGAGCAACGGTATCCCCATGATGAAAGAGAGCAGTGTCTCTATGACTAGGGGTTCATTAGTATTGCCTCCAGCCTTTCTGCGACTGCATGGTTCACAAATTTTTTGACTTTTCTTAATGAAATTTCACTTGGACACGGAAGCAGTTGCCAGCCGAGCCTCTGACCACTTTTAAAGTCTAACAAATCTGCTGTCTTCCCCATTGTACCCTAAAGTGACTTGTCACAGGGAGATGCAGCTAACACATGTTACAGAGTGTAATCGAGGGATTCAATTTGCTGTGAACTTATTCAGTCATTTTCGAGGCAGACGATTTCACATAAATGTGTGCTACGCATTTCAGCTTTCTGCTTGTGCAACACGTATTAAATAAAGTATAAATGGTATTCTATTTCATATACCAGGCACGTTTGGTATTTTCTCAGATCACAATGAAACATTTAGTTTTTTTGTTTGTCCCGAAAGTTCCATGGTCAAAGGGATGTTCACTTGGATAAGAACTTCTTCCTGACTCACGCCCAGACTGCCAGGTCTGAGACCTTCATCAACCTGCGGGAGGTGTGCAGCCGCTTCAAGCTGCCGCCCGGGGAGTACCTCGTGGTCCCCTCCACCTTCGAGCCGCACAAAAACGGGGACTTCTGCCTGCGTGTCTTCACAGAGAAACAGGCCGAGACACAGTGAGTACCGCGGTCCTGGGAAACGTAGCGCAGGCACAGTTTGAGAGAGCCTGGGTCCTGTAACCTGTTGCCGCTTAACCAGCTATTTGGGAAATTCTAGAACAATGGAATGTGCTGCTGCAAGGCATGGTATCCTTGTTTATATCTGATTTTAAATCTGATGTAATGTCAGTGGGAACACCTTGTCAAAACCAATCTGTCATCCACTAGTATGTTTATTTTCAAATCACTGAAGAGATAGAGTTCTCCCCCTGTATAGCTCCTTAACCCGTTCCACACTATAGAGGACGAGTATTATGAACTTGATTTTAGCCGAGATGCAGTATGCATGTTTTTTCTTTCTTTTTTTTTTATCCTAACGTCTGCATTATTCCATTTTGTTCTCGCGTCTTCCTTTTAAATCAGAATTGTAATGTGTTTTTTTTGTTGCATGCAGGGTGTGTGATGATCCCGTTGATGCTGTCCTTGATGAGGTACGTTTGGTTTGTTCTCACTTGCATTTTGTTTTTCTTTTTTCTCTATTCTCTGTTGTATGTCTATTGTTTTACAGTCCACCAAACACAGTTTTACTTAATCAACATACTTATAATGATATAAAATATGAAATGAGATTAAGTCAGATTACTAAACAACTAATATATTGTTATTATTCTTTTAAAAAACATGTTTTTTTATGTTTTATTTTTTTAAACCAGGGTTTGGTTTCTGAGGACCAAATAGAAACAAATTTCAAGAACTTGTTTGTCAGACTTGCAGGGCAGGTGAGTGTAACCTATTATTATTATTATTATTATTATTATTATTATTACTTCTGTGATAATTAATTAGAAGTGCGTGCTGGAAGCTAGTTACACAAAACTTTTTTTTTTTTTTTTTTTTTTTAACTGCAGTCTTCATAGAACGCTTTTAAAGTAGTGTGTTTGCATTGGGTTAGTTATGAACTTGTCCTTACAGCCTCTGATAACGTGTTGTATTTTTTGTTTGCAGGACAATGAGATTTCTGCCTCAGAACTGAAAACTATTTTAAATAACGTGGTGTCAAAACGTAAGTCAGTTTATTATTTTGTTATTTTATATATTATTATTATTACTTATTTTATTTTTTTACATTTTTGTTGTTCCACAAAAGGCACGATATTAAACCCTGAAAACAGTCTCATCGAAGATGTGAAGTATTTGTACATTTTTCTTTGTATGAACGGCCTTTTTTCTATGTTCTACTCATACTAGATGGCCTGTGGTCTTTGGTTTCCTCACTCCAGAATGCCACTGAGTGACTGTGTCCTTTCAAGTGTATTTGCTCCACCAGCTCTAACAGAAGGGCTGTGATAAGAGCAAAACTGCATACTGAGCATACTGAGGGTTAAACCACACCTTCTTATTTTTACTGATTTTATTTTTCAGGCTCTGACATTAAAACGGATGGCTTCAGTCTAGAAACTTGCAGAGTCATGGTCAACCTTATGGACGTATCCTGTATTTATTTTAAGAGTTTTTTTTTTTTAATTGTTTTATTTGTTTGTTGACACTGCCCGATGCTTACTGCAGCATCCCAGACTATATGGTTAGGCATGAGTCATCAGTCTAATTACAGATGTCCCATAAGGGTGTAGTTATATACATTTCAGTATAGTAGTATTTTCTGCTGCTGCTGTTATGAACAAAACATAAACAATGTGTTGAGCAGGTTGACCTTAACACAACCACAGGACAGTGGAAATGGTAAACTCGGAATAGCGGAGTTTGCAACTCTATGGAAAAAAATTCAGAAATATCTGGTAAGAATGTATTTAATCAGCAACCAGTTCAGATGTGTTTTATTTTAGGAGGTTTCCTATACCGTATTTAATGTTTGAATAAAATAAATAGAGATTATATTTGTGTGTTTTAAGACGTAAAGCAATTAAAGACAGTGTTTTCGGAGCATTACAATGTTTTTCTTTTCAGTCTAAAACCTCAAGTGTAACAATACCATCACTAATCCATGTTAGTATGATAATTCATCTCAGTTTAATTGGTTTTATTTCTAGAAAATATACAAGGACAACGATCTAGACCAGTCTGGCACTATGAGCACCCCTGAAATGCGAATAGCACTGAAAGAAGCAGGTATTTCTTTGTCCCGATCGGAAACCTTTAACTCATCCCGGTTTTGCTATTGTAGATTTTTTTTAATTGTATCAGTGTGCTTAGAAAGATAACAGCAGAGCAATTAGAGTATTGTATTGGGTTGTGTTAGCGCCATTCAAAAGTACAGTAAACAATCTTGATTATGTTTCATAATTCTGATTATGTGTAAATCACTTGTTTTAATGGTAATCGCCGAGTTGAGTGTGTGGTTTATGACAGCAATGAAGCTAACGTTCTTTCGGCCAGGTTTCAGACTGAACAACAGCATTCACCAGATTCTTGTTGCCCGTTACGCTGACACCGACATGACCATCGACTTTGATAACTTTGTTGCCTGCCTGATGCGTCTTGAAAACATGTTCAGTAAGTACCTATAGCCATAACCTCAAGCATTCAATTCGATTCATTCTGATGTCCGTTGAACTGTAAGTGACCAAGTCAAGCCTTCTCCAGGGTTGTATCTTTTCGGTTATTTAACCAGTGGAGCTTCAGCTAAGCAATCCTTAGGTTATTTTGGGGGGGTCCCTATGTGGTTCCCCAAGTAAAAGCAGGGCTGCATATTGTGCAGGGCGAGTCACACAGCCAGGGGAGTGCATGGGGAGCATGTTGTCAGTGTCAAGTTGCCGTTCGTCGCTGCGGATTCCACAGGCAGCGTCACAATGACTGGCGCTTATTCAGGTTAGGAAGGCAAATGAGCAGGTTTGGAGAATACAAACAGTTCACCTGAGGTGTGGTTGGGAACATGATTGGACATTCTAATTTGGGGAGAAAAAGGGATGAGAAGGAGGGGGGGGAGAGAAAAGACACCATCACTTCTAGTCTGTCAATGGGGTAGTGATTTCAGTACATACAGTTCTACAGTGCATATTCTACCATACCTCATTAACTCAGTCTGTTTGTGGCAATGAAAACCTTTATCATTACTGGCCAGTGTATAGAAAGTGTGGGAAATCAAGGGGTTCTTATGATGTGTGTGTTTTGTTTTTTTAGGAATCTTTAAAAAGGTGGACAGTGAAGACACTGGGTTCATGGAGCTCAACTATTTCCAGGTGAGAGACCCTTTGATTTACATTGGATCGGTTTCCCTTCATGCCACAGTCATCAGCTGGATAAAGCAGACAATGCAGCTGTTGTCCTATAAAATTGCATTGTATGTTTGCTGTTTTTTTTTGCTAAAAGTCAAATCAGAAGGCAACATGTTTGCATTGGTTTTTGAAGAACCAGAAATCTAAAATCCAATAGTTCACTATTAGAAGATCAAAATAATAAATGTTTTTCTTCAGGTTGTTGGAAAATAACCCAGATTTTTCGTTTTAAACTCTGTGCCTGAGATTCAATGTTAATAATAGCTTGCTGTCTTGTATTTTCAACACCATCCACCCTGTACAGCTCTAGATTACTAGGCGTGGTACGCTGTTTTTGGGACACAATGCAAAGTTTCAGATCCCTTAGAACAGTCAGTTAAATGACACTTTGTTGTTGTTTTTTTTTCTTGCAGTGGCTGTCTTTCGCCCTGATCTAACCATTCAGAAGATTTAACAGGAGAGACAAAGCAAGAGGAACACACAAGACTATTTTACAATATATAGAAACGTTTATATTCTCCACAGTATGTAACCAATGTTTTCGATGTTTCATTATAGAGTATGTCGGGAAAGAAGATGTAGTTTGCTTTGCCTTTTTATATGTTGATGGGTCATAAAAATAAATCTTATAATCACTTCTAAATTATGAGCTGCCTTTTTTTTTTTTTACATTGATAAATACACTGTTTTCAGTAATCGGTTATTTTGAGCCATAAGTGCACACTGACTTAACCAAGGTGGCAGCGCTTTCTGAATATATCTGTTCTTCAATATACCTTTCTAGTCAAATCCTAAAATTGTAAAATGTCTTGTCCCTGTGTCAGTGCAAAAATGTACTCACTTTAGGTTGTATTATATTGTCCTAATTTATCAGAACCTAACCTTTCATTTCCTTCTAAAGTTCATATTGTTTCCCTGTGCAGGAATCTGCTCCCAAAACACACTTCCTGTCCTAAACAATGTCATTTCCCTTTGGCCTGTATGCTAGTTGGAACATGGAAAAATGTCCTTTTTTTTTTTTTTTTTTTTTACGAAGGGACAAGTCGGCAACGCTATCACTGGTCAACTATTGCTGGTCAGTTGCTAGAATGTCTAGATTGTGGGATTTGATTGGTTCTGATACTAAAAACTGGATACTGAACCACCTAACCATAGTTTGCTGGCATCTAACTTCCAGACCAAACAGGGGAGCTTGACAGGCCCTGCTGTTTCTGATTGTTTACCATCACAAGTGAGACAAGGTACGTTATTTGGTGGTGTGGGTTAAAACAACTTTGAACTTCTCTTCGAAGCTTAAAAGCTTGATTTATCTTTATGGTGAAAGTGATAGCTGTTCTTTGTGATAGGACACTATAGATAGATGTTGTTCTTGCAGAATTAGGTTGAGATGGCTTTTTTTTTTACTTTGCACATTTTAAAACATCATTCCTCATACAGTACTGTAAATGTACATGATGATGACCCACATTATTCAGAGAAGTGGCACTTGAAAGGCGGAGCCAGTGAAGGGTGGTTTTGATTAGCTTGAGAAAGAACAAGCGTAGATTCTGTTCTACGTGCAGTGGATGGTCAGAGTGTTGGAACAATTAGACACAGCCATGCTCTGCAGCTTCTACACACACTAGCAATGGTTTGCAGGTCATGTAAACAGACCAGGCCTCTCATTAAATATGTGGTGGGGCATGATGTTTACAAAAAATGCATCTCTTGATATGTTACATTTTAAAGTAGAAAATTCTGGAAGTTTTTCTTAGAAGAAAAACTGAAATTGGGTTTATATCAGTGATTTGGAGTACATGTTTGCCTATCATTTATAAAGTATCTACCAAAACTGGCTATTTTCTACATTGAGATTTTTGAGGTGGGATTTGAATCAAGAACCTCCTACTTACAAACCTGTTTCTTTAACCACTGGACCACACAGCCTACTTAACCTATAGAGACATCTTTTTTTTGGCCTATGCCCCTAAATTGGTTTTGTAATGCGTTTAACTTGTTTGTGTTGGTGGTTAATTTGAATTTGTGTTTTTGTATGATATGCCACCTTCTTGACCAGGTCTCACGTGTAAAAGGAGATTTTAATTTCAATGGGACTTTCCTGGTTAAATGAAGGTTATATATATATATATATATATATATATATATATATATATATATATATATATATATATATATATATATATATATGTATGTATGTGTGTGTGTGTTAGCCACTCCGAGTTTCCACAGTTCGACTGCAGTATATACATGTTTATATAAAACCGACTCGCAAATAACCCATAAAAGTGTAATAATTTCTAGCTGGTCGATATAAAAAGCATACACACAGGCACGCCACAGAGGGTCGGAGAAGGAATTAAGAATTAACAATGTCAGTTTACTGCTAACTTCTCGCATTTTACAACGTGAACAGTAGTAGTGAATGACATTGACTTGCCACAGGAAGATGGGGGTTTTACATGTGTTTCAGAATACAGTGTCAGTGACTTCAGTTTGTCGTGGGAGGAGGGAAAACCTTTTACAGAAGTTACACAAAGGAGGGTATTGCACATGACGGGTGTTTTTCAATGTTAAATGGTACAGGTCTGTATTTACCGTTTCACTTTTCCAGAAGTACTGGAAAACTGCGGCAGAAAAGAATGATTCAACAAAACGCGTCGTAGGACGAAGAATCTTGCAAGCGCGATACTGGCTCTTTAATTACGTCATTTATCCTGTCATGCCTGTGATCTTTGCTGACTCCTTGTATCCGCCCGCCCCTACGCGCTGGGATCGGCTCGGCTCATTGCATTGCTGCAGCAGGGAATATCGTCCCTAACTTTTCCATGTACCAGGCAATGTTGACCAGAAAATCTGAGTTCCTCTGAAACATCGGGAAAAAGAAAGCCCGCAGTCCTATATAAGCAGCTGCAGGGGAATCGTTTCTACGCAGTAAGACTTGTTTAATATTGCCAAACCTAGTAAACTGCACCCAGTAATTCTGTTTTGTGTTATTGTTAAGTTCAGGTAACAGTACGAGATCTATGGTGTGTCATTCATATGCGTAGCATGAACAAAGGCAATGTATTATGTATTTGTCATAAGCTATATAATGTATTTAAATTATATATCGGTTCAAGCTGCTTGTAATAATACTTAGGGTTATGGTTGTGATTTATTTTGCGCTTTGATGTGGTTTTTTAATTATTATTGGCATGCACTGCAGTTTTTAAACAAGTTATCATATTATGTTCTAATAATAGTTGACGTCAGGTGACTGTATAGTTCTGGTTATAAATATTATTATAATAAATAGTTTGTTTAACGTAATTCTGTGGTTTTTGAAGGAGTTGGGTTTAGTCTGTATTGTTAAGTGAAATCTGTTCTTCAGATAAAGGCTACACAGTAACTTACCATACCCTGTTAATTATGGATTGCTTCAATCATGGGAGGTTGTTGGGGGACATTATATATATTAGCTCAAAGAGCCAGCTGCCCAACGATTCGATATGTTGTACATATCTTTCTCAAGGGAGCCAGCGTTTGAATCAAAACATTGGAGGTATTTATAGGTGTTTGACGGCATGACAACTACTTGTTATTGTTTATGTTCAAATCCATGATTTATTCTTACATGATGTAATGGTGTTCTATATGTGACATCACTTTTACTTATATCGTTAAATCTATATTAACTCTAATTAACATTATTTTATATAAACTTATATTTATATTATCATGCAATGCTGGCTCTGAGGATCAGCCTTGATATGGTCTCCCCAGCGCATCAGCATGCACAACTTTTGAATTAATTTTGTTTATTTAATTATTTAACTTTTATATATTTATTGGAATTAATTAGTTTGTTCTTTTCTGTTGAGTCCCGCTGGCATAATTGTGTTCAGTCTATTTATCCATTTACTTTCTTTTATTCTTCTATATATGACATTATCTAATTTTAGCTGTTCTAATACTAAAAACCTTACATCATTTATGTCATGTCCTTGACTGGTGAAGTGCTGTACTATTGGCTCATTCATTTTTTTATTTCTAATTAATGAAAGGTGGTTCTGAATTATTTTATATAAAGTTGTTCCAGTCTCTAACATATTTTATTTCATCACATTTTTCACAGGCTATTCCACAAACAACATTGCTATTTTTACAGTAGGTATTAGTTTTTAGTGGATTCTTATGTTTAATTATATTTCTACTTTTGTAGATTTCAAAAATGCGGCAGACAGCCATCTTGTTTAACGCGAGTTTCTTAAAAGTCAATTGTATTGCTACAGTGTCAAGGATGAGGCTTGTGAAGTTTCGAGCTGGTCAAGTAAACCGTTTGTCAACTGAGACAGTTTTAAATTTCAGACGTAAACATACATCTGGTGGCCATCTTGTTTTATAAAACAACCATTTTGACATATTTATATTCCATTGTTACTGGGACAATAACTACAATGTTTGGAGTTTGTTGGTCAAATGGTGTTCAAACAGCAGCAGTTTGCTGGTGAGGGCGCGTTTCTATAAAATTTGTGGCAGCCATTTTGACATTAAAATTAATCACAGCAACTTCTGCTTCGCAAACTTGATGTGGGTTTGGATGCAGCTGATGTATGCCAAGTTTCAGAACAATCGCTTCAGGAAGATTTTTAAAGGTTTTTATCGAAAAATGCTTCACGGCGCCAATTGCAAGGACGCAGCAGCAAAATTTTTTCAGCATCTGACAGCCAATGTATCGAGCTTGTTACCTGTCAGAACCTGATCAGTAACACAGCCTCGAAGCAGCAGCAGTTTAAAGTTTTGGGAAGAAAAAAAAAACGTTAACAATAGGTTTCCCAACCTTTGGCTTGGAAGCCTAATTATTATTGAACCGTGAGTCAAATAAACAGGATCAGATAATGGGCCAGGTTATCCGAACTTTCTCCGTGTTGCAGACTGTTCAGTGTCCAGTTGATCTTAGAACGCACCGATGTCTGTATTAATGTATTTCACTCTTAACATTTAAAATACATTTAGGCAACCGCTTTTACAATAGTGACAGCAAATAGTAATGTTGTTTTCCTTTTCTTTTTTAAAACATTTGTCTCTAGAGATCCTTCCCCAACAGATTCATTGCCCGGGTCTGACAGAGCCTCCTGTACAATTCTGATTAACTCATTAGATTGATAAATCCAATCAGCAGAAGTTTTTGCTGATCTGTTGATGTGGCCAGCAGTGATACAGCAAGTCTGCATCAAACGGGAAAGGATGTGTCTGTTGGTTGCTGAGGTTTCTTGCATTTTTTAAATCAGGCCTCCAGCTCTGATTGATTAGATTTTGTTTTGTACAGTATGCTGGTGTCCCAATAGGTGTTTTAAGCATATTGTTTAACTATCCAGTGAGTGGGAATGGAGCAGAAATAATGGGTCATAAATGATGATGCCATAGTAAATGGCGAGATTTATATGGCCAGTTATCTGTGGCATATCAACATAATTGTTGTTTTCTGCTTTCGCATATGCATTACACATGAGGAATAAGTGTTTCAGAAATGTCCACACATGTGGAACTACAGCTTGCACATCTTTGTGTTAAACATCTCAGTATGTATCAGGTGAAGCAGTGTTTGCTCATCCTAAAGATTCATCTGTGAATTGAAAGAAAAATTAAAATACAATTAGAATAAAAATACAATTTTAAATAAAAAATGGTGACTATTATAGCCTTTGTTAAAGGCTAGATTACGGCAAAGAAATACTATTGTGATTGTATCAAGCTTTTCAGATCTGCAGTAGGCTGCTGACCATGCATCAATAGAATAAAGTGGCAGAAGAGCCTCAGGTGAGTTCCAGTTAACAAGCTGGCATGTCAATCCCAGCTCAGGTCACTGGGAGGACAAGAGGTGCTTTTCAAATGAAGAAGCCGGGTAGTAAAACATTTTTAGCAGAAAAATAACTAGCTTCTGTTACTCAATGAGTTTTATGTAAGTGCCTCATGAAATTTTATTGATTTAATTGAGCTGATGAAACTTACTCCATTGCTTATCTTCACACTTATCTGAAGAATCCTGCAGGGACTAAACAGCTTTCCCTCATACCATCCAATTCATGTGACAGTGTGACCTTTCAACTCCAGCCAGCCCCACTTAAGCCCCTTTCACACTGGCATGCCTACCCGTGTTCTGGCTGCCTGGGTCACAATCCTGCGTAGTGTGAAACCACGTACCTGGGTCGTACGTGGGGATGAAGAAATATTTGGGCTGATAATTCAATCCAGAGAAGCTTGGATGGAAGTGTCCATAACAAGCTGCTTCTGGGCTTTTATTATATTTATTTATTTGTTTATATTTGTGTGTGTATGTATGTAGAGTAGGTGTGGCTGACAGAGTTGAAAGGTTACACTGTCACATGATTTGAAAGGAGTGATGAGGAAGTATGTTCAGTCACAGCACAGGCCGGGTAAACACAGATTTAGAGAAATGATACTAACTCAATCTTGGATTAAATGATACGAACTCAATTTTAGATTAAATGATACAAACTCAATCTTGGATTAAATGATAACTCAAGCTTGTCTTAAATGATACTAACTCAATCTTGGATTAAATGATACTAACTCAATCTTGGATTAAATGATACTAACTCAATCTTGGATTAAATGATACCAACTCAATCTTGAATAAGCAGAACACATAACGACGCAGAATGATTGCAAGCACCATAAATAGTGATCTAAGTGTATCATCCCTGTTTGTTTTAGGTCATGTTCTCCTGACTACCTTGTGCTGCACTTCTACAGTATAAACATCTGCAGCGATACGAACGGTTTCGAATCTCAGTGGACAGCCAGCTGCAATGCTGCTGGGCTCTTTCAGTAGTTGAATGAATGTAAACACACTGCAGAGAGTCTCCCATCTTATGCATCTGGCATATAGACAGGAATGTGTGTGTGAGCAGACAGCGGTTGACCTGAGCCAACCCTCTCCATTTATAGAGAAGAACTGATTCAGTCTGTGATTCTCGTCCTGCATTAATGAAAAGAGGCATTGCAGTACTGTACCACACAGAAACCTACACAATTAGCTTCATGCACCTTTTTTAAAAGCGCTACTGCACCTTTTGTCTTTTTCTTAATGATAAAGTACTACTGTTAAAGTACTACTTGTCAGAAAAGAATGTTTCAAGCTCTGTGTTTTTCATTGAACCCCTCAGTGAAGACAGTCTTGATTGTTTCCCATTGTTCTCAATTTGAAAGCCTCAGAACCAGTAAAACGTAATTTGCAAAAAAATCGGGCAGGCAGGAAATAAAACAAAACAAAAAAACCTTTTTATTGCTAGATATTGCTTTTACATGCATCTCCATTGTCTGTATGCAGTGTTAGTTGTATGCCTGCCGAATGGCCATGGTTGGAAAAGTACTGTAAATTACATTTGTAATTGAAATCTAAAAGCAGTTTCTTTTAAATGTCGTAATTCTGGCCTTGCAGTGAACATTATCTATTACAACTCTCTGTATTCCACCTTTTAAAATTTCTTACACCTTAATTACAGAACAGCATTTTTAATAGCAAGCCTCTTTTGGTTCTGAGGCTTTCAAATTGAGAACAGTGGGAAACACATCTGTCATTCTATCATTATTATTATATTTTCAGCCACTTTCAGTGACCCTATTTGTTTGAAAAAAAAAAAGTTATATACTACGTTTCTGTATTTGTACGTGTGATTGTTGCTGTTGGTTATTTAGAATAAAGAGACTAAACACACTAATGTTTATTTACATTATTAATTATTTGCATTCATTATTATTTTAACTGCTGCAGCATAATTGTAGGTGAACAAAATATTATGACTGTAATTGTGATTTCAGCAAGTGGTTGTGCTAATTGTAATTGTGAGTATAATTGTAATTGAGCCCAGGTCTGATGTGAGCTACATCACCCCCTTACATTACATGTTCATAAGGTAACAGCAGGCCAAGTTCAGCGCTGGCAGGGGATGTATGACAGTAACATGATTATTGATGCAATGTTTGCTGCCTCACTGCACATTCTACCTGCTGGTATAGTTGGGGGTTCTCTCTCGCTCCAATGTAAAGTTCTAAAGTGAGTTGCCCCTTTCTGTACAAGTTTGGGTGCTGCCATTACATTGTCTAAGGAAACGGTGCATTATATTATCAGCTATTCCAGAGGGTAACTGGATTCCAGAGGGTTACATTATGGAATGTTTCAGCGACAGCTGGGTCAACATTTACATTGAAGGAATTCTAAAACTCATCTGACACTGTAGTTATGCAGAAAGGTGACCCTGAAATAAAAGGGTTTTATCCTTCATTGTTATTATATATGCATACATTTGACCAATACTCTGCTGTATGCATTGTCGCTGGAGTTTGATTGTAATAGCAGTCTGCTTTTTTGAGCAGAGTTAACTTATTCTGTGAAGTGCAATAACAGAATATGTTTTTAGTATATATGCATACTGTACATGCTAACCCTTATAAGTAATAAAGCATAGTTAAAAGCATGGTAAGACATGGGTAAGCACTGTAAAGAATAGTTAGTTAACGCACCATATATCATGTGGTAAACTTACTTTCTAATCACCCTGTGAATATAGATATAGCTATAAATACAAGTAGCTTTCGAGGTATATAAATGTGAATATAACACATTATTGCAAATATATGTGAGTACATTACAAGTGACTTTTGCTTTTTTTCCAAAGCTTGGGGCATTTCAGGGACCTAATGCAGGTAATAAATCCATGTTGGTGTATAAATCCATGTTTGCTTTTTGCTTACTGCTGACAAAATGAATGTTGCAGGAGGCTCCAAGTTTAGTACAACAGATTAAACAGATCATGTTATCCTTGTAACAAGTCTGTTAAAATGTGATTCCCAACAATTCAAATAAGGGTCAAGTTCTTTAAGGAAAAAGATGCATACAGTAAATCCTTGCAGGATATTTGTCATTTTATAGCTTGTTTCCCTTATAAAAGTGAGAGTTAGAAAATAAAAAGCATTAATATTTCTGCTGGACTCATGATTCCTTAACCTTTGAAGACTAATTAACCTTGGAACCTCCCGAACTTGGATTCCTAGAATTCCTTATGTGATGTTTTGGGTTCCATTTATCATGTTCTTTTGAGTTTTGAGAAACTGCATAACCATGTATTCTGCACAGCTTAAAACCCTGTTTCAGTCAACAGTATGCATTCATGTCGTGCCAGTCTTTTAATGTTGTACTGTATGTCCCACCCAGTTGTGCATTGGATGCAAATGGATCCTATATAGGTACCACAGCACTTGTTAGACAGACTGCTCTCTCCAATATTTTGCATGTATTTGAAGATGGGTGTTTTAGATTCAAGGTTAAATGCCCCGCACTCAGTAGATCTGCATTCCTAGATAGTTGATAACATTTTTGTGATGCTGATTTAAATCCTCCCCATGTTTCCTTAAGTATCTGTCCCAATACATATATTTCATATTTAAGCTGACAAATCATTTAATGTAATGACTGAAGAAAGTGGATGAATAGCTGTAAAAGTAAAATAAAGCATTTGTGTAATTAAGGAAAATTCAATTTAAAGGTATTTTGAACTTTACTAAATTAAATACAGTCATGCTGTTACATAAGGAAATAGGTCCCATTGTTACTGCCATTAACTAAATAGAATTGAAACTGCTGTTAAATTAGATTCTCTCGTATGCCTGAACAGCTCTGGTGTTTCTTGGGAATAGTGCCTGTGAGTGTGTGAGAGTCTTAACTGTAGCTTAGTGCCGTGATCAGATTGTGAAAAAGGGCCACAGCTGAACAGGAGCTATTAATACCGAGCATTTGTGACCACCCACTTTATTTATACCGTCTGCAGCATGCTTCAGTTTGGGGGGATCTCATCTCACATACACAAGGACAGGCTGAAGGCAGAAGGCATGGGCACCAACGAGAGGGCTCTGAAATTCCACAACCAGGACTATGAGGCCCTTAAACAGGAGTGTCTGGAGAGCGGCACCCTGTTTGAGGACCCCTTCTTCCCAGCCGAAGCTCCCTCTCTGGGGTTCAAGGAGCTGGGGGCCCACTCTTCCAAAACCCGGGGGGTGGAGTGGCGGAGACCCACGGTAAGGTGTCTTCTTGGTATGCCCACAAGTCATGCCAATAAGCTTTTATTATTATTATTATTTCTGTCTTTCATAATGTCAGTTAGCTTTTTTCTTTCTAACCTGATTTTATTTTTGTCAACCCAAAATTAAAAACATACATTTTTACCCTGCTAAAAGGACGTGCAAACCATTGTTCTTAAAAATCAATTCCAGTTTTAACAACCTCAGAATAGACTATGTGTACTGTGAAGGAGCTAAGCTGGTATCCTGTGTTTTTAAACAGGTAAGCCCAGCTGTAGAATAGTTAAGGGCTAGCCTTGCAACCTGTACCGGAGCTGTTTGAACTCTTTAACCTGTTTCCTGTATTTTTAAACTTTAACTGAAAGATTGCTTCCTGAAGCTCTTTTAACTGAGTAGTCGATGCAAGTTGATTGACTTCCTTAATTACTGTACACCTAGGTTTGAGCAGAGTTGACTTATTCTGCAGGTCAGTTGGGCAACAGTGTTGAAACATTTCTGTCTTGCATCACAGTCTGCTAGTTTGTGTTGAACGAGGTGAGGCAAGTCAAACACACAGTTGCTAAAGTATGTAAGATTGTATCACCTTTGTTGATGTCAAACGTTATAGCATTGTTCTATATAGTATAGATAGTCATAGTTTTGTACCCTGAAATAATCTGAAGTCTACATTACATTTTGCTCACCAGGAGCTCCCGTTAGTGTAAATAGCCATTTACTGTATTAGCTCTGCAGCTGTGGGATTGTGTGTCTTGGTGCAGTTCCAAGATATCCCACTCTGCACCTCTGTGCTTTACAACAGCCAAAGTAGTGTAAGCAGGAACATTTTATGAAGGGGAAGGTTTAAAACATAAGAATTTAACTGTCAAGAATGCCGTAGACCTTTTATTTTTGTTGTTAATTTATCAGAAAAGACTTTTTAACAAATGTGTAAGCTGTAGAGTGCAGTGATAGCCATATTATTGTCAGTAGTGTTAGTAGTTTTTTGCTTGTGAAACTTAGCTAAGCAATAGCTGTGTACATTTTACAGTACTAATAAAATAATAAAAGTCACTTACGTGCATCCTGACTATTATCATTCCACTATTAGCCATAAAGAAATGTAGTATTCATTTCTTAATAGGCTTGGTACATGCTAGTGAGTCTATGTCTGTTTGAAAGTGTCTGGGTATGTCTAAACACAACTAGGGTATGTACAGACTGATCAGAATTCTGAACTGTCTGAGTCATGGTTGTTTCTGGATTCCAGAGAGTTCTTTAGGGGTGTGGTCTCAGGGTAAAGTTTCTGAAGCTGAGGAGAGTGACAATGCCAAGGTCAGGAGGGGTGGGGAATAAAGAATGTTCACGCCCAGGGGAGTTATGATATTATAGGTAAAACCTGGGTGGATCTTACAGCTAGTTAGTATCGGATGGCTTGTATCTGGTAGTTTGTATCAACAGTTTATTATCTACCAGTATATGTATTGTAAAGGGTGCTGTAAGATACAAGCAGATTTTCACTGTCGCCTCTCAAGGGGTGGATATTAGCTTGTATCATAGAGCATCCTTTGTAAATACCAGTTCTGAACTGTACCTTTCAAATACTGTATGGCCCGAGTAACATTTCGTAGGAGTTCACAGATGACCCCCTGTTCATTTTGTATTATTTCGTAGGAGTTCACAGATGACCCCCAGTTCATTGTTGGAGGTGCTACAAGGACTGACATCTGCCAGGGGGCCCTTGGTAAGTTCCACAGGTGTGAAGTACAGGACAGGACTGTGCCCTGCTTTGTCATTGAACTGCAGCTCACAAACTGATGAAGTTCGGACATTATTGTAACATGCCTGTGTGGAATAAGTTACCAGAACAGATGCATTAAAAAATGTTCCTTATCAGAGGATAGTGGCTAATGGTGGGGGGAAGAGGGGAAAATAACATTCAGAACTACAGCAAATGCTGGCGATTGACTGAAATCTTTCTGCTTTTAAAGAAAGGTGAGGTGCTAAGCCAACGCTCACAGTATTGCGATCTCTGCTGAGGTGTGCAGTGTCTCAGTCCGCATTTATTGTGCATTCGTCTGCATTGTGATTGTGCCAGTTGGTTAGTTGTCGTTTTGTCTTTTAATCACAGTGTTTGTTACTCCATTGGTTGTCCTTCATGGGAGCTGAATATCGGCTGAGATGTGAGAGCAGAGATGCCTTTGTACGTTTGTATGGACGTTACTGGACCTGGTATATCCAGAGTTTGGAGTAGCAGTTTTGTTTGTGTACTCCTTTGAGATTACAGGTGGCAGAGAGACAGAAGAGATAAAACTATGGAATTAGACCGCTGCGTTGGGGAACAGAGTCTGGTAACCCTCTGTTTCTTCTGAGGGTTTGTTACTGGCTGCTCTGAAGAAGGAAAAGGTTAGGCCTATGTATGCTTATAAATATGTGGTAAATACGAACAATAAGGACAGAATAATTGAGAGTTTACTGCAGGTGCAGTGCATTGTGTGAAGGGAGTTCACTTTATGGATCATATTGCATTTGGAAAATAAATGGGGCCTTGTAAATATATATCTATTGTTAAGGAGCTGGTCAAAAAAAGTGGATGTTATATGATGCCGGTGGTTCCAGTGGTACTGAATCGCTTGTACAGTATTGTATGATGTTACTCCAGAAGCAAGCTTATCTATAAGGCAGGAATGTTTCTTAAGATTCTGGATATGTACTGATCAACGACAGTATGTTTGCAGTGTTAAATTTACAAGTTTCATTTTGGTCACTATTGATCTACTGTTTAATTTACATCTCTGGCTGTACCCTTGGGCCCTGTTGGGGGACTTGTTCTGAACTGTTTATTGTGTTAAATGTGTTAAATAATTAAATAAAGTTATAAGGTAGATTATAGATAGACATCTTGCAAGAGTTCTATCCTAATGAGCATTCTCATGGCAACAAGTTTTGTGGGTTGCTGTTTTGAATGGAATAAAATCCCTGATTCTCCATGTGACTGTGCAGAGGTTTCCACAAATAACAACTGAACTACTACATCGTTTTCTGTTGATTATTTTAAATATAACAAGAGAGTTTTGTATAAATATTCTTGTACTGTACTGTTATGTATTTCATTTATAATGGCATTGAACGAAGGTCGTTATTAATGTTTGTAATGTCACTGCTGAATATGAGACTCCTACACTTCTTGTATTTTCACAGAATGTTACAGCTCTCATGGGTTGCTTTACTTCTTTGTTTGTTAACAACCTTGAGAGACAGACATTATCAGGAAAAGGAAACCAGGTTTTTTTCCCTTTTGTTGCTCTTTCCATATCCCTAGTCTAGGTGATGAAAACAAAAAATGAGTCTGTGTGGTATTCTGATGGAACCTGCACATGTGTTACCGGAGAGGGAATTGCACCTTCATTGTATTTGCTATCCAGAGCTTTAACTTGAACTCCTGAAGAATCTGAAAACGGCCTTAAAAGAAAATAAAAAGATTTTCAGGAACGTAAACAATTGAAAGTATTCATTGACTGTTTCAAAATACATCTTTTCAATAGTGTTTTGAAGATTACATGTTTTTATATATTCATTAAATTTTTCTATACTGTTGATGATTTCTTTAAAAAAAAAAAAAAAAAAAAGGTCTCAATGTTAAGATCAAATATGCCACAAGGACCACTGTTGTGATCAAATTGAGCACTTCAAAGCTTGCTATGACCTCACCCTCAATGATGCATGGTCACACCCTTACCATTATCTTCCCCATGGTTACTGTTGCTACCTGCCAAGTTTCATTACTCTACAGAAGGGCATACTGCACCTACAGACTTGTTGTGATAAATATAGATCTCCCAGTCATTGTGGGAGGATAGGAGAGCTGCAAACAGGCTGCCACTGTAATACAGCTGTTAATGGTTTACATGCAATACAAAAGACTGGGTAAACAGAGCCATGTTGTCTGTTTGATTGGGTAACAGAAATGCAAAGCAATATTTAACTTGGAGAGATGCAAGTACTGCCAGCTTTTTCCCTTCAGTTGACTAGCTTGACCTTCTCATGTGTTGTAGTTTGTCTCATTTGAATGCATGCTGTGGTTTTTAATGAGAGCCAGAGCATGGGGAAGTGGCTCAGGTTGTGCCCAGCACAACAGGGGTTTTGTTTCACATGGTTTTAATTGAACCTCTTCAAAGGCTCATCCCAGGGAATGAATAGCATGGTGTTGAATGGGTGTGCTTTGTCCTGTTTCCTGAATGCCTTGTGACTCTATTGACTGTTAGCTGGCTTTGACTCCATGAAAAAAGGATGACGAGTAATTCTAAAACTTCTATTAACTGGGTATGCTCTTTACATTTCTTTCTCTCTGTATGTCCTGGGGGCACCTCCTTTTCATTTCCTGTAACTAGTTTAAGTCACCTGATCTACTTGATGTACCATCTTCAATTAGTTACTGGAACTTTAAAGAATAATTTCAGGGAAGTACTGAAAATATGATCCATCGCCTTTGTGCTGCATTCTAATGACGCTGCAGTGTTGATAGTATCAGATAGCCTTGCCCTACCCTGGCCACACATGTTTCTTAATCCATTAAGGCTTTGATTCTCTGCTCCACCCAAACACTTTGCATTGCCACAAGCTTAAAATATGGCTTAGCTGTCAGATTAATGAAATATACATAAAACAGTGTTTATGGGATGGAACCAGGACTAGTACCATATTTCATGCCATGGCATCACACATCAAAATATTAGAGTATCAAATAAGAAACGAGCTAAAGAAAACAAATAGTTTTTTAGCCTTCAAATGGTTTATCTTGACCCTCCCTGACGTGTCTGTGTGTGTGTGTGTGTCTGTCTCTGTATGTGTGTGAGTGAGTGCAGAGACAGTGGGTTGTGTTCGTGAAACCTGCCTTTACCACTTCCACACACAGTGTTGGCACCATAGTTTCATGTCCAGTTAACCCAAGCAGTGCTGGACACTTTGCTCTTCAGTTCTAGTATCATGGATACACCAGCAGAACATAGTCATTTGTTCATATTTGAAATTCCCAGCGCCCGGGCACTTCATATTAAATAGGCTGATCCATTTAAATATAGAATACGGTTTTATATAAGGACTGCTTTTAACCACAAATATAATTCTAATACTGCTACATTCTATATACAGGATTAGTTCTGCTGTTTAAAATCTGTTCTGTATGCAATGTATAATAGATATTTCAATTGCATTAAGTTTGGATTAACAATAAACTTTGGGATTGTTCTAAAGTGAATATATTATAGAAGAAAGCCTTTAACCCCATTAATCAGATTGAGAACTGATTTATTTTAGTTTTTGTTAAAGTTTGTGAAGCATTTGCATATAGATAGTGATGTGGTGTGTAGGGTATATAAATGTAGCAATAGCCATGCTCACTGTGGTTAACGCAGGAAAGAGTAATACAGGGAATTGAAACCAGGCTGTGTGACACTTAATAATCAGTTATTAAAAGAAGCAGTCAATGTTGGTGTAACCAGCGCCTGTTTGAAGACCTCTCTCTCTCTCTGTCTCTCTTTCTCTCTGCATGTGTATGTGTGTGTGCGTATGTGTGCTGCAGGTGACTGCTGGCTCCTGGCTGCCATTGGCTCCCTCACACTCAATGAGAGGCTGCTGCATCGAGTCGTACCTCACGGGCAGTCCTTCCAGGAAGACTACGCCGGAATCTTCCACTTCCAGGTAAACTGGACGCCAGGGGTCGTTGAGACTTCCGCCCACTGTAGTCCATTTCTTCTTGCGGGACATAAAGTGTTAAACTGTACAATTTAGATTTTATTTTGTTCTTTGACTCAGGCAAAGCCCCTTTATACCTGCCCCAACACAGTAGATTCACTATGTGACTCACCTGATACCACTTACTGTAGCCCTATCTGGAGCAAAGAGAGATTTGTGTTTCAGCTGGGGTCCTAATACTGTTGCGCAGGGAATGAGGGCCAAGAAAATGTTTTAAAGCCTTGGTTATTGCCCACTTTAAAAGAAAGGACTTGCGTAGTTATAAATGAAAATATTCCCCAGGAGTTCCCAGGGGGTGGGGAGGGCTTAGGTCAGCCAGGGTGTCCTCGACTCACCGTGCACCAGCAACCCCTGTAGACTGGTCAGGTGCCGGTGGGCCAGCCTGTAAGCGGCCCAGAGCTGCGTGGTCCTCCGACGCTGTAGCTTTGAACGTAGCTGCATGGCAGGCCTGCAGAGTGAAAAGAAGAGGACTGCTGACGGCACTCGTTTCGGAGGACGCAAGTGCTCGTCTTTGTCTCTCCCGAGTCAGTGCGGGGGTTGCAGCGGTGAGCCAGGTTTAAAAAGAATTGGGCATTTCAAATTGGGAGAAAGTTGGGTAAAAGACAATTGACGATTTATCAAATTTAAAATAAATACAAAATAAAAATATTGAAATGTTTTACACACAGTCATTTTTAAAGACAGAAACAGTAATGCACTAAAGAGTGTCCAACTGGCACATGAGATGGCACAGTGAGTGATAAACAAGGGCTCGTCCTTTTATCTACAGTGTCACACACTGAAATCTGATTATTGGGTTTCCCTGTTGCAGTTCTGGCAGTTTGGAGAGTGGGTGGATGTTGTTATTGATGACAGGCTGCCCATTAAGGACGGGGAGCTGGTCTTTGTCCACTCTGCAGAAGGAAATGAGTTCTGGAGCGCCTTGATTGAGAAAGCTTATGCCAAGTACGTGCAATGATATATTCCCTGATCAAGAAGAAACCTCAAAGTAACTTTAAGTGTAATAATGGAAGCCTGCGGGTGATGCCATTCTCTACAGGTTGAACGGCTCCTATGAGGCTCTGTCTGGCGGCAGCACGACAGAAGGGTTTGAGGACTTCACCGGGGGCGTGTCGGAGATGTACGAGCTGCGCCAGGCTCCCAGGGACCTGTACAAAATCATCCAGAAGGCTCTGGAGAGGGGTTCTCTGCTTGGCTGCTCCATCGATGTAAGGAAATTAATGATGATTTTTTTTTTTTTTATGTGGATTACTGCATATGAACTACATATACAAAGGTGACTACCCCCTTTATAATCAATTGTACAAAATATGAATTGACCTGTCACTCACCCCTCTTCGTTCGAGCCACATCCCTCCACCTCCCCTAATCGCCGCCTCCTCTCTTCAGTTACCCCATGGTCAACCCGCTTGAAAGTCCATGTCCTGGCCGTTAGGACGAGGCAATAGACCCCCAAACCGAGCGGCTTGATGTCAAATGTTTAATCTTGAACCACACTCCAAAATCAAATCAATACCATTCATTACAAATTCTGTGTTGTTGGGGTGTTTCTATATGAACAATTTAGGTTTTTCATTACAGATCACAAGTGCCTTTGACATGGAATCAGTGACGTTTAAGAAGCTGGTAAAAGGCCATGCATACTCTGTGACAGGACTGAGAGAGGTGAGAAAAGCCCCTTCTATACAATTGCAAGTGCTGGAGAATACATTACCAACAATGTTTCCCTGATTTATAGGTGATCTGTGCAAATATTACATTAAAAGATTGTTGTGTAACTGTTGGGAACAATAGCTGTGTCCTGAGTTCTTTATGAATTACTAACAACTGAAGTATACAACTTTAAAGTTACTTATTAAAAATCTATTTTAAAAATGATTGCAGTAGTCAAAGTAACTTGTACTGCATGACTAAATTTCAGCATATAGGCATTCTCCACTTCATTCCTATATGTGTATGAGCTGATCTTGATGTGTAACTGCTCCCACTCTGACAGGTAGATTACCGGGGGTGCAGGGAGCGCCTGATCCGCATCAGGAACCCCTGGGGTCAGGTGGAATGGACTGGAGCCTGGAGCGACAAGTAAGCCTGGCCGTTCATTCTGAGCCACCCGCAGCCATCCCAGCAGCTCCTGTCTCCCAGCCAGACGCTAACCCAGAGTCCTATAGAGATTCAGAGTAAAATACAAGTTAAACGTCACGCAGCTGCTACCACCAGTGTTTTTATTTTTTATCTTTTTTTAGGTTAGTAGTGCTTTCAAAAAAGCTGAAGAGACGCTTAATTAACTTGATTTGGTTGTTCAAAATGTATGTAGAGAAACCAAAACTGAAGCAAATCATTTTGTGAATAGCGGGCAGTTTTCTTAATATCGCTAGTACTGTCAAATTTCTCAGCTGCTTTTGAACAACAAAGGTGACTATAACCTGCTCAGAGCTGGGCCATGTTTTTCTACACTAGATTTATATAGATGCGTTGCAAAACGTTTGTATTGATTGTCTTTTTGAAATACTCCAAATTAAGAATGGTGTTTTTTTCCCCTGTGTTCCTTTGTTCTTCTTAGCTCCTCGGAGTGGAATGAAGTCGACTCTTCTGATAAGGAGGAGCTGCAATTAAAAATGGAAGATGGGGAGTTCTGGTAGGTAGTAGTCTGACAGATGACAACAGCGCAGATACCAGGGCTCATGGCAAAGGAAGACGCATCTAAATTGTCAACCCCCTGCTGTAGCTTTGTTTATGTGTATCAGCTTAGAGTATCAAGCACATCAGCATTTCCAGCAACTAATAAAAGCATTTATCCTCTCTCTGCAGGATGGCCTTCGGTGAGTTTCTGAGGCAGTTCTCTCGCCTGGAGATCTGTAACCTGACCCCCGATGCCTTGAGCGAGGAGAGCCTGAGCTTCTGGAACACCATCAAGTACGAAGGCAGCTGGCGGCGTGGGAGCTCCGCGGGAGGATGCAGGAACCACCCGAGTGAGGAAATGTCCCTTTACTGCAGTGCTTTAACCCCTTACTGTCAGGCCAGCGCCTCCCTCTGGCTGGTTATCTACCTGCAGTGCAACTCGCTGCAGCCTTTACTGTGTAATCCATCCACATCCTACAAATACCACCCCCCTCAGAAACTGCTGCGAAATGAATACTGTTTCAACATTAGGCAAAAAAAAGGGGCACTGAATCTTGCCCTACACAGCTAACTGCAAACCGGGGCTATTTGCAAACTTTTAGTGAACAAAAGTTACAGAAACCTTATTTTGGGAAAAAGTTTGGTATATGAAGAGAAACACTGGCAGGTGATCGGCTCTGTGATATAAAGTCTTTAATTAACTCCTATTTTTTTAAAAGAAGAAAACATCATTTAAATGTTACAAAAAAAGAAATGCACACACCTGGAGAGTGCTGAAGAGAACTTGGAGAACTGAAGAAAATATTACCTGCTGGTTTGGTTCTAGTTTTGTAAAATGAACAGACATTTTACCTCTTTCAAAAAGTAGGAGTAATTAAAGACTGGAGTAAACACTTTGAAAATATGGCCTCTAGAGTGGTTTGCTTTTAATTGGCTATAGAAGTGAACACTAGATTAAACCAAATATGCAAATGGAGTGTGCACTAGTTGAAACATCTCTAAGCTCCAACTGGGAAGTCAAGTATTTTTTTTGTTTGTTTTGTGCAACTTTGTAAAGCATTGTTATGTTGAATTGCAATTATTCCGACAGAGTTTTTACATAGCAAGACCTTTTTAAAAACAATTTAAAAAGGTGCAAGTCCTGTTTTGGCTTGACTCCCAAAACATTTTGGAAGTGTTGCTTGTTGTTTTTTTTTTTTTTTTAACGATTCTCCTGTGTCTGCCTGCCTCCTGCAGACACTTTCTGGATCAACCCGCAGTATAAAATCACCCTGCTGGAGGAGGATGATGACCCCGATGACAACGAGCTCGCCTGCAGCTTCCTGGTTGCCTTGATGCAGAAGGACAGGCGGCAGTACCGGCGGCACGGCCAGGACATGCACACCATCGGCTTTGCCATTTACGAGGTGAGGAGAGCCGAGGTTACAGGAACATGTATAATTAAACCTAGAACAAAAAAATGCTGATCTTCAGAACACTGCTTCATAAAAATTGACCACACTGACTGCATGCTATGTGTGTAGTTTTACCCTGCTTTCCCTGTGGTTATGCTCTGCATTTACCACAGTTGCTTTAATATGCTTTAACGTGCTTGCCTGTGCTTTCCCATGCTTTCACTGTGCTTTATTGCACTTCTCTATGCTTTTACCATTGTACTTTTTTATAAGGACTTTAAACAATTGAATCTGTATGCTGTTCTTCAGTTGTAATACTCTCTAATTATATATAGACAGATACATATTTTTCTTTTCTTCTTTTTAAACAGGTTCCGGATGAGGTATGTATTTGCACAAAGATTACTGTGTTCCAAGGTCATCTCTTCCTGGTCCATTTATACTGCTGGTGCAACAGGCTGGTTGAATTCCTAATAATAAACTTTGAGTTATTAATGCCAACTAGTGTCCTATAGGCCTACTGCAATTCCTATGATGCTGTTTAGTTATCTTATTTTGTATGTATTTCATGTAAATGTATGCATGGAGATGAATATATGACTGTACATACTTACAATTTTAATATGCAAAACAACAAATACATATATTTAAAGAGACAGGCTGACAACCTTAGGTCTCGTTCTAAAACCACCACAAGCGTCGCATGCATACGCACGCACATGCAGTAAAGTTTTAATGACTGTTTCAGTACAAGGGTTGCCAGAACGTGCACCTGAAGAAGGATTTCTTCCTGAAGCACTCCTCGTGTGCTCGCTCTGAGACCTTCATTAACCTGCGGGAGGTGAGCTCTCGACTGCGCCTGCCCCCGGGGGAGTACATCGTCGTCCCCTCCACCTTCGATCCCAACAAGGAGGCCGACTTCGTCCTGAGAGTCTTCACAGAGAAGCAGTCAGACACCCAGTGAGTCCCATTCTCCTTCCTGTGCGCAGTGCGGCTACCTGTCTGAGGAATCGGGTGTACAATCCTGGTTCAGGGTTCAAAAAAATTAATATCTGCTTTTAATTTTTTCCAGAGAGCTAGATGATGAAATCAGTGCCGATCTAGAAGATGAGGTGGGTTTTTAAAACTACCAATTACATACATTTATTTATTTAGAGAAGTTGGGCTAGAGGTCCCAAATTGAAGCTGAGCACTATAGTGGCTTGATATCTCAAGCCTATTGAATTGAAAGGAGCCACAAGGACTGGTTATTAACTCATAAGCTGTTACCATGACATTATCAATTATTGAATAATCAGAATAGAAAGTGGTAAGTACCTTTTTGATATTTTTATAAAAACTGCATGGAATCATTTCCTAGCGCTTAGAATTAAGTGGGTAGAGGGGTCCCCGAGTGGCTCACCTGGTAAGAGGTCAGGTGGGGTGTAGGGTAAATATTACAACCAGGGGAGCACAGGTTTGCATCCTGGCTCTGAGAAGACACTGGTCTTCTCTAGGGATTCCGGAGGGAGCGTTGCATTGGCCTTGGCACTGCCAAGGATTAGGGAGGCAAAACCAGAAGGGACTGTTTCTCCTCATCTCGCTACAGCGGACCCTACCGGCCAGGCACCTAGTGAGCTAAGGCAGACTCCTTTGTCCTGCAGAGGCAGGTAGCTCACCTGCTCTTGAGTTCCTGGGTGTGGAAGGGGCAGCTGGCTCGGTCGTGGGATCGGAGGATGGCACTGAACCTTCAGTTCCTTGAATTGTGTGAGGAATTGCTGCGGTGAGGGGAAAAAAAGAATTGGCTATTCTCAAATGTGGAGAAAAAAATTGGACAGAAAAATTATTCAGTGGCAAGGGGTGAAACCCAAGCTTATGTGACCCTGAATATGTATTTTTAAATGCATTTCAGGAGGAGATCTCAGAAGATGATGTTGATGAATCCTTCAAGTCCATGTTCCAGCAGTTAGCTGGGGAGGTATTTTGTTTGTATTTTATTTAAATCTCAGTTGAATTGCCAACCGTCTAGTATGGCTAATGTGTACACACCTAGAACAGTGTGAACTCTTTGAAAATATAAGAACATAAGAACATAAGAAAGTTTACAAACGAGAGGAGGCCATTCGGCCCATCTTGCTCGTTTGGTTGTTAGTAGCTTATTGATCCCAAAATCTCATCAAGCAGCTTCTTGAAGGATCCCAGGGTGTCAGCTTCAACAACATTACTGGGGAGTTGATTCCAGACCCTCACAATTCTCTGTGTAAAAAAGTGTCTCCTATTTTCTGTTCTGAATGCCCCTTTTTCTAATCTCCATTTGTGACCCCTGGTCCTTGTTTCTTTTTTCAGGTTGAAAAAGTCCCTTGGGTCGACACTGTCAATACCTTTTAGAATTTTGAATGCTTGAATTAGGTCGCCACGTAGTCTTCTTTGTTCAAGACTGAACAGATTCAATTCTTTTAGCCTGTCTGCATATGACATGCCTTTTAAGCCCGGAATAATTCTGGTCGCTCTTCTTTGCACTCTTTCTAGAGCAGCAATATCTTTTTTATAGCGAGGTGACCAGAACTGAACACAATATTCAAGATGAGGTCTTACTAGTGCATTGTACAGTTTTAACATTACTTCCCTTGATTTAAATTCAACACTTTTCACAATGTATCCGAGCATCTTGTTAGCCTTTTTTATAGCTTCCCCACATTGTCTAGATGAAGACAAAAAAAACTCCTAGGCTTTCTGGAAATCTAAATAAACCATGTCATATGCTTTGCAATTATCCATTATCGATGTTGCATCCTCAAAAAAATCAAGCAAGTTAGTTAGGCACGATCTCCCTTTCCTAAAACCATGTTGACTGTCTCCCAGTACTTTCTGTTTTCTGTTACCATATAGGTAATTTTCCATTTCAGTTTGGATCTTATTATAGTTTCTGGAAATCTAAATAAACCATAATGTTTGCATATAATAGAAGTTAGGCTTACTGGTCTGTAGTTACCTGGTTCATTTTGTTTTGTTTCCCTTTTTGTGGATCGGTATTACGTTTGCAATTTTCCAGTCTGTCGGTACCACCCCTGTGTCAAGAGACTGCTGCATGATCTTGGTTAGCGGTTTGTAAATTACTTCTTTCATTTCTTTGAGTACTACTGGGAGGATCTCATCCGGCCCAGGGGATTTGTTTATTTTAAGAGCTCCTAGTCCCTTTAACACTTCTGCCTCAGTTATGCTAAAGTTATTTAAAACTGGATAGGAACTGGATGACATGTGGGGCATGTTGTCAGTATCTTCCTTTGTAAAAACTTGTGAAAAGTAATCATTTAACATATTTGCTATTTTTTTTCTTCATCTACGATTTTGCCATTTGTATCTCTTAAACATTTAATCTCCTCTTTGAATGTTCTCTTGCTGTTGTAATATTGGAAAAACATTTTGGAATTGGTTTTAGCTCCCTTAGCAATGTTTATTTCTATTTCTCTCTTGGCCTTTCTAACTTCCTTTTTGACTTGCGTTTGCAGTTCTGTGTACTCTTTCTGCGTACTTTCTTTTTGGTCCTTTTTGACCCACAGTGTCTGTATATATGTTACTGCTAGATACCTTCAGGATTTGCTTTAACAAGTTTAAGTTTAATTATAGATGAAAGCCTGGAGAAACCAACACTTTACTGTGATAAGTTAATGTTTTCTAGGACATGGAGATCAGCATGCAGGAGCTCAGGACCATCCTTAACAGAGTGGTGAGTCGACGTAAGTGCCACAGATCAGTTCAATCAAATAAAAGCAATTTACACGTGGTGTGGAGAAACTAAAAGGTGTTTTAATAACCATCAGATTGCATACTTTGTATTTCATTTGTATGCTTTGTATGTTATCAATGTGTAAGGTTGTCATATCATTCTCAAAGCAGCTGGTGTTGACAGATGTACATATGATGGCTTGATAAATGAATCAGAATTTAAATCAGAATTTTAAATTTAGAGTTTAAATCAGAATGTCATTTTCTTTTGTCTCATGGTCAACCTTTAATAACTTGTCTCTGTGTTCATGTATTTGTCTTTTCATTCCAGATAAGGACCTCAAAACTGACGGATTCAGTATGGAGTCCTGTAGGAGCATGGTCAACCTCTTGGATGTATCTTTTGCAAAACTAAAAAAAACAAAAACACATGTCCAGAGTTTATACATTTTTGGATTAACTACCTTAAATGAAATGTGATGAATAGTGATTTATTTTTATTCATGCTTAGAGTCCTATTAAATGTGTTTTATTACAGATACACATTAGTAATGTATATCAATAATAGTGTAGTATACATCAAGTTGATTAAATTATCTGCACATTATATATATATATATATATATATATATATATATTTAAAAAAAATTGTTTTTAATGTTCAGATCTTCAACCAAAAATTAGTATTAGAGTAGTATTAGATAAAAGGGACTCTGAGTGAACAAATAACACAAAATTTTGATACTTATTTCATTTATTTATTAAAGAAAGTTATGCAACACCCAATGCCCCCGTGTGAAAAAGTAATCGCCCCCTTAGACTCAATAACTGGTTACGCCAACTTTAGCAGCGATAACTGCAACCAAACGCTTCCTGTAGTTATTGATCAGCCTCTCACAGAGGAATTTTGGTCCACTCCTTCATGCAGAACTGTTTCAACTCAGTGACATTTGTGGGTTTTTGAGCATAAACTGCTTGTTTCAGGTCCTGACATCTCAATGGGGTTTAGGTCTGGACTTTGACTAGGCCATTCCAAAACTTTAAATTTCTTGTTCTTCAACAATTCTGATGTAGACTTGCTTGTGTGTTTCGGATCATTGTCTTGCTGCATGACCCAGCTGTGCTTCAGCTCATGGATGGATGGCCTGACATTCTCCTGTAGAATTCTCTGATACAGAGCAGAATTCATGGTTCCTTCAATGATGGCAAGTCATCCAGGTCCTGATGAAGCAAAGCATCCCAAAATCAAGACATTACCACCACCGTGCTTGACCGTTGGTGTGAGGTTCTTACTGTGGACTGCAGTGTTTCAGAACGCTTGATGATCATCCAGGTGCTTTTTGGCAAACTTGAGATGAGCATTCATGTTCTTTTTAGTGAGCAGTGGTTTCCACCTTGCTACTCTGCCATGTATCCCATTTTGCCCAGTGTCTTTCTGATGGTGGAGTCATGAACACTGACCTTAGCTGAGGCGAGAGAGGCCTGCAGATCCCTGGATGTTGTTCTAGGGTTCTTTGGGACTTCCTGGACAATTTTGGCTGTTGGAGAGATTTTGGCAGGACTGCCACTCATGGGAAGATTCACTGCTGTCCCAGACTTTTGATCCTGTGTGCTGACAACTTCACTCTGATGACAAGAGCCAAAGTTAGTCAGATATATGTTGGGCAGGGCTGGCCCAAATCAGGCCTGATTGTTAACCAAAGTATTCAAACAGCTGACCTTAATTACCCCTTTAACTGGGTTGAGTTAACTAGGGGGGCAATAACTTTTTCACACCTGAAGATTGCATGTTTGATTACCTTGCACACCAAGCAAATGAAAAAAGCACCAAACTTTGGTGTCATTTTTTCTCTCAGACTCCCTCTATATACTACAACAACCCACAAAAAGATCTGACAAAATTCAATGTGAAAAATGTGTAAAAATGCAGGAAATCAGATGCGGCAAATGTTTTTTCACAGCACTGTGTGTGTGTGTGTATATATACACACACACACACACACACACACACACATACACACAGTGCCGTGAGGCTGTTGTGGGGCTGTCATAATAATTGCACACACAGCAATCTACCCATTGAAAAAAAAAGACAGGAATTGTGTTTTATTGCACTGAAGCAGGACTCCAGTATACAACAAGCTTTGAGTTTCTCAGTATTTAAACACTAAGAAAACCAGATTCATTCATTCAAAACAAAAACAGCGTTTGCTCCAGTGCAAAGTTTGCACCACTTGAAATAAAACAAAGAATTGGCACACTAATGCAAAATACAGTACAAGCAAACAGACATTTTCCCCAAAAGCAATAAACAGCTAATGATGCTTAACAACGGTATCTTTTGACTCCCATTCCAGCTGACAGCTGCAAAATCTGCACATCATTATTTTGTCAGCGTCGGCTGCATACGCCCTCTCGTGCTTAAATTCTTTGCAGCGTTGTTTAATTGTTATGCATGGTTTAGGTAATTTAGAAACAAACTTCTCTTCCATCACAATTTTAATTCCCAAACGACTCGCTTCAAATGATACATCTGCCCAAGTGCTAGTCAGAGTTTCCGTCGCCCTTCACACCTTGTCTATGGTAACGGCTGAGCCTTGACAAGTACGATTGTATTTTCTATATGAACCTCACAATTAAAAAATGTCACTCTGTTTTAGAATGATTTTTTGTGTTATTTCTTTATCTATTTGCATGTCATTTTATATGTTACATTTGGTGTTATTTTGTGTTATTTTGTATTTGTGAAAAACTCGGGGCTCTAAGTATGCTCAATTGAAGCTAATTCTGTGGGTTGAAAGTATAAATAAATCTACCTAGAGAGACCCCAAGTGGGCCCCTGTAAAAGCAGAGCCGCGTGGTGTGCAGAGTCATACAGTCAGGGGGGTGCAGGTTTGCGTTCTGGCTGTGTGAAGTTGACAGTCTTCGCTGTGGATTCCGGAGGGAGCTTCACGTTGGTTCTGGCGCTCCTGCAGGTTTGGGAGGCAAAAGCAGCAGGGACTATTTCTCCTCATCGCGCTACAGCAGACCCTACCGGCCCGGCGCCCAGTGAGATCAAAGGCCTGCAAAGCTGGCCCTTATCCTCCAGAGGCCGGTAGCTTGCTGACATCCGCTCTCGAGTTCCTGGGTGTTAAAGAGGGTGGGATTGGAGGATGCCCACTGAACCCTCATCTCTCCTGTGCTGTGTGGAGAATTGCTGTGGTGAGGAGAAAAAAATAATAATTGGACATTCTAAATTGGGGAGAAAATTTGGGGGTAAAAAACTGGGCACCCTAAATTTAACTAAATAAATAAATTAATAAATGTACCTGAATCTCTTGAGTTGGTGATGAAAACATCCTTAACCAGTCTGCCACACAGAAAGATGGCAGTGCTCGTCTAGGACTGGTGGAATTCCAGATCCTGTGGAACAAGATCAGGAAGTGGCTGGTAAGACAGCATTGATCCTGTGAATGAATTTGCCCATTGTAGCCCACGTGCTTGTGTTATTTGAAATTGAAATGGGCCCCATGTTGGCTCGATTTAATCTTGGTCTACCTAGTGATCTTTTTTCATTTTACTTCTGTAGGGCTGGACCTCTTTTTTTAAATTCCACATTATAGGGCTGATCACTTTATTAAAAGCTGTTTTATACTTGTTCATTATGTAAGCAACATACCCATGAATTCACGTTCGATAACCTCAACAACCATTATAATATCCCATTCTGCCAGCTTTAATTGAAATTCTGGTATGAGAAGCTGCTTTGCTAAGACTTTGAAAGACATTTATGAATGATAAAGTAATATAAAGAAACTGAAGGAGATATAAATAAATAAATATCATGAAGAAGGGAGGGGTACTAGGGTTAACTTCATATTTTCCATTTTGTGATACACAAATTAAGTTGTGTCTTTTATTTGTCTGCCCAGACCATCTTTAGACAGTACGATCTTGACAGATCAGGAACCATGAGTGCCTATGAGATGCGCCTTGCTCTTGAATCAGCAGGTAACCTGGTTTGTTTAGCATTGTAATAGCTTTTCCAAACGTTCTGCTGTTAAAAATCTGTCTCCCGATCTAGCCACATAATATCATTCATTTGATACGTTTCATGTTTTCTGCAGGTTTTAAACTCAATAACAAGTTAAACCAGGTTCTCGTTGCAAGATATGCAGACAATGAAACAATTGATTTCGATAACTTCATCTGCTGCCTAGTCAAACTAGAAGCCATGTTCAGTAAGTGTTTCTAAAATGAGTTGACCATTGAATGAACAGTCAAAATACAATCCACACCATTCAGGAGCATGTAGAAAAGTGTTGCCTTTTTTTCACCTGTTTGTTCCCGTTTTGCAGGATCATTTCAGCAGCTGGACAGAGATGAAAGTGGCATTGTGGAGCTGAATCTAACCGAGGTGAGAGGCCTTGTCATCACGTACCTAGCTAAGAATTCCTCACAGAGAGAGACGCTGGCCATGGGAAGTTCAGTGTATTTATTGGCATGTAACCGGAGCCGTACTGTAGCTGGGAGGTCCGGGGTAGAGAGAGTTGAGATGACACCCTGGAATTTGTTATACATGAGGATATGTTACTATTTTCAATGAGTTTGAGATATGGGCATTGCCAGGGGTAAAGACAACATTGAATGGGTAATAACCAAAGCTTTAAAAAAATAAATAAATACATCCCAATAGCTTTTTTGACCATTTGTTTGCATTTCTTTACTTTTTTTACATTTTCCACATGTTTTAATCTGTTAGCATCTATAGCAGGTATAAGCTGCTAAACTAACCAGTACAGGTACAGCTGTGTAACATATGTTTTTCTTTTTCCTGTTTCAGTGGCTGATGATGACAATGTGTGGTTAAAGATAGAATTAGTCTTCCGAGAGACATCAAGGGGCTATGCATCTTGAAACTGCCTCCCACCTACACCATCACGCACGATATCATCTAAACCCCCTTAACCTTGCTATTAAACCAAGTAATGTGCCTGCAAGTTGCAGAAAGGAATATGTGCTAGCCGGGGTCTTATATGGTGTATGCACCATTCAGGGCAGGGTAATATTGATATCTAATTTCACCATGTACTGAAGGTTAATATACTATCTTTACATAGATAAACAATCACCATACAAGCATGCTAGCAAACTTCTGGTAAGAAAAGTGTGCTGTGTTGCATGGATATTGAAATCAAGCAGTCTAGTTATGAAATAGAAGATGTATTTTGTTTCCTAGATTTAATCATGTACTGCTAAATCTCAATGATTCCAGGAGGCCTAATTTTCTACAGGCTGTGAGACTGGAAATATCCAGCAGGTGGCAGCGTCCACACGTTTTGTTTCTTTACCACTACACTACAGCTTCCTTTTTGAATCAGTGTTTTCTGTATCACCCTGCCCCAGGTAACAGCAGAATAAAGTTTGAGTTTGGACTAGTTAAAAAGCAATACTTAATAAACTGCATGGCTATTGAATCACGTTCTCATGTCTTAGATATGCATTATACAAACTAAACACCAAGGCCCTGTTGCTCTTAGCTGGTTTAACTAATTCAGGCTAATCAGAGGTCTCGATTAACCCGATAATTGAAGTCAGTCTCAGATCTCAGTTCCTCAGCGGCGAATACAGGCTAAAAGTGTCATGTTAACTCGATTCCGATTGAAGAAATCCGGGTAATTGCGCGTGTTCGCTGTACCTCAAAGGGAGAATCGCAGAGCACTGAAACAATGATCCTCACGAAAGATCACGTTGAAAGAGAGAGCAACTTTTTTTTCAGCCTGACTGAGCAAGAGCTCATCATGGAAAGTTTTGAGGAATATAAAAGCATTCTCACAACTAAATGCAACACTGCTGCTGCTGCCAAGTCCAGAGAGGAAGCATGGAAAAAATTGCAGATAAACTAAACGCATAAGTTGTTTTTTTTTTTTTTTTTTTTTTTAATTTGTGGAGCACCGCACATGTGACTGTTGTCGCAGGAGCTGTCACAGATCATCTGAGAATAACTGAGGCCAAGTCATGGATGATGTACAGTATTATCCAAAGTCTGACACCTACTGTCTAGCACTGGCATTGTGTAATTGTCATTAGAATGGATAATGTGCATCAGTTGCTGAATTGTAGATCATTTTTAATTTCATGTAAGTGATAACGTCATAAGTACCTGTACATTAATGCTGTGAAAGGATTTCCTGTTCACAAAATCCGCCTCATTTGGTTGTCTGTCCACAGCACCAGTGACGCTGGGGAACTCTGCATAATAATGTAGCCTACTTAATAAACGATAACGATGGGATTACCTATTCATTAAATTGCATATAACCTAGTAGATTACCTGCGACTGCAGAGAAGCCCTCTTTGATGGCGTTTCCCCTTGTATGTCCGGGAAATGTGATGAACACATTAAGAAATCTCTTTAGGGCGAGGTAGACCCTTCGGGCTGCACGGCATAACGGCTTTGCCGATATTTTCAGCATCGCCAACTGAGTATAGGAATGCGCCGCTAGCAAAAAAAGGCGCAGCCCTATGCATATAGTATGTGTTACTGTCAACGCACGGCTGTGCCAGGTGGTATGGGCAATGCACGGCTCAAGTAGATTTATTAGGTAAATGATACCTTGCCGACCGAATCTATAGCGCTCAAATACAAAACATCTGTGATGCAAAGGATCTTGGCGATCTCTAAATACTCTTTCCCTACGAAAAGCTAATCTAATTAAAATTGCTCCTTGATCTATGGGATCCCTAAGGAAGGGCGCTGCCGTTTTAGAGGGGTGTGTCAAGTGCTTTCATTGAATTTTTATACACAGATCCGGCTAATTTTAAGTTAGCCTGCGCTGGAGCAGGTTTAAGATTAAGGATGTGTTGCTATGGTAATTTAGTCAGCTATACTTTAAGCTTGCTTCGAGGAACGGAAAAAGCCAGACTTCTGTCAAGTTATCCTGAGAGTTATCTGACTAACTCAGTTAGCCAGCTAGGAGGAACAGGGCCCAGATAAGCAGTTATTGTGTTGTAGGCAACTATACAGCGATGGTTACTGTTTTTCTATAGTTCAACATTTTACTGTTCCAGACACTACAAAATAGAGAAGGTTGGGTGTTGATCTGGTCAAGCAACAGTTAAACAGTGGTCTGATGGACATCTGATTAATCCTCATCATCACCATTAATAATAATAATAATAATAATAATAATAATAATAATAATAATATAATTGTAATTCATGCCTTCGAAGGCAACCTAAATTGTACTGGCGTGTTTTTATTTTTAAAAGCAGTATTTTGTGGTTAGTATTTTGAGTAGAAGATCATAATGATTTTTTCAATATTATTATTAGATCTGTTTTAATCTGTGCCATTCTCTATTCAAGTACTGTAATGAAAATGAATAGATACGGTTACTAATTAGGCTGTTTTTAAAACACTGGGCTGATTCCTTCTATACTGCTATGAGAAATGTCTACCCAATAAAGGACCAAATAAAAACAACACTGCATTCGCTAGTGTCCCGTTTATTTCATTGAAAGTAACTTGTAGAAGAGTAGATGTGATTGTTTATTACTTTGTTGCAATTGCTCCTAGTAGCTGCAATATGTAATAATTTAGTGTGTCTGTCTGTATATTCACAAGGGAGCATCCCAGTTGCACAATGTAAGGGGTACATGAAGTAAAATATCTGTAAGCTAAAAACAGTGAAAAGGTTCATTTCTATACAGACGCCAACTGTAACGAAACTTTTAGATAATCATAAGACTACACATATAATGGTAATACTGGGGAGATTATGGTATTACATGTCTGGCGTTGAAACACATGTGAACGTGTGTAAATACGGTAACCCAGCCAAGCAGGGGTGGGGAAATGATGCCCTGCACGCAATCTTAACGGAAACAGAACACACATTTCTTCTTGACGTTGCAACTTCCTGTAAATGATGTTACTACAACAATGACCCTTTTTTTTAAGAATTCTGCCCGTGTCTCCGGTTCCTGAGAAATCATGTGATTTTGTGACCCATCAGCCTTCATCAAAAGTTGAAATGAATGTATTTAACACTTCCATTGCAATTATATATATATATATATATATATATATATATATATATATATATATATATATAGTGTGTGTTTTATGAATTTTTTTAATGTAAGTAGTTTGAGCATGCTTTAACTTACCACATTAACTGAAAAAAATGGAAGAAAAATAAGCATTTATTAATTTTAATATCACCACCCTTATGTCATACTTGAGAGTTTTATAGAAACCCCTTAACCAAATAAGATGAATCTTGAGCTACTTTTCCATGCTATTGTTAGCTGTGATCTTACACATACACTGCGGATTACTTGTTGTTACTTACATTGTTGCTTGCAACAGCAAAAACTGAAATGTGTTCAGTTAGTAGACTGACGCAGTAAACCGCACGTTGACATCGAGCACTGAGAACAACATAAATAGCAGTATGTAGTTCTGTTCAATATAACACGTTTATTTGTACACACTAAATGAGGAGGCCCGCATATGATCAGAATGTACACCTGCCAGATTTTTTACGAGAATATTAACATTTGCGCCGCTGTCCGTTTTGAAGTGTCCAGAACTCGGCCTGTATTATCATTTTGGCTTCGATTCCAGGAGTCCCAAAAGCACAGCATCAGCCTCCAGCAGGGTGGTGTCTGTCTTTGCTCCGAGGAACCGAGACGTGAGCTCCAGGTCCACCAGTCTCAAACGCACTCTTGAACCGCGCTGGTACTTCTCTCCGTCGACTGAAGGTCTTTTGCACACGCAGTGAAACTTTCCACCGAAGTCAATGTACAGGTCGTCGTTTACAATGTGGAAGATTTTGCCGACTGCCACTTTATCCCTGGCAGTTCCCATCTGAATCAAAGGAGAGTGCTTTAACAGATATGCAAAAGACTGTTCATTCTTGTTGCTGGCTGGCTTTCTGACAGTGCCCGCTGCCATGGCATGTTTCTGCTGCAGGTCAGAATGGAGCTCAAACGCTGCCGCAAACCCGCCGAACTTTTTCTCAGCTGGCAGGGGGGTATCCTCTTCGTTACCGGGGATTTCACCCGTCTCCCCGGTACTGAATTTTTTAGTAAACGCCAGGAGACTCCGGCATGATATCCGAGCCAAATTTGTTGCTCTCTTTGAAACACACCCCACCCTGCACAAGGCAGACATTTTTCTGACCCCAAACTTTAAACTCGGAAGGAAAAAGATGGCTAACTTCCGTCATAATATAATACAGAATTTGGGGCTATTATATCCTCCATTTTATAGAGTTCAGGTGCTCTTTACACACAATTGCCTGAAGACTGGTTACTGGGACTAACTGCCATTTTTAAATAAAAGGATTTGAGTTTTGCTGTTTCTACATGGGAGCGTGTTTAATAGCAGAGGCAATCATTTAGCCACGTTTATTAATTTTCGTTAAAATATAGTATTGTTCAAATTATACTTAAAAAGTAACAAAGGTTTCTATCATAACGTTGTTTAAATAGCTGGGGTTTTATTTGTTTTTAACAACAACCACAAAAAAGTTATCTTTGAGTATTAAATCGGATGCAAATCAATTTAAACTGCCACCTGGCGTGTTGAATCTAGTGATAGCTGCCAGTCTGGTGATTACGTATCAGTTTTAAACCCTTAATGTAGTGTATTGAAATTGAATATAATACACACATGGGAGGGGTCCTCGGCAAAAAAAAAAACTCATTAAAATGTAATAGACTTATCCCCCTCAACTCGACACGACCATCATGACAGCAAAGACATAATGAAGCGTTAGTGATCAGCAGATGTGTCAGCCGCACGAAGACCACAGCGTGTCGTTTTCACTAACTCTTACTGTGCAGCACACATACACGAATATATATATATATATATATATATATATATATGTGTAAATATCGGGACGCGGGACACTTGCTAGGAAATCGGGACTATCCCGACCATACAGGGACGGTTGGCATTTTATGCAATAGATCCGAGATTTTTCCTTTTTTTTTTTTTCTTTTTCACTAACGTTTCATTTGGAAAGGATCGATCAGTGATCTATTCTGGTACAAATGCAATTTGCTTTTCCAGATGTGGAACGTTAGTCCTGGTACCGCCAATACTCTACAATTCCACTCTACCTAAATAGTGACTGAGTGGGTGATTTCCATTTCTCATTCTCCTAGGCTTTAAAATCTGTGGAATGTGACATGCAACAATAAATGGACATTCACAATTGCATATTGTAAATACAAACTGTATTAGTTATAAAGAAAATGATGAAAAGCATGATCTAACAATTCACAGTAAAAAAAAAAAAAAAAAAAAAAAAAAGACATTCATGAAAACAATTGTTTGAATGTAGAAAGTTACCCTATATTTTAATATATGTACCATAACACATTAGCTCTATGTATTCCAAGGCTGTGCATTCTGGTGTGTTCATTTCTTGCTGGTAATAGGCTGTTAAAGTGTCACAAATAGCACTCAGGACATGTGAAAAAGAAAAAACATATTTGTACTCAAAGTATAGAACACCACATAATACTGCATAGAAAACACAAATCTTATAAACAAACAGTTTGTATAATGAAATAGCTGGATGTCTTATCTTTTTATGGCATTTTGTTTAGTTTTTTTGCACAATAAATGGTTTTACTTTTTCTTTCCTTTGGCAGGTTTAGCAAAGAGAGCTGGTTCAATCTGATCTTTTGATTTCCCCCGGACTGAGAAGAGCCTTGCAGCCCTCTCCTGCAGAGTGCCTCCACATTTCAATCCAAGCGCCATTAACTCTATCTTCATTCTCTCAAGCCCCAGCACCTCTAGTTCTGAAGCAGAGCTGAACGTCATCAGATCCAGGGGTCCATTATCAGCAGAGTGTGTGCTACTGCAATCAGGCTGAGATTCACCAGGCTTTTCCAGGCTGGTCTCTTGCATCTCCTCCTCAGTTTCTCTTTCTTCTAGTGTCTCTTTCTTCTCATCCTCCACACTGCCAATCTTTCCTGGTAGCTCTGCATCTGGCTGGGCTGGCGTTGTAACCACCATGGTCTCCTCTTTCACCAGTTCTACAGGGCTCTTTTGAGGAGAGTTGGATCCTGAACTGGAACTAGATACTGGTGCTTCCTCAGCATTAGAGCAAGAGCCAGCTGTTGCTTTACCTTTCTTTGTTGGGCTTTGAGCTTCCCCTGAACTCTCTCCTGAGGTCGAGGGAGATTCCTCCCTGTCGCTTTCAAGGCTGTCTTCATCTGAGCTGCCAGAATCCTCTAGTCCATAAACGCTAGTCCTGCAGATAAATAACCAGCAATTAATCATATGATAAAGACACGATGCCTGCCGTAGAGCCCGTATCATTTGAATACATTGAAGTATGTATACAGTACAGGGGAAGTAATTAGGATATTGGAAGAGACAAGAATTCCGATTACAGTATTTTGAGGAAGACACCTTAAAAACCAAATAATCATGTTTAGATTTTTTACCTAACCTCTTCCCCAAAAAAAGTTCCACCAAAAAGATCACACCCTAAGGGTGTACCAGTTATTTACTTAGCTTATGGCCTCAGCTAATAAAGTCAATTCATACCAAAAGCGTTTTCTCTTTCCTGATTTTGGTTTTTTGCTCGGGATGGGGCGTTTCCGACTAGGACCACCTTCTGCTTCCACCACAGCACTGGAGGAAGCTTGCATACCTTGAAAAAGAAAATACACGTCTACATTTGTAAAGTAAAAAAAACAAACATCACAAATAAACATTGCAAAGCACTGAAAAAAGCAGACATCAATAATTATTTAAATCACTTGTTTGAGAGGTCAGAGCTGCCACACTATTCCAATGGTTTTTAAAACTTGCAGGATACATGTAACTTCCCTTCTAGTTTAAGAGAAAGCATGTCACATTTAAAGACACATCTAAATAATCTGAGACAGCAAGGTGGAGACTTGGTCAATTTGGTGTAGAATGATCCAATTAGAAGTTCAGACATTTAAAATAAATGGGGACTGTTCTAAAATTAGTTCAAAACTTATCTGATGAGACAGGAAGTAATAGACTATACAATAGTAGTATTTACAACTACTCAAAAAAAAAAAAAAAAAAAAAAAAAAAAAAAAAAAAGCTTTTTACCTTTCAACACAGAGTCCTCCAGGCGCTCTGACAGCTCGTGACACTGTTGCTCATAGTTTGGGTCAGTGAAGTAATGTTTGGGTTCGGCGAGTTTGCGCTGCAGGCGCTCAATTCTCCTTTGCTCCTTTTCTGCTTCCCTCTCTGCCTGCTTTTTGATCCAATCTGCCATCCTGCACGCACAAGAAGAAAAATGATTACTTACCTATTAATTTAAGGGAACCAGTGCTAAATGCTTGTGTAATATAGAAAAGTTGTCAATGCATTATTTCATACCCTTTCAAGCTGAGAGCAGTTTGGATTACATGCGTATATAAAACATCTCAATTCTTACTCTTTCTCATGGTTAACATCTCGAAGGCGCCTTCCACTCAAATCCCGACATGCTTCCCTATTGGTGGTCTTCTCAATCTGTGCACCCAGAGCTCGAAGCATAGAACCAAAACCTGCGAAATATTACAACATTCAGATGCTGTCTCTTGCCAACTAGCAGAAGGGCACTTTAACCATTTCAAGTCTTATGACTCAACTTTGCCAAGAATCTGCATTGGCGTAAATGTGTTGGTGAGGACCACCCTTCACATTACCATACATGTTAAAAACAAAGGCATGAAAATGTTAACACATACATGCCATGTGCCTAAATACATGAAACTATCACTGTTAAGAATGGCTGAAATTAGAAGACTTTTTGGTGGGTATATTCCTGGAATCTGCAGGAGGCAGTGGTCAGGGAAATCCTACATCATTCAAGCAGGACTAAAAACATTTACAAACCCACCTGTGATTAGGTACAGTCACAGGAAAAAGTATTTAGTAACATTTTAAGTTGCTTTAATTAGTGGGTAATGTTCATTAAATGCTTCTTTTTAACATGTAAATTATCTTATATTAAGTGTATGGTGCCAATACTATTACAGGTAAATCATTTAAAATAATTGAGATTAACAAACTTCTACCCAAATCACACAGTGTACCACGTACTGTCCTGAGATAGAGAAGACGAGACAGTGACAGACTACAGCTAACGCATACCATCTGACAAGAGGCTGATTAACTGTACAAACCTCCTTTCCCTCCGCAGAGCCGAGGCTCCAAGCTGTAAACAACCCCAGGTCGAACCAGGTCATCATCACTCGCCGGACTGCCATTGCACTTAATGTAGAAATCAGTCGCAGGGATGGCCTTAAAAACCCCAAACAGATTCCTTGGTTACATGAAGCACTGACTCAATTAATTGTTTTCTCTGTGCTTTAACTACATCTACATCACTGTTCGCAAAGACCTCACAAACAACTAGTATAAACTGCAAATATAATGTCTTTGTTCTCGTTCATGTTCTTTTCCATGCACACTTAACCTTTCCACTGGCCACTCTATACGTAATAATAACATTTACCCTAGATCCATGCTTACCTGTTTCTGTGCGAATATATGCACTAATTCACCGACTAAAGAGCCATTAGAAAGTGAAAAAGACTGAAATTTGGACGACAAGTCTCTCACAAACACCTCCATTTTCAACAACAGACGGCCGATGATATCCTTTCCGGAAATTGTAAACACGTTCAACGGAGGTCACAATGTCGTACTTGAAGCCGACGTGTGACTTAGGGGCGTGGCTGAGGGGGGGAGGGGAAGGACTAAACCCTGTCATGTGATTCAGAAATGGCCACGCTATTCGTTGAACCGCGCTTGAACCAGTGTTGCAACATTAGAGGTTTTCCTCCAGATTTAGATTTTTTATTTCTTACTCAAGGATTTCTGGAGGTAAGAATTTAACAAAGGTTTTTTTTTTTAAAGATGGGTGCGTTCACGGAGATCATTCCGCGTAGATTCTATGCATAATCATCCGTGAACGCACCCGTTGATCATCCGTGAACGCGCCCGTTGATCATCCGTGAACGCACCCGTTGATCATCCGTGAACGCGCCCGTTGATCATCCGTGAACGCACCCGTTGATCATCCGTGAACGCACCCGTTGATCCCGTTGATCATCCGTGAACGCACCCGTTGATCATCCGTGAACGCACCCGTTGATCATCCGTGAACGCACCCGTTGATCATCCGTGAACGCACCCGTTGATCATCCGTGAACGCACCCATTTAGCCCTCCCCAAATTCTGCAGTGACCCTCTAGCTAGGCCCTAATGTAAGCTTGTCAAGGGCAGCTATATAGCACAGTCTTAGCCTGTGTTATAGTTTGACTGAAAAAGTACAATGAAGAATGACAAAGTTAAAGTTACAGAATTGTAATAATTGAGATTGTTCAATACTAAGTAGCCTAGATTATTATTATTATTATTATTATTATTATTATTATTATTATTATTATTATTATTATTATTATTATTATTAGTAGTAGTAGTAGTAGTAGTATTAGTATTATTAGCTCCAATCTGATTTTGGTATTTTAGTATCCAAGATTAAAATCTTTATACCTTTTGACTTTCTTTAACAAAAGCAGCATTTCAAACTCTCCCATATCTCGGCTGGGTGATGAAAGACCATTAATTCAGTAGTGTTACAACGGGAGCACTCAGAAGCTATAATTACTCTGTTTTTTCTTCCTCCAAATTCAGCACTATGCGGTTTGCTGAAAGTTTTAATGGCGCGGTAACCATTACTAAATTAAAAAAAAAAATGGAACTCTGGGTAGTTTTGCTACACTATTTTGCTATAACCTCATGTAACTCCGGTCATAATCTTAACAATAAAATAAGTTTGGATTTTTTTTCAAGTTGTATGTTTGATATCTATTCATGTTTTACTAAATTTGTATATTCTTCTCACAGTATTTTGAACATTTGCATCAGTTCACTTTGTTTATTCAAAAATACCAATAGGAATGTTCAATATTAGCATATTCATAGTTTAAACATACGTTTAATTAAAATATAGCCGATTGATACGCTTTTCATTTGAAATACAGTACTTTTAAAACATTTATAAAGACTAACGTTGTCAACACTTTGAATTCATCTTTGAAAGCCTCCTCAAGTTCCTAAGCTGAGGAGTGTTTTTTTTTACTTATCATGTGGAGCAGTTCTTATGTCGTTAGCAATTAAATGTGGAAAAATAAATATGTTTTTTTTTTTAAATAAATATTTATTCTGCAAGCCAAACCTGGAGCTAACATGCAAATAAGTCCCCGCCCATTGAAGAGTTTGACATAAGCATGCTATGCACAGAGGAGACGGGACAGAGGCTGAGTGTTCAAGGTCGGGGACCCAGAGGATCGTTCTCATAATATGCATTACACGACCATTTCTTTGGCACAAAATCATACAGCTGGGGCCGATGACATCTTTGTTTTGCATGAAAATATCAAAGAACATTTGCTCCCTGAAATGCTCGTGCAAGATAACCCCGTTTTATTGAAGGGCAGCACACTGAAGAAAATAAAGCTCCCTGTCTCCACTGTGCATATAATGCCTGCGACAAACGCTTAAATGGATCAAACTGGCAATTATTTAGTTTAAAATAACTTTGTAGTGAAACTTGATGAAGTAACTATAAGTAATCCACCTCATATTGTTGTATGAACAATTTCTTTAAAAGTAAACTTGCCATATACGTAATCCATTAGTATCTGAATGTGATATATTCTAAGATTGTCTGCATCATTTCGATTAGGCTGGGTGTGTGCGTGTGACCAAGGTGCTAGCTACGTCACAGCCTGCTTGCTGTTGAAGCTGCTGCTTGTGTGTGAGGAGACAGGCAGTGTCATATTTCAACCTCCTGCTAGTCAGCATGAGTGCAGTGAGAGCTTTTGACTTGTGTTTGGTGCTTACTTTCTGACTTTTCTGATTTTTTTTTCTTATTTGTGTACTTAATAAAATACTAACCTAACCTTGTGTCTGCGCGTGTGTGTTTATAGTAAATCTTCCATCTTTGTAACCCATCAATTAAATAAGAGAATTAATCAACCCAGATAAACATTAAATTATCAATTATTTAATTGTTCCTACATCTTTATCTCTATTCCGTTTGAATCCACCAAGAATCTCAGTGTCACCCTTGACCCCTTCCTCCCCTACTCTACAGCACATCGCTGGCATGCTCCTGTTGCTTCTTCCTCACCAACATACGTAGAATTCACCCATTCCTCACTTACTGCTCCACACAGCTCCTAGTTCAGGCCCTTGGACTTTAGTTACTACTGCAACTCCCTCCTCGCAGGCCGCTCCAGCTCATTCAACACTCTGCTGCTCACCTTGTCGTTTCTCTTCCTCGTTTCTCCCACGCTACACCGCATCTCCGCTCTCTGCAGTGGCTCTTTATAGCTGCTCGCATCCAATTCAAAACTCTTGTACTTGCCTATTGCTGTCTTAACCTTTCTGCTCCCTCCTATCTGTAGACTGTCATTTCTCCTACACCCCCCTTCGTCCCTTCCACTCCTCCACCTCCTGCAGACTAGCTGTACCCCCCTCCACTCCACCTGCAGAGCCTGCTCCTTCTCCACCCATACTCATGTTTTTTTTTGTATTTTCTCTTATTGAAAAATCGTTCTCATCCATTTATCATACTTACTACATGTTCTTGCTGGACTTTACTCATATAAGCACATATTTACTATAAGTTATAACTGCTCTGAGTCAAACATGCTCTTACTTATACCTTACTGTAATCTTACTTTTATTTGATCTTATACTTTCATAATTGTTCTTATTGATATTTTATAATACGATACTTTGTACTATGGTAACAAATGTAAGTCGCCCTGGATAAGGGCATCTGCTAAGAAATAAATAATAATAATAATAATAATAATAAAGTCACAATGATTTGCATTGAATCAGTAGTTAAAAGTAAGCTACTAAGTGACTGAGATCATGCATCTGCCAGGCTCCCACAAACTCAGTTGCGCACAAGCTGAGGAATTCTCAAGCACAGATGACGGTGTGATTTTGGATAAGATACCACTTCAGATGGAATACCAGAAACAATAATTATATGTGTGCCTTAAGCTTGACATCAGATTTCTCCCACCATATAAAACGGCACTGTGTTCTGTTAAAACATGTTTTCACAACACTGAAAGTGCTGTTTTAAGTATTTTTTAAATACTATTTTCATCAATATAATCAAGTTTGTGTCTGGGAAATCTTTTTCAGCTGTTTTTGAGAGTTTATGATATACTTCTAATTTTTCAAAGCACTGTCTGACCTAAAATAATGTTTAATAAACACTTCAGAAAACAATCCTATAATATAAACAGCCTTTAAAACAGACATTGATGTTTTTTTATATTTTTAATGTGCCCCTAATAATCACAATGAAATAGTAATTATTATAAAATGACTTATAACATTAATATATTGTTACATTGGGGATTGATTACATCAATAAAAGTGAAATCTTTTTTTTAACACAGAAAAATGCATGTAAATGTTGCCTGATTAGACTGGCTGCAGTCCCAGTTCATCACACAAACTTCTGAGCAATAGCCAACACTTTGGAATACTCTCCTTCTAGCCTGCGTAGACTGGAGGGCACAGGCACCTTGATTCTTGTCCCTGTGGGGTTTCCATTGTCCTCGATGAGAACGACGTTGTTGGAATCGAATCGTGGCATCATTCTGGGGCCAGGCATTTTGTGGCCAATTATGAGGGCTTTTTTCTTCTGTCCTTTGATGGCCAGTAGAATTTTGTCCCCCACTTTGCCAACCCCAGTTTTGTTATAGACATGAATGCATTTGGCAGGTCGATGGTAGGGAGTGTTCCCCAGCGGACTGTTGTCTACCACACGCACTCGGGACATTTTCTGAATGGCTGCACAGGCAGCAGAATGGCTGAATGGAAACAAAAAAAGAAAAAGAAAAACACTGCATTACAATCAAGACTGCATGGATCTGCTCACTGAACTGGAGACGTAAAAGCCTGATTACAGTATCCAGAGGAACAAGCTGACCTGTTACGCAGCTCTCTTTGCTACAGAGATTTCACAAGTGTCGTTTTCGAAGACACACGTTACAGCAAACTACAATCAGTTATCATTAAGATGAACTCAGATTAAAACACATTTTCTACATGGTCCCAGGCAAATTCAACAGTCGCTTATTGTAACTTACTTCTTATAATATGAATTCACTTAACATTAACAATTTCGGAGCCCTCCTAGTTTGAACAGTTAAATGTAAAGGGCATTGGGAAATGTATTCATTTCCATCCAGATTAGTGCTTTTGTTTTGTATTTATTTATTTTGGTTACACCTCTTAGGTCATGTCACCTTTTCAAGTTTAAAGTAAAGCCATCTCTAGCATTTTTTTTTTTTTGTTAGCCTCAGTTTACTTCCTAATCTCAAGAGGCGAGTGCAACTCTCCCAATGGGCCCCCAGCATAGATCAGCAATATTTTGTGAGTGCAAGTCGAATCACACCCTGCTTTTCCCAGATGAACCAGCGGTGACCCCCTACACGTGCAAATAACGAGGATGTCTGCAACACAGCAAAACTGGATATCTGAATGAAGTACCTGAAAGGCAGCTGCTGTGGTTTTCCAGATGCATGCGTCAGCAATAACCCCAGTCCTTTTCTTAACAGTGCCATGTGAACCTGCATTGTCAGGAAATGAGTATGTAAATGATTTAACCAATTTAAAGTTTGGCCTCAATACAGTTTCTCATGAGGAATATTTCAAACCACTGATATAAAAAAGTGCCAAGACAAAACTGATGCAACAGATAGACAGAGTTCTTGTAAAATGACTAATCAATCTCAGCGCCACTGCTGGTAAACTGCACCATGATTCAACAATCGCTCTACAGTCTTGGCTTTTGTATTATTGAAAACCTCTTTTAATCAAATGTGTGCAAATGTCTCAGCCTCTCCATTCGTGATGACTGCGAGTTCCCACTGCCCAAATGAAACAGCAGGCCTGCTTCAGCTACTGCGTTTTTATTTTAAAGAGATGCAGTGCAATTGAGTGTTATGGTTATCCCTTCATTACATTTTTCCATTGGATTCCTAGAACAGGTTCTCTGGCTGCAGCTTGCAGAAGTGACTTTGTCTGGGGTTACATTTTAATTGCAATCACGTTGTTGCTATAAATGCACTGCCAAAATGTATTTCGATCTCGGTTCTTGTTTGTTTTGTTATGTGGTACGTATAACCGCAGAGGGGTCTACTTCAGTTCAAATGTACAAGCGCCATCCAAAGGTGTACATAATATAAAGAATACATGCCCAGACATTCCTTGGCGTAGTATAACAACCAGCATGATAGTAAGCCTACTATTTTGTCGAAGTGTCATATTCACAAACCACAACTGAGTGTTATGTTTATGTACACAAATCAGTTTTCTGTATGCGAAGAACCACGACACACTTGCGCGTGCTGTTTCTGATTATTGACATTTTAGTACAGAATTATGAGGTGCCGCCAACGAACTTAGTCCGACACAAATAAAATAAAAGGAGAACCAACACAGATACAAATGGAAACAGCATCACTGGTGCAGTTTCATTAACATTTTCAGCACACCCTTTTAAATGACGTCAAGAGTCCATGCATTAAAGGAAAGTCACCAACACTGCACTCAAAGTAACATGCAACCGACCAACACACCCGCACCATAATAACAACACCTTTAGAAATATAAATGCAACGACATACTGAACAATAGCATCAACACATAGCTGCACCACAACAAAGCGTACCTGTGAACGTGCAAAGTCGAAAAAGATATAGGCAAGAACAGTATGAGAAAGGCGGATTGCGTCATCTCGCCGCGCAAACCCTGAGTCCTGCTGCGTCCACGCAGCAGGTGCCTTTGCAGTGACGAGCAGCCAGTCCTCCCCCCTCCTCCTCTTTCTCACCTCCCCGCCCGCAAAGTTATTCTCATCCTTGATTTGGCGAGCTGCAGATTGCTTAGCGCCCGCAACGGACCGGGACGGTAGTGGTAATGTTCACGACATTTATTTATCGAAGGCTGATAAAAGTGGTGTGAAATCTAAAGGATTAAGTGGGTGAAAAAGAGGAAAACAGCAACATTGCCTTGCGCTAAACCAGGTAAGGCTCTGTGTGTGTGTGTGTGTGTGTGTGTGTGTGTGTAGTTTGTCGTTGTTCTTTATCTAGGTTATGTAATGTGAGCAGAAATCGTCTGGATGTGCCTGCTGCTGCTGCGGCATTGAATTACAGTGTATTCCCCGTGCGGAACTGTTTATGCAGGATGGGAAGATGTACGCCTTAATCGGTTTTAATAGGAACATGTTTTTAAAAATAACAGGTTTACTGAACATGGGAATGGGTCGCGCAGTTGTAGATTTCAAGTGCTACTGTGGCTAAGGCTTGAGGATTCGTTTTGACGGACAAAGGGTGCGCACAATGAGAGTATTTCCTAATTAAACTAGGCAAGTGCTCTGGAGACGACCCCTCCCCCCCATTCTTCTTTATATATAGTTTTGATGTATTTAGTAATGTTACTGCATTTTTGTTTTCGGTGTATCTATAATTAATTAGCATGCGTGTGATTGGGCTGGATACAGAGCAACTGGAATATCATGTTGTGCAGTGCCGATTGCAGAACCGGGATAAATGCGCAAGGGAATTCCATTACAAAGCAGGGCAAACCATTATACAGTCCGGGCGCGACTATATATATATCATATATATATATATTATATATATCATATATATTATATATATATATATATATATATATATATATAAACATACTGTATGGAGATTCTATCGTTTCAATGCTATCTGGTGATATTAGCACATGCAAGTACCTTTCGACGAAAAAGCGTTATAAAATTTTGTCAGGATTGCTACCGAATCTGCAGTCACTGAAAGAATGATATAGAAATAATACAACACTTAATATTCAGACACACACAAAGAAAAGCTGCTGATCATTGATAGGGGAATTGTGCATATATAATAAATGTAGTATATTGGTTTGCACACTGATCTGTATACTGCAGCAGCTACATAAATGTGTGTTTTTATTTACAGCACGTCATCACTGTGCCAGTCACTGGCACCAGAAAATGACCTTTCTTGCCTTGCATTATCTTGAATTCTTTTATTGCCGTTTTATATCCAACGACCCTTTGTTGATATGCAGGTTTCAATATTTTTAAGAATCTGTCAATTCATGCCCACTTTCTTTTGCCAAGTTCCTCTGGGTGTTGAAACAAAGGCACAGGCGCTCAAACACTTCAAGCTATGGTATAAACAGTATATCATACAGTATTTGATCTTTGTCATGCAGAATTCCATGTGTTTTTTTTTCTTCTGTTTTCCAGAACATGTAAAATGTGGTATTGTAACTTTCAACTTTGTCTTGTACTGACTCGGTTTCAACTTTGAGGTCGGGGAGAGAATCAAATTTTTACTTTTGTATTTATGGTGTGGTTCTCAAGATACAGCCAAAGCTTTTTTCAGAACTAAACAGCAAAAAGAAAGAAAACAGAACCACTACTATCCTATACCATAAGATAGCACCAGTAATTTGTGTACAAATTAAATTACCCCAGGAGAGCATGCAAGATCACAGTATGTCAGCAGGAGCTGTAATGTGCCCTGAAGATGATGATGGAAGAAATTAAATTCCGATCACTACCAAACAGTATAACAAAAGCATGCAAATATAAGCTGCTTTAGTCGTGCCTACACACATAGACCACTGTGATTTTGTCATTTTATGTGATTAGTTTGTTAACAGTGGAAATTCATTTGACAGCCCGAACCTTATAAAGGGTAATTAAAGACCAAATGTTAGTGTTGCCTCTTTATGCAGTTTATCCTCTGACAGATGAGGATGATGTCCTAGATGTGTCATTGTAAAGTGTGTTTCAATTGCTTTCCAAAAGAAAAGCATTAAGCCATTTACGAAGGAGTGAAGCAACCCTCTGTTGGTCCACATGAGATGGAAAACCCATTTATGTAACAAACAATGAAGGTAACAGAAGGTTGTCAGCAAGGATGGCTATAAGATTCCTTGGGGGTGTTTTTGCAATTCCAGTCTTCACTATGAGCATTAGTACCAGCTATGCTTGTCCTCTCTGTGGTTTGACCAGTTGCATTCAGAGCTTGTAGGCTGCAGCATTACAAATCGCCCACATTTATTTATATTTAGTAATTCTCATTTTATGTAAAAGGTTTACATATTTGTTTGTTTACCACAGTGAGAAGTAATTGTCTGCTAAGTTACACTGTGTAACATTGTTATTAAGCAAAATGTTAAGCAAGGTTTATTATTATTATTATTATTATTATTATTATTATTATTATTATTATTACTATGCTGCTGGTATTTTCTGTTTTGCCGACATTATTTTTAGTTTGACTTCATTTAGGGGACAGTGATTTGTTTTCTCACCACATTCACTTCCTGTGTTGCAGGTAAGAGGAAGCCTCGGTTTCCTGTGGACAGCTGCTGTATAAAGACATGGGTGTCTGGCTGAGGTAGCGTCTTATCACCTGTAACTCATGAAGTGAACTTAAAACAATGTGGAAGGAGCAGTTTGCTTCAACTGAGTGGAAACAAATGGAAAGGAAACCAATTAGATGGACAACAAAACTAAAAGAATGTGAATAGAAGGAGTATTCATTTAAAAGCCTTGGTCGTTTCCCCTGTAAATAGAAATGTAATATTGATCTATTCCCTCTCAAATAGTCATTAAGTGCATGTATTTTGATCACCCACGAAGTTCATCTCACTGTTTTGAGAATTTGTGCAGCATAGTGTTGTTAGAACTTTGATTGTTTGGTCAAATGTCAAACTTTTTAGATGCAAGTGTTTTGTTTACAGTATAGGTGATGAGGAAGCTATTAGTAACAAAACTGAACCACTTTCAGTATCGCTAGGAGTTCAAATGTCTTTAAAAAAGAGGGTGTTTGTGTTTTGTTCACAGCATCTACCCCACAGAGAATTAATAGGATACACTGGTGATATGAGAGAATTCACTTGCCATTTTTATGAGTTCCTGGCATGGGAAAAGGAAATGAATTTGCAGTGAGAATATTAATTCACGATTTCCTGTCCAGTTCTGAGGTATGTAGTTGATTAAGAAATCTTCTGGAAGAAATGTCATGTAAGAAGGGGTGTGAGTCAGGGCCTGGCACAGAAAACAGCATGGAGGGGTGCTGGTTGCAAGTTTAATTTCATCAAGGCTACAATGACCTTGTTGCTGCTTGCAGTCTATACTAATCTGGGACTGCAGCCTGGTGTGTTGTGGTACATTTGTTACAGTTCATTAAATCACCAGAAAAATCACTATCAGGACCAGGAGAATCAACTCTGTGCAAAAAACAAAAGATGCGTTTAATAAATATGCCTGGTTCTGTGGAACTGCTCCCAGTGGACAGCTCATATTGTGGAAGTAGGTCATACAGTGCAGTAGGGTAGACAATACCAGGGGTTTCCTGGAAGCACTGTCATATGAAAGAAGGCTTTAAGGAGAGCCAATGATGCTTTTATATAATTTTTATTCGCTGGCTGCCTTTTTAGTGTGATCTCTTCTTTTAAAGTTAATTCAGTATTTGCAAGTATTTCAAATACAGCGCTATGAATGAACTGCTGCATCTTGGTACCTGTGCTCTAGGTCACATGGTCATCTTGAAGCGAGACCACAATTAGTAACCGCGTCCCAAATAAAGCCAATAATCAAAAGATTTTCAGCAGTGGTGATGTTGCTAGGATAATAGGAGGTAAGGAAGTGGATTTGAAAGTCTTGCGTACTACCCCTTTAACATCTACCACAGGAGATCACAGTGGTGCAGTGCTTGTGCTTTTAGAGGTCTGCTTGTTTTTACTGTCTTAAATCATCATGGCATACTGAAGTGCTATTTATAAAAAAAGACATTTCACTGGCCGCTGTTTTTAGGGCAGGGTGCTACTGCATTCTCTGACCAAATGTTTACAAATCCAGCAAATTGAAGCTTAATAGATATATTTGAAACTTCTGCATTTTTTTTTTTTTTTTACCAACCTTTAACATATTCTTGTTCAATATGTTAGTTTCCATTTTGATTGGATAAGAACCAAAGAAGTACAATTTTGAGACCAGCCTGTATTTTTAAGTTAAACAGTAATAATGGTTTAACCTGGACTGTATGGAGGTGTTTTTGTGTAATTTTATTAATTTATGAATTGATATTATATACAAGTGGAAGTAAGATGAAAAATAAAGTGCAGTAACCTGTCTGTTTTAAGCATAGATTTTGATCACGTTGGCTAGATTTCTTAATTTACCTGATCAGAGATAACACGACTTGGTGGCAGGGAGGCACATTCCGCAGTAATGGGGTTACATGCAGACCGTTAGCAGTAGTGCAAGTGGTAAATTATGAGAATAACTATTGTAGCTGACTGCACTGCCCACGTTGCAGCTAGTGTAGGCTGGTTGCCAGGGAGACCGCAGCTGCAGCATCAGCGGGCGTCACTATGGGGCAAAAAAAGAACTGAATAGTCACATGTGTTCTGTGTTCCCTCCAATTAAAGGAAGCCTGGACTTCATCACGTATTTCAGTTTTTATTCATTTCATTTTTTGGTGCTTATTATTAGCTAGTTTGGAGTTTTATGAAAAGCGGTTGTTTTTCGGGGCTTTCGCTTTTTATATACTGTATGAAATTACAGTTTTTGGTTACTTTGCAAAATGCTTGGACATTTTTTTTTCTGTCACAGTATGCATAGTAACTCGACAGTACTTGCAGACTTCAGTTGTACCTTCTTCCCTTTGCTGTCTAACACATACTGTTCTGAGGTTTTTGTTTGTTTTGGGCATGTTTTTTACATTTCGCCACAATTTGCTATTCTGTTTTAAATTCCACGAGCGTTAATGAGAGAGAGAGCTTGAAGGCTAAGGCGCTCGTTCTGTCAAGAAACACTCTGCTTCTAATTGTAATCTTGTTTTAAATCTCGCAAGCATGTTACAATCCTCCAATAAAATTGTAGGAATTTGCTGCCACACTGTAGTTGGGGTGGGTCTAAAGTTTTCAGAACGAATTAATGCGAGATTCAAGTCAGGAAGGAGGGACATTGCCCAACTGCAGTGGGGAAGTTTTAATTTTGTTTTTGTAGGGTATTTTATTTGTTTATTTCACAGGGAAAGTGGTCAAGTCAATGTGAAGTGAGTAACCATATCCTGTGTTTTTCCGGTGTTTAGTGGATATACTTGGATTTCATTTTTTGTTTGTGTCGTGGGTTTTTTTATCGGTACATATGTTTAAGAATGTAATGGCTAACTGCTGCTGTAAGTGAAGATAGCGGATACAAACAATATTGACACTGGAGTGCTTCACATTACCCTTGAACTAAACAGCCGTGTTATTTTTTATTAAGTTAATCTTTTCGGTACTCTTAAGCACAGAATGTACGGTTATTAGGAGCTAGGCATATTATTGGAAGAAATTTGTTCTGCTAAATTAAAAATCCAAGTGTTGTATTTGTCTGGAGAACTGTTGTCTGAAAGGTTACCCATACTATGAAATTATAATTCTAACATTTGAGAAATAAAATGGCTTCTTTTCTATGAGAGTTACAATTCTAGGTTGTCATGACGTGGTCCAGTTTGTGATTAAGAGAGATTTTGTTTTTTTTAGCGCTGCTGTTGAAGTGCTTGGCACATTATTATTGCTCCCCCCTTTTTTTTTTGGTACTGACAATATGGTCAATGTTTTACTTCTAATACAGTAACAGAATGCTTTCCAAACACATGTGGGGTTGCAAGAAGATAATTCCTCAAAGCATACAATGTGCTGTCCTGTGTTTTTGTTGACATTTGACTCTGGGGGATCCTGTTACTGAAAATTACAAATTGCAGAGCAGGAGGCTTTCCAGAGGGTAGGCTGACACCCGATAGGACTGTCATCATCCTTGGCTAGCTGTCTTTTTTTTTTTTTTTAAAGAGCTGAAATGTTTGATCTGAAGTAGTCTGTGTAGATGGCTTTTGTTTGTTTGTTTGTTTGTTTTTTGTTTGTTTGTTTGTTTGTTTGTTTGTTTTAGCAGCAGCAGCATTCACAACCATCCTGGATTATATTAATTGGCAGCCTGTGCCAAACACGTGTTTGTTTCACCTCTCACCCGGATATTAATGGTGTTTGTTTGTTTCTACCTTGCCAAGTAAGGTCTGGTACAATAGATGGAAGTTTACTGAGGTCTTCGGAGTGGAAAGATGAAGGAAGTGGGATTAATGCCTGCAACATACTGTAGGTTCATTAGTAGACATTACTGTAAGAAGTCCTGTCCTTCAGTTGTTGTATTGAATTGTGCTTTTTCAGAATCTTTACATTTATTCAATGCATTCTTATTATCGTTATCGTGACAGGCTTGCAAACTTTTCCTTGTCGCTCAGGAACCAAATGGATCTTGCAGCCTTAGGGTACTGTATTCTGTCATTAAATATGAAAAAAAAAAGATATATACAATATTAGTGGCAGCTGGTGGTCCAAAAAAAAAGGCAGAGAGCTTGGGGTGGGGGGGGGGTGGGGTTCCATTAAGCTTCCAGCAGCAGAAGAATCTTATTATTGACTGACAGGTGCCTTTATCCAAGTCGACTTACAGGTGTTACAGGGCAGTACTGTACAGGGTTACAATGCAATATTACTATTTAAAAACAGTAAAGTTTGCAGTAAGTGCAAATAATACTACTAAAATACAATATGATGCAACAAGTTAGGATTACACCACGTTATATCTGCAATGACATGTTAGTAGTGCAATAGTGTAAGGATAGTGGATCAGCTGAGGCTCCAGTAACATGTTGCTGAGGTCAGGCAAGTCCTGTGCATAGTAGGAGTGGTAGATCAAGAGATCTACAAGTGCAGTCTGAACAGGTTTTACCCAATTCAGCTGTTAAACGCATTTTCACCACTAGCCAGCAGAGAAAAGAAAACAGTAGCCCATCATAGTTTATTGTCAGGACAGTCCCAATTTCCTAGCAAATGTCCCGCGTCCCGATGCATAGGAAGAAAGACCTGATATTTACAAATAGAAAAAATTAATTGATTCTGCACAGTAGAGTTGGTGAAAACCACACGCTGTGGTCTTCATGCTGCTGACACAACTGCTGATCACTAACTTACACAAAGGTAAGAACACTTCATTATTCACAGTCTATTTTTACTGTCACGATGGTCGTGTCGTGTTGAGTTGGGGGTGATGCGTCTATTATATGATAATGAGTGTTTTTTGTGTATGACTCCTCCCACGTGTATTTATTAGGAAAAGGAAGTAAATGAGATACGAGATTAATTGAGTGATGGAAGGTACTTGGTTTCAGTAGCGTGGGTTTGGAATTATGATATTTGTGGAGATGGTTGGGTGTGCAAATACTGCTTTTCAAAGGTCTCCCCTGGTCGGGTTCAGATCGGTTGTTAAATTTCGGCCCAAGAAGAGCTTTACTGTATAGGTGAAAAGAGAGTAAACAGGTTTGCCTGTGCTGGGGAAAATAAATAAATACTGCTGGGGAAGGGCTACAAAAATATAAATATGACTTCCAACAAACACTAACAGAGAGAAAAAAAAAACAAAACAAAACCAACAACTAGATTTGTTCCCAGAGAAAAAGTGGTATCATAATGTGGAACTTTGAAAATATATGATGATAAACGTTATGAATGACCTGTACAATTTTTATGGTTTTAAAACTTTTTAATCACCATCATGCAGCACAACATGTACAGAAGGCAGAAGAAAGGAGACTTTGGGGCTCAAACTTGCCCTTGGAATAGACACACACTTTAACTGTGAAGGCTATTACTATAAGTATTCAGACAAGCTTAATGGAGTGACAATCATGGCTTTAAAATCAGCGTGACATCTTAGAAGTAGAGGGGGAAAAAACATCTCAGTACTGGCGCTAAACAACATTAGATTATGTTAATGTGTGTAGTTGTTTTATGTTACTTTTTAGTGTAATTGTAAATCAGGGTTCCAAGTAGTTCCCTTTTACAATGTTTTTAGCACTATCTTGTAAAGGTGAGGGAAATGCAGCTTTTCTTGTGGTGAACTTAACACATTTATTAATAGATATTATTTGTTAATATTGTTTCACTTAATACCTGCCGTAACCACATGTAAATATCAACACCTACAATAATGCAGTGAGCCCAAACTGGTTTCTTCATTCTCCACATTAATCTGACATCACAGAGAGTTAATAATCGCCACAATCTAGTTATATTGACGATCAAACTTGTATATAGAGGAAACTCCATTCACAGCTGAGTTCTTAGTTACAACTAGCCACAAATATGAAAGGCTTCTCTAAAACGTAAACACTTCTGTAGTAGAAGTTATAAAGCACATTTCTGAGCCTGTTTCTCTGAGTGGAGACATCATTTATCCTGCTGTTGATGCCTATTTGTGGCTCAGAAGTTTCAATCTTGACTTTATCAATTAATTATACAGTCTGTGTGATCCATTAACTGCTTTAATCACACCTGCTTGCTAGTAATATTAAATTGTATTGAAATGCCCTTACAAGTGATACAAAGTATTAACATAATACTATTTACTGCAAATGCTTCATAATGCCAGCTATTGTTTAATATATTTACTTGCATGTAATTTGAGTTTCAAAATATTTGCTTAGTACAATTAAAATATATATATATATATATATATATATATATATATATATATATATATATATATATATATATATATATATAATGTTGTTGGAAAACATGGATCGAGAATTGATTAGCAGTTTGCTACGCATGTGGACTGGCAGAGCTATACTGGTGTTCTTTTCTGAAAAGAAACTAATATTGCAGATAGCAGACTGTTTGGTTCAAATTGCATGTACTGCTAACAATTGATAGAGACCTTGTGTCTACAAGTTTCTTGCCCAACATTGAATGCAAGCTAACGAGATAACAATGCTGTGGACTAGAAGGCAACAGGCTCTAAAGACTTCAGAGAGATTGAAAGAGATAATGCCACTAGGATCAGAGGGGGTCGCAAGAAGATAACAAAAGGCAGATGTGTAGACCTTTTGTCTCCAGGAGTGTGAAGAATGCACTGAGTGCAGAGGTTGTCACACACACACACACACACACACACACACACACACACACACACACACACACACACACACACACTCACTCACTCACACAATAAATTAAATTACCTTGACCATTGGTTAAGTGTCAGAGAAAGGGGAGGTGGACCATCTATACAGAAGGGTATTTAATGTCATGCAAACATTGTAATGATGAGTATTCTGTTTGTCCTGTACCTGGGACCAGACTCCCTGCATATTTCAATAAACCTGGCAAGTGATAAAAGAAAAGGACTCTGTGCATTTTCTTGAATCTACTTAATCACCATCTATTTTTTGTAAGTTACTTCTATATCTATCTATCTATATATATATATATATATATCTATATATATATATATATATATATATATATATATATATAATATATATATGTCATATGTAAATTGTGTTTGGTTAAGGTATACATTTTATATATGATAAAAAATTGCTATTATTATTTATATATATATATATATATATATATATATATATATATATATATATATATAATATATATATAATTTTATTTTTAAATTTTATTTGTTTATTGATTTATTTATTTTTCTTTTTAAATTTGGAATCGACAGTTATTTTTCTCGCAATTTGGAATGCCCAATTGTCAAACCCAGCTCACGCTGTACCCCCACACAAATCCACACTGTAAGCCCACCATGAAGCCACTACAGCATCAGAGGACCATACAGTTCTGAATTGCACACAGGCAGGCCTGCAGGTGTCCGGCCAGCCACAGGGGTCGCTTGTGTGCAATGAGCCAAGGACTCTTCAAGCCAACCTAAACCCTCCCTGCCTGGGCAGTACTTGGCCAATTGTGCGCTTCCCACAGGGAACTCCCAGTCTTGGGAGCTGTTGTTGTTGTTTATTTATTTATTAGCTGACACCCTTATCCTTGGCGACTAACAATTGTTACAAAATATCACATTGTAAAGTATCACGGTACAGAATATTGCATTACAGAGTATGATATTACAGATAAGACCAGTTGTAAAGTACAATAAAATCAGTAGCAAAAAATATCAAATTCTAATAAGAATGGTCAGAAAAAGAAAGAGTGACTTGCCTTTGTCTAGGCAACCTTCAGTAAATAACCACGTTGGGACACATGTAAATGTATTTATTTTTTTGCACGGAGAGTCCTGTCTCTGTGGTATAGGTTGAGTAAATTTACATTGTCCTCCAGCTCATCAGGACGTGAGCTAGGCCTCAAAAAAGGTAGTAACCAGATTGAGTATTAGATGAGTGTGCTGGAGGATTTATACTGGAAGCCTTTTTATAAGATAGGTTTAATGTCTTAGTCTAATCCAGCTAATTTTACAAGACCGGCTGTTACCCTGCTGAGGGTTACTACATGACTAGCTTGAAGACCAGTCTGTCCTCATTAAAAACTGTGTGGCTGCTTTGTTCTGTTCTTACTTGTTATGTTTGTTATACACCAAGACTTTAGATCGGTTACAAAATTAAAGAAATTCAAAAGCACACAGCAATTATAACCCTCCACTATATCACCATGGAAAGCTGGCAGAAGAAGATCACATCTTGTTAGAGAGTGACGTGTGACTTTGCGATTACCTCGTCTAATTCCTTCAGGGATGTTAGATAAGGAATCTTCAGAGTCATACCTTTTTTAGACTTCCTTTGTGAAACAGAAGTCATTTAGTGTTGTTTTGGGATGTTATATTTAGAAACAACTGCCAACTGAACACCTGCAATTGCTGCCTGCTTTATCACATCCTGCCACCCAAGCAAATGCAGGTTTTTTCCTCTAGCTTTCTTTGTTCAATGCATGTGTTTTTTTGTTTTGTTTTTATTTAAACAAATTTCCATTATTGATTTCAATAATCACAAGCCACACTTTTTTACAGCTTAAACGCCATTACGCACTGGAGTCGTTCCGTCAATTAGCATCCATCATCTGAAGAAGTCGTGCGTCAATCCATTGCACACTAGATGCGTTAATATCATACGTCAGAGTGGTGGTGTGCAATAGAGGCTTTGTAGTGAATATACCTAGTTTCAGTATTGTAATAAAAAATAAATGCAATTCTGTTGTACATAACTTTGAACACAGAAAAAAAAATGTAGTATAAACTTAATGATCAGAAAAAGCTGATGGAAGTTAAAAAGTTTGCTAATTGTTATGTTTCTACTAGGTCTACAATAATGTTACGCAATACATAATAAAAAAAAATATATTATATTACACAACAGAGTTGTCATAGCATCAGGAACCATATGAACAATATTTAATTTTTCAAACACTCGCTCCTGTAGTAAATATATCTAAAAGCTGGGAAGCTAGCAATGAGCTACCAAAAATACTTTACAAGAATGACCTTCTGCCACTCTCTGAGGATGGAGCCAGAAATTCCGTCACTTTCATGTAGTGCCCCTCTTTTCTGACTCTTAAGCCCTGACCGCTGTTGTCCTGTCACACTTCTTTCTCTGATTTGTGTCTCCAGGTTAGGCCATTGTTTCTTTACTTCCTCGACTACATTTGAAATAAAAAGTATATGCTTGTAATAACCTATACTGCACAGAATCCATGTGTTTATGTATGCTGTCAGTTCATAGTTTTATAATACATATTCATTCCCAAGTCCACAGGAATGTTTTTCTATATGTGTTTTTTTTTTTTTTTTTTTTTTAATGTCTTCGTAATCTTTGTTGGAGTTATCATAAAGTAATTTTTGCTTGGCGACACACACAGTTAGATTTTCCATTTTATTCGGGGAACTGCAAGAATCCACGTGTCTTCCTAGTTGTTTTTTTTTTTTTTGGTCAATGTCATTTTTAATGTGCATCAAATTGGATCAAGTCGATTCCAAAATTGATGCATCACTGTTGTGCAACAATTACGGACTCAGCGTGCAAGGTGCAATAGGGAATGCACATGATCGTTTTTTTGTTTGTTTAGGCGCACATTAAATTTGGATGCGTTATCGAATCCAGGGTACAATGACCTTTATTGTTGTCATTAGACACAATAATAAGACCACTAGCTATAAGCAGAAATTAAGCAATTATGTCAGTTACCAATGTCTGGGAGACTGCAATTGACACAGCGCTGGTGTATGTTCATGGAAGATCTTGAATTGTCAACTACACCTACAAGTGCCTGCTGTTTTATACAGTTTCTACACCCCTTGCTTGCAAAACTAGTTGCTAGCTTATCTCTTGTGTGCCAACAATGTTTTAACCAGACAACTCTTGCTTACACCAGGTCAGGTCAGTTCTGCTCATTTTATTGCCCCTTTGTCAGGCAAAAATAGCATTCAAACCCTGCCCACATAACAGCATGTGCGTCATAGTTTTGTTACTAATCTTTTTTTTTTTTACTGGGTAGCTGTTGAAACAAGTTTTACAATGAAAAGAACATGCCCCCATACAAACAAAAATGAGGCCAAAGGTCATCAAAAGTTTTTAGACGGGTTGTCCACAATGGGCGTGTGCAACACAAATGATCTTCTGCATACACATGACCCAACCCTGTAACCCTGTTCAACATTCCATGTGGCAGCTGTATCAACCTCAAAACCTCCCAGTTTTTGTCCACTTGAGCTGGAGTTACCCAGTTAAAAATATCCAAACAATAATAGGATGTCCCACTTTGCGAAACAAGGTATCCCACTGCAATAATTTTTAATATATGAACCGATACCCAATTTCTGTGGCATATGTGTGTAGACTGAACAGTACACCGTGACACTAAGGAAATAAAATAACGATGTTCAGTCTTCAAGCCTGGCTCATTTTTGGGCTTTGAGTAACTGCATTCTTCTACACAGACAGGACCTGCCTTTAGCCTACAGTTCCTGTAGACACATATTTCATGAAACGATCATTGAACCGCCTCTATTGTAAGCAATGTGTGTCGCTAACTATTTCAATAAACCTGACAGGTATAGAGGTCTAGATCATGCCCCCTCAACACGGCAGACCAGTAAACCATTCTCTGGGAATGGCATACGCTTTGGTGACTTTTTCCATATGTGATCCCAAAATGTTAAATTCTCTTTCTGTATCTAGTTAAATGTCAAACATGGGGTTTATTTTTTGTTTTTGTTGTTGTTGCACACAAGCGTGCATTACATGTGCGTGTCTGTGCACACGTGACCCTGGGCAAATTAATTTGCTGTTTATAAATAAACTTTCTGCCTGGGATGGTTTGTTGCTTGCTGAGCTGCAGGTGTCAGCTGATGTTCTATACAAGAGTTTTGTAAACAGAGATCTTGTGGAAAGACAGCGCAGTCACTCTGAGATATGAGACGCGTTACGGTACATCAAGATACCTTACCTTAAGATGATGAACCAGCCAAGGATATTATCCCTCTAGACTAGACTACTAATTTGAGAAATCAGGCTGCTGCTACTTCTACTCTGAATTGATATATTCATTACAGATTGAGTGACCCCTGAGTCTATATGTTAACTATTAAAGAGTTATTCATGTCACTATAGGGGAAGAACAATACAAGCTGAACACAATAAACTTAATTGAGAGTAATTCTTAAACCCAGGACTGGGTGTGTATTTCTAATCCTGGGACATGACTTCAAGCTTGTGGTGATGAAGTGTCATTCAGGTGGGAAAATACCAAGAAAAAGTAGTTTTGGTTTCAGGCCTGTTTTCCAGTTGTCTTCTCTCTTTCATTCTGTTTTTTTTAATGGTCTCTAGATATTGGTAGATCTTAAAGTTGTCCTAAAATGTATAAAACTAGATTTTTTGTAGACTTCATTTCACTGTTTTATTTTTTTCAGTCTAGTTAAGTTAGTAAGCAGATTAATTGTGTTAATTGTGTAGATCATTAAAATCTGCCTCTCTCACAGACTGTACCCCGAGTTGTTCTTGTTCTATGTTTTTTAATTTTTCATAAAGCAATACTGAATGGTTGTGTTTCATTCGGAGCCGATTAATGTAGACACACTATCATACCTACAGTACATTAAGCTCAAAGTTATCACAGTGGTTTACTATATCTTAGACACAAGGGACTCTAAAGAGTATTTTTTACTGTAGTGTAGTTAAACATGTTCATAGACGTTAAGGCTATGTTACAGTGGGGAGTGGGGAGGTGCTATAAGACACAACGGCGGAGGGAGGCTGTCTGGAACAGGTTTTTGCTTTCTGTGTTTACCTACCAAGAACCAGCATGTTTACTGTTAATACCAATGTTTTTAAAATTTAGTTAGTCTTGCTGTGTTTATGCAGAAGACCCTCGCAATACTGACCCTCTCAGAGTCACGTACCACTCCGCTCTCCTTCTCTCCTCGGCCTCCCGCCTGCTATCCAGCGCCTCTAACAGTACCGATAGTGTAGCGTGATCCATCCCTGAGCTGACACCACGTGTGGCAGAGTGGTTGCAGTGCTCAAGACAAGGACAAACAACAAAGTACTGGTGAAATGATGGTTTATTTATAATCCAAAGTCTGATGACAACAGTATAGAAATGGAGGGTTGGCAATACACAATGATGTGTATTGCATAGTTCAATAAACACAGGGTTCAGTTCCGAAATAATAAACACACACACAGACACAGTCACAAGTCCAGAGTGAGTGCTGTAGTGCTCGTGGTGAAATACAATTTACTCAAGCGCAGAGGTGAAGTGTTAACCGGTATTGTGCTGGCCTGTAGCGACAGCTGCAGATCGTGTTAGCCATCTAATAAATAACAAGCAGTACAATTAGACGATACAAACAAACAAAACACTCAAGGTTATTTTACACTTGTCCTTCAGCAGTTCTCTCTTAACCATTACAAAGGAACAGGTCACCTAGCCGTGTCCCCTTTTGTGCCGTCAGTCACACCCCCTTGGTTAGTGAGTGCAACCATTTCTCCTCCAATCCGCAGTTGCCACATCGATTTCCCGTCTGGAGCGATGACTTGGTATACCGTAGCTCCACCCCCTTTGTAGATGGCCGACATCCACCTAACCCTGGGAATGAATTATCTGACCATCCAGTCCAGGACGCTCTGTTCCCTTTATGCAGCAACCTCACAGGTTGGGAGGGAGATTTATAACCAAGATTAATTCTTTCTCTATCACAAGATCACAGTGGCCTTTCCCAATAAAGCACTGCTTTTAGATTACTGTGGGGATAAAAGCCCATCAGCATCAGTTCCATTTGTAATGTACCATAATCTTTTAAATATCGTGCAGTTATGAAGCTGAACATTGTACTGTAAAGGTAGTGCCATTTGTGTAACATTTATGAGCTTGTGGCCATAAATGAATGAATAACAGATTTGAGTTGTTGACATCTCAATTTGGAAAAAGCCCTAGAGTGTTATGGCTAATAATGATTTCCTCGCTGCCATCTGCACAATGACTGTGGAGGTCATTCAAGTGTTCTACCAGAAATACTTGAACTCTAAATACTGCATGTTTAAAAAAAAACTAATGTGCTTCATTAATCTGATGAGAAGAGGTGCTGGGTTTCAAAGCTGGCAGTATAAAACCGGTCCACTAAACTAGCTGTCAATCGTCATTGCTGTTCTTTTCTCCTCATATGGATTTATCAGCTTGCAGTAATATTAATATACAGCAATGGGATTGTGAGTTATTTGTTTTCCTGTACAGATAAACAGACTGGCTTCAAAAACCTCCTGATCCGCTGTATAATAGGACACAGGGAGTCACCAGGATGGGGCTGTGTTTCAAGACCTGACCAATATACTTCAGTCAGCACCTCATTATAAAAGAGCGACTTCAACATGATGAGAGTCAGTGTACTGTATCAATATCTCTGCCTCAATGGCATGACTCTGATCTCGACCTTGGCTTTGGATGTCCCGGCTCTGGGACTAGGTGTTTCAGACAGGTTATGTGCCCTTTCTCATGCGTCCTGCAGCTAACTTTGTTTTATTTTCAGTTCCCATTTTAGTTTGCATATTCTGATGGAATAAAATGTTTACATAGTTTACTTTTCTGGAAGACAGATGCATGAATTTAATGTAAACTGCTTACATTTACCCCAACTCAAGTTCTTGACTGTGACCTTGGCTTAAAGGCTTGTAGCCTTTACACTGACCTCAACCTCGAGGATCCTGGCCTTTATACTGACCACAGTTTGACCTGGAGTATCCTGGCCTCAGCCATAGACTACCACTGGGCTTTTGGCCTTGGCCTCAGGTACCTGGCTTGAGTACAACACGGATCTAAATGAAACTGCTGGACCTTCTAGGGGTCTAGGTAGCTGACATGAGCATGCATGCTTCAGTAGATAGTCTTGCGTTGCTTCGTGGTTTCTTGACCTTTTTACATCAGGAATTGCCTGCTGGGTCTCAGCGGCTTTTAATTTCAGTGCAGGTTCTTCTTTTGTTGTGTTGCAGAATAATTGCAGGCATCTGTGTTTTTAAGTAATGTCTGATAAAACTCCAGAGGTTGAATTTTCCTCTGTAAGCCGTAATTCACATGGCACTGCTGTTTATGCCCTTTTCGCACGGGCTTACTAGTTTGGGTGTGTGAGAAAGGCCTTGGGGGTGTGAGTGAAGCAACTGTCTGTCGGGTGATTCAGGTCTCAGCAATAGAAGACTGGACTTTTCTGCATTACAGTATGCTGCTGAAAGCAGGGCATGAAGTTAAGGTTAATTCAGGGGCACTAAGGCAGTTCTAGGGGGCAAAACATAAATCCAACCCAAGGGCACCAAGGTGATTTCAAACAACAAAAAAACAGAGAGCCTATTATGTTAATGACATTTTAATTCAAACAAACACAAATCAATGTTTTCTGAGTGACTCACACACTAATTATTACAAAAATAAAATGGTATAAAAAAATCTAATTGAAAAACAAACTTTCAGAATGGAAAAAATACAAAGGGGAATTTGACATAAAATAAATATTCAGGGTATTTTTTATAAACTGGGCCAGCTTGTTAACAACAGCTAAATATAGCACTTGCCTGTGTTATGCAGTTAAAGCTTTTTTAAAACCCTCTGCCATGTGTTTCATGATTTAAGGTAAACAAGTTCAACTGGATTTCATATAAAATGCCGTCCGCTGGTGAATCATGCGTTTTAATCAAGCATTTTGATTGGATTGTATTATTACACGGCACTGGTTCTAATTAGTGGAAGTCCTGAAATCCATGCGCACAGCCTTGTGGTACAACAGCACACATACGTGAAGTGAAGGGAAAGGTAAAGACAGATTTTCAGGCAAACTGGCTGGAGTTTAATAACGGGAGTGGTCAGATGAGCTGTTCGGTCTGCAGTGTGTCTGCGTAACCGCTGTAACCCGTACAAAAAAACCAGAAACTTCATCAGGCAATGGAGAGTGCCCTGGATTGCAGTGATGAACAGCTGGATGTACATAATGTGAGAGAATTTATATAGTTTCACAGTTCTTGAAGTTTACAGTTGCAAATAATTTACAGTTTTTTTTTTTTTTTTTTTTTTTTGTTCGTTGCTGGACAAAAGAAAGGTACCCCGAGAATTACCTATTGTGTGTGAATTTTTAGTGTTGGCGTTTTGGGGAGGAATAACACCAACCAGATAACAAAACAACAATGTTCATTGAAATATCTATATAAATTAGCAATTTATGTACACTGAAGACATGAAAGGCGTTATAATTTTAAAGTATTACAATTATAAGCATATAATTAGATCTAACATATGTGATCATAGACTGTGTGATTTATGTGTAATGTGGTATACGTTGTTTGTAGGTTGTTTTTTTTTTAAACTAAGCTTTAAATTAAAAAAGGACATTTAAATATAGGTCTACATTATTTGAAGGATATTGTTGTGCACCCATTTCTTAACTGAACATCAGGTAAATCCTAGAGCATTTCACTGCCACATTAGATAGCTCTTCTTCTTCCTTTCTTTTTAAATGTTTTGGAGTTGGCACTGAGAATCACAGATGGAAAAATCACAGTGACACAGCCAGTGAACACGTGTGTTTTTTTTGTTCTAACAGCGTCCCAGAAGACTGGAGTTACCCAACCTTCACACAGTCACTGTTTCAAAACAATGATTAAGAACAGTCATACAGCTAACATTTTTTTAATTTTTTTTTTATTAAGGAGCGTTTACTGTTATTTGAGGTGTATAAAGAGACGCTCAGCTTTATGAAAATGGGTGTGCAGTAACTTGTAAGACCCTGATTTCAGGTTTCTAGCCTGATTTCAAGTCTTGACAACTGTAAACATCTTAATGTGGAGCCAATGACTCAATGCTCACTGTGGGACTGGAGCTTCTGTTAGAATCAGTGGAATGCTCACTTTATTGTGACCAGATAAAAAAAACAGGATGCCAGGGCTGGGCAGAGCTTTAGTAGTGTATTGTAAACCACATTCAACTCCAACCCACTTTCAAACTTAAATATATACAGTACAGCAGGCCTGTTAATGTATCGCCAGTATTTAAACATTTTACCTTGAAGTCCATGAGCAGATTTCATTTTTCACAGTGAAACCTGGGTGGTAGCCAGTGGAACAGAGAAACATTTATAGGTGTGTTTACACTTGCTCAAATATTCTGGAACGAGCATCCAGGATGATGTGTTCCGGAAGATTTTGCTGCTGTAAACTAGGGGTGGGTATTGGAATATATTGCAATACTGTCGACAATATTGTGACATATTGCTATACATATTGGAATTTAATGCTGAATGATCCTGATGTTGATTTTTTGCTACTAAAATAAATCTACATATTTGAACTGTGCGTTTTGTCATTTTTATGTAATTTAAAGTATTAGAATGTAATATGACAAATTAAACTCTCATATGAAATACCCAGTAACTCATTTTTGTTGGATCCTGAAGTACATGCATGTGCTCCCAATTTGAAAACAGAAAAACAGTACTGGCTTGAAAGCTATTTAAAATTCTCTAAAAACATTGATTTTAAATGTAATTTTTTTATGATGAATAATATTTATTTTCATTTTGTATTAAACATGTTTTTCAAAAGTACATCTTATGACTGGCCATAAACATGGGTTTAAAGCTGCTTCTATATCAGTCATGTGATATATCAGGAGTAGGATGTGAAATACTATACAGGGCATCGCTGTGATTGAAGACGGGGAGGATGTGATATACTATACAGGGCATCGCTGTGATTGAAGACGGGGAGGATGTGATATACTATACAGGGCATCGCTGTGATTGAAGACGGGGAGGATGTGATATACTATACAGGGCATCGCTGTGATTGAAGACGGGGAGGATGTGATGTACTATACAGGGCATCACCGTGATTGAAGACAGGGGGAGGATGTGATATACTGTACAGGGCATCGCTGTGATTGAAGACAGGGGGAGGATGTGATGTACTATACAGGGCATCGCTGTGATTGAAGACAGGGGGAGGGTGTGATATACTATCCGGAGCTTCGCAGTGATTGAGGACAGGGGGAGGATGTGATATACTATACAGGGCATCGCTGTGATTGAAGACGGGAGGATGTGATATACTATACAGGGCATCGCTGTGATTGAAGACGGTAGGATGTGATATACTATACAGGGCATCACCGTGATTGAAGACAGGGGGAGGGTGCGATATACTATACAGGGCATCACTGTGATTGAAGACGGGGAGGATGTGATTGAAGATGGGGAGGATGTGATGTACTATACAGGGCATTGCTGTAATTGAAGACGGGGAGGATGTGATATACTATACAGGGCATCGCTGTGATTGAAGACGGGGAGGATGTGATGTACTATACAGGGCATTGCTGTGATTGAAGACAGGGGGAGGATGTGATACACTATACAGGGCATCGTGGTGATTGAAGACAGGGGGAGGATGTGATATACTATACAGGGCATCGCTGTGATTGAAGACAGGGGAGGATGTGATATACTATACAGGGCATCGCTGTGATTGAAGACGGGGAGGGTGTGATATACTATACAGGGCATCGCTGTGATTGAAGACTGGGAGGATGTGATATACTATACAGGGCATCGCTGTGATTGAAGACGGGGAGGGTGTGATATACTATACAGGGCATCGCTGTGATTGAAGACAGGGGGAGGATGTGATTGAAGACAGGGAGGATGTGATGTATTATACAGGACATCGCTGTAATTGAAGACGGGGAGGATGTGATGTACTATACAGGGCATCGCTGTAATTGAAGACGGGGAGGGTGTGATATACTATACAGGGCATCGCTGTGATTGAAGACAGGGGGAGGATGTGATTGAAGACGGGGGAGGATGTGATATACTATACAGGGCATCGCTGTGATTGAAGACGGGGAGGATGTGATGTACTATACAGGGCATCGCTGTGATTGAAGACAGGGGGAGGATGTGATATACTATACAGGGCATCGCTGTGATTGAAGACGGGGGAGGATGTGATATACTATACAGGGCATCGCTGTGATTGAAGACAGGGGGAGGATGTGATTGAAGACGGGGGAGGATGTAATGTACTATACAGGGCATCGCTGTAATTGAAGATGGGGAGGATGTGATATACTATACCGGGCATCGCTGTGATTGAAGACGGGGGGAGGATGTGATATACTATACAGGGCATCGCTGTGATTGAAGACAGGGGGAGGATGTGATGTACTATACAGGGCATCGCTGTGATTGAAGACGGGGAGGATGTGATATACTATACAGGGCATCGCTGTGATTGAAGACAGGGGGAGGATGTGATTGAAGACGGGGGAGGATGTAATGTACTATACAGGGCATCGCTGTAATTGAAGATGGGGAGGATGTGATATACTATACCGGGCATCGCTGTGATTGAAGACGGGGGGAGGATGTGATATACTATACAGGGCATCGCTGTGATTGAAGACAGGGGGAGGATGTGATATACTATACAGGGCATCGCTGTGATTGAAGACGGGGAGGATGTGATATACTATACAGGGCATCGCTGTGATTGAAGACAGGGGGAGGATGTGATATACTATACAGGGCATCGCTGTGATTGAAGACGGGGAGGATGTGATATACTATACAGGGCATCGCTGTGATTGAAGACGGGGAGGATGTGATATACTATACAGGGCATCGCTGTGATTGAAGACAGGGGGAGGATGTGATATACTATACAGGGCATCGCTGTGATTGAAGACAGGGGGAGGATGTGATATACTATACAGGGCATCGCTGTGATTGAAGACGGGGAGGATGTGATATACTATACAGGGCATCGCTGTGATTGAAGACAGGGGGAGGATGTTATGTACAATACAGGGCCTCACTGTGATTGAAGACCGGGGGAGGATGTGATATACAGGGCATCGCTGTGATTGAAGACAGGGGGAGGGTGTGATATACTATACAGGGCATCGCTGTGATTGAAGACGGGGAGGATGTGATGTACTATACAGGGCATCGATGTGATTGAAGACGGGGAGGATGTGATATACTATACAGGGCATCGCTGTGATTGAAGACAGGGGGAGGATGTGATGTACTATACAGGGCATCATGGTGATTGAAACTGCGCCGGAGATGATCTCATAATCGAAGGGAACAGAAAAAAAACATGCATGATTAAAAATAGTCAAAAAATAACCAAACCACCAATATTTACCTGCTAGATGCTTTCAAAACAAGCAGGAGAAAGTTGCCTAAAAGTCGCAGGTGAGACGCATTCATTACCATGAAATGCTACGTCAAGTTCAATGTACAAGTAAAATGTGAATTCATATAATTTGTTTTAGAAAAATCTATTTGAATTGACGGTCCAGTATTTTAAGACGTACTGTATGTAAGGTTGGTGGTACCGTCAGCTTTGCATAAACAACATAATGTTTGATGCTATACAGCATATCCTTTTTAGATTTTTTTTTTTTGTATAAATTAATTTTTTATCATTTTCTCCCCAATTTGGTAAGCCCAATTATTTTGTTTCAACCTGGCTCACCGCTGTCACCCCTGCGCTGACTGGAGAGACGAAGACAGACACGCGTCCTCTGAAACGTGTGCTGTCAGCCATGCGCTTCTTTTCACTCTGCAGGCCTGCAAGACAGCCACCTCAGAGCGACAGCATCAGAGGACCATGCAGATCCGGGCAGGCAGGCCCGCGGAATGCCTGCTAAATATTGCAGTATACCGGTACATCGGTATTATCTCGCACCCCTAGTGTAAACGCTACCAAAAGCGTTCCTGAATGCATCTACTTACCCTCTCAAAAGTTGGGGTTTGATTCCAACACAGCCTGAATATTTGCTAGTGTAACCACGCTGAGGACAAGTTCCGGAACAATTAGAGAAAATTCCCAGCAGGCATGGCACACAAGCCAACTACATGATCGCCTTCCCGTGATTAACTAGACATTAGCAATAAGTACTGTGATTAATATCCACTGCCTTATACATTACATGAACACAATAAAAGTAAAATAAGATTACATATACACTGCATTTTTCTACTCTGGTGCGTTATGAGCATCAACAATTTACTCAAAGTCACCACTGGTGTTTTTTACTGTTGTAACAACCTTGACTTGCATAAAGAAGGAAAACCATTGAGTGAAATAACTCGCATGACTTGATTTTCAAGGTGTGGTATCCGAAGCATAATCAACAAGTACAGAGAAACATCATCTGTAATTGAAAAACCCAGGACTGGAAGACCCAAAAAGCTGTCTATCAGATAACACACCTTGAAAGTCAAGTCATGCGAGCTATTTCACTCACTGTTTTTCTTTCTTTATGCAAGTCAAGGTTGTTGTAATAGTAGAAAACACTAGTGGAGGCTTTCAGTAAATTGTTGATGCTCATAGTGCGTCAGAGTAGAAAAATACAACAACAGTGTATGTTGCTTACCTTTCCAAAAGTTGCCTAATCGTCTTCATCAATGTCCACCGCAGGCAGTGGCATTGCTCGTCCTCTTCTTCTGAAAGAAGTACTCCTTACTGTTACATACAATTGTAAATGCACCCTTCCAGAACAGAATGTTTCAGAATCCTTTCAAAACTATTCCGGAATGCAAGTGTAACCTGATCTGTGGTGAAAGAATGCATCAGACAGCTAAATATTCTAATGCTTTATTTTTTATTTTTTATTTTTTTTACAAATTAGAGATTTGTACACAATGCATATTGAATCTTTTGTGTTTTAATCGAGCTGTATAAAAGACCTTTAGCCTTGTGAGTATCTTATTTACCTTATTCTGAAAGATGAGGGCCCTCAAGCAATCTATGTTGGCAGTATTCTTTACTGTTCTGTTAACCTGAACCAGACGGCAACAATTCCTATTACTTGTGCATGTTTCACTTGAAGCCCTTTTTGATGTGCAGAAGTTACAGTAGGGAATATTTTGTTTGGTGCAGTACAGCAAATTCTGCGGATTCCTTTTTGAGTGGCTTTTATAGTTATGCAGTTTCTCTGGTCTACAGGGTAGAAATTGTCAATCTGATTGCTTTTTTAAAGTGATGAGGTTTTCTAATAATCTGCATCTTATACTGTTACAGACCAGCCCCTGCCACCCTATTCCCTGAGGCAAGGGAATAGCCATGTCAGTTTTGTACGTTCTTAAGAAGGCAATTAAATGGAACATCAAAATGTATGCTGTATCTGCAGTTGTGCTTGATACTGAATGTACTGTAGTCTGCAACTGGTAAATTTAACGTGAAAGCTGCAGGGTGCCACAATTCAGTTCAGTCTTAAACAAGTAGTTGTTTTACATCAGAAGCCAGAAAGCTTTGCGTTTCCTAAAGGTAATTTCTGCTGCAGACACACACAGAATTCATCCATTCAATTCCTCTCCTTGTGAACCACGCAGGCATGCTTTCACATGTCTACCACAAGTTCGTCTGTAGTTCAGAAAAAAAAGGGATCCTCTTTTATAATGTGTTCTGGAAGGAAACTTTAGGTAAAAGATTTCACATCATATTGCTAATCCCTCCATTAAAACTAACCTGCACCTGCTCCTCCGTCTGTATGATACTGCCAGAGTCCTGACTGCCCTTGCTGATTTGTTCAGAGCAGTCGACAGGCCTCCTCAGATGATCTCACCCCATGCTGGATGGAATATAAATGTGTCACTTCTTTGTGGAGAGAGCGGTACAGAATATAAATGTGTCACTCCTTTGTGTAGAGAGCGGCACAGAATATGCCCTTCACGAGAATGGTAGATTGGTTATTATATAATTTGCCCTCACAAGACCTGCAGCAGGACTTTCATCAAGTTAATTAATCAAAAGGCATATCATTTAGCAGTTTGAGGGAACACTGAACTGCACACACTGCTTAATACTAAATGAATATCCTGTTGCAGTCGTAATTGGGGACAAACAGACTCACAATGAGTAGGAGCTGACTGCAAGTTGGGTGGCGGTGTTCATTTCTCTAAGCTGGCTATTGAAGGAATATGGTCTTTTCATCAGTGACTGTGGTAGGCATATATTACAGTATATTTTGCATCGTATTAGAAAATGTGTAGATTTTGTTAAACTTCAGAGGGATATAACTTTAGCTCATTGTTGTTTTTCTTTTGCTGCTTGTGTGTATTTTTGTTGTTCTTGGTGTAGTTGATGTTCAGTTCTGCCAACGATGCTGCCAAGTACTTTGTAGTAACTTTCAACAGTTGAACCACTGCAAATATCGGTGCATGGGAAGGCTTTACATATGTCAGTTACTTGCACTGCATGGTGAAAGACAGCATCAGTCTTTAATCTCTTTGTTCTGGAAAGTGACTGCTTGCCTCTTGCACATGTGATCCACTGCTGTAGGTGATTGAAATACCTATTGCATAATAATGTTCTGTTTACACATGGTTGCCATGTGAGCACTAAACGGTTACCGGTATTTCCTGTCTTGTGATGCATGTAGCCGAGTCCCAGTTAAGGGTGTGGAGCGCATTTGTTAAAGCACAAGATATTGTTATTATTAGTATTATTATTATTTGTATTGTTATTAGTATTATTATTAATGTTTTTAGATTTAGTTTGGTGTGGGTAGGGGATCTAATAAAAAAGACCCAAACATTTTGACTCGATGGAAAGCATTAGACTGTATAAAGTCTGTAACAGGCTGAAATCAATGGGAAGCTGAAAACTTAACTGTTTTGATGAGGTATCTGTATACTGTATCATGTGACTTTTGTGTCACATTGGATTATATAGGATAAAGTAAATACTACTCCATTTTGACTTAATTCTCACTCACTCACTTACTCTTCTGTGCTTGCTTTTCATCAGGAGTGAATATTGCAGAAGCAAAAAGTGAACTTCTGTCTATCATGGAATACCTTATGTGTTACCTTTGATTGTATTTTTGCTGCCAAGCATTTTCCGTGGCCCTTTTATCAATGTGAAATGTGGTGTATGTGTCATGCCTCAGGATTGTTTGTGTTGTTATGTAGTGTTGTATTGTGCATTATTGCTATTCATGCTTGTGTAAAAGTCTGTTTTGCACAAACTGAACTACTGTAGTTAAAGGGTAATGCATTCAGCATTATCATTTGTTTGCTTCAAATGCACAAACTTAGCCAAACATGTGCAGTATTAACTTACACTATCACAATCTGCTGTGCTGCTTGATACTGTAGTACTGCATAGTCTAAGCACTAATGAATCAGCAGTCCTAAATGTTTGATTGTCTAATCTGAAGATGTTTCCGTTGATTGCTCCCCTGTGTAAAGCAGAATTAGTTGAACTGAAACATCTCAGAATGATGATCCAGAGAGATCTGCAATAATTTTAAACATCGTTGGGAGGCGAGCTTACTGGATGTGTACAGTAATTGCCAATATGGCGGCTCTGGCTCTGCTGTTGCTTTAACTGCATAAAGCATTTTAGACTGTGACTTTATTTTATTCAATAATGTTATCTCAGTGACTTCACATTGACTGTTTAACTTCTGGGCCAATACTATTCAGTTGGTCCAAACAGTTGCTGATATAAATGTCGCCGCTGTTTCAGTGTGAAATTAGGACCAAACCCGCGCTTTTGCTTCACCTACACATGTTTTTAACTAATGGCTATCAATGATACAAATCTGTTTCACGCATCCATTTTACTTCATACTTACAAAGTATTCCATCATAGATGCAATTCCCGGTGTTGTAAAAGCATGCATGGTCTGCAGAGGTTGACCTGGAGTTGTTTTTTAATACAAACTAGGAAAGGTCTTGATGAAATACAATACGCCCTTCTTTACTCACTCAAACAAGCAGTGGGCAATAGCTCTGTAAGCTGAGTTAAGGTGAATGATGCATGTCTGAACAACTGTTTTCATGTAGACTTGAAGACAGGCCTCGATCTGTATAAACTGTAAATGCTACTGGAACAAATGATTGAATATGGCAATAAACATTAATACAGAGTTATTCAAATTCAGCATCCTGCTCTTGATTTTATTAAAGAAGTAATGCCAACCAGATGCAAATAAAACAGTACAGCAGCGTGTTTCTCTCCTCTGTTTTCTTTGGTAATTTGCCGAGATACAGGTTTTACTGTTGTGCTGACAGAAACTGCAACTGTATGGAACATCCTTGTGATTCCAAATACAGTGATGATGGGGCCAGTGCAGCACGAGTGAATTGTTCAACCCCTTACTATAATAACTTGCATCAGTTCATTTTTTTTTGTTAGAAAGCCTTTGAAACATTCTTAAATTATAGTCTCTATGTTATTTCCAGGTTGTCTTCCACATGGGGTAACAAGATCGTAACGGCCATTTTTGCAAACTTCAGACTCTTTCTCACCATGAAGGGCACGAGTTACAAAGCCTAAAGCTGGAATTCCTTATTTCACTTGACTTGATTTTATAGGTGAAATGCAAGTTAGCTCAAAGCGAGAGGAATTTACAGTTCATCTCGCCAGCATTGTAGTAGAACTACTGGAATTCTTAAGAAGAAAATATGGGGAGCATCTGGTAAAGGCACTCCGTGTGAGTTCAGGATGCTCCTTATAGCCTGTAGATCGCTGGCTCGATATCAAGCTATTCCACTGCCGGCCGTGGACGGAAGTTTCCAGGGGGAGACGCACAATTGGCCGAGCACTGCCCGGGTGGGGACGGCTTAGGTCAGCCAGGGTGTCCTCGGCACACCGTCAACCAGCAACTCCTGTAGACTGGCCGGGCACCTGCGGGCCTGCTTGTCATTTGCTTAGAGTTGCGTGGGCCTCCGACGCTGTAGTTTTTAGGTGGCTGCATGGCAGGCCTGCAGAGTGAAAAGAAATGGATGGCACACATGTGTCAGTGCGGGGGTGGCAGCGGTGAGCCAGGTTGAAATAAAAAAATAATTGTCGATTTCCAATATGCATGTATTGTATGAAAGCTGTTTAGTTAAATAAGAGGCAGACTCTTAATAAGCAGTCATAGCCCACGTGCTGTGGAGGTGTCCTGGTAGTGGGGGCTGTGGCCAAACCTTTTATCCTCCAGTGAACTGGACTGGGACCCATGCCAGTCCGAACCAAAAACAAAATCCAACTCAGAAACAGAAGTTCAGAAGAATGGTGTGATATTTATTTACAGTGTCCAAAAGTTGTATTCACACAGCAACAACAACAACAAAAAGAATAAACAAAGTCTTCTCAGTCGGGTAGGCCTTTTTTCCCCATGGTTACAAGGGGCCCGGTTTCTGGTCACAGAGGTTCCCGTGTTTGTGTTCACCGGCTGGTCACAGGTGGAATTGCAGGCTCTATTCTGTGTACATTAAGGGGAAAGTGGTAGGAGTGTGAGAGCTGTCCTACCCACAGTTGCTTATGCTGCCAAGTCAGCTGTTTCACTTCGGTCCTCTGGCGGTGGCAACAGCCCTCCTTCTATGCTTCCCAAACACCACAAACTCCCCAGGCACCCCAGTCCCCTTATACACTTTCAATCTCTGCCTCCCCAATCACTGATACACCTGTCACTAGTTGGCAGGTGTATCTCTTTCATCACTGTATTGGAGAAGGGAAGGTTGAAAGTGTCTATGTGGCTGACCTTACCAAGATTGCCACTGTAAACCAGCCTGTGGCAGAGCAGAGCTCTGCCCTTTATAAATTGGCAGGGATGGGGTTAAATTCCCCTACCTGCCTGGGTGTATTGTGTTCAGGTGGCTGGGGTTGATTAGAGTAATTAATGATCAATCAGCACCCAGCCACCTGACATAAAAGGAGGCCTCAGCTTCCCATTAGGGAGAGGAGGGAGCTGAGGAAGCAAGCTGGTGTTTGTGCTTGCTGTGCTTTGGTTTGCTGTTTTGTGTTTTTTGTATTTTCTGAACTAGTGAAGGCATCGCCCAGCCTGGAAACCTTTATTTTTGTAAGTCTTGTTCTGTGTCTTTCTATTTGTGCTTAAATACCTTTGTTTTGGCCCTTGTGCCCTTTTATTTTGTGTTTATTTATAATAAAAGTATTATTTTTTTGAACTGCAGTCTGTCTCTGGGCCTCTATCCACTCGCTAGCCTGTCACACAGCCATAGACACTTGTCTGTTCCATCCTGGCAAGGGAAGGAAGTTATTGGCTTTAGCTCCTTAGGAGGCCAAATTTCACAATTATATGTCCCTCACGCCGTCACACCTCCTTCGAGAAGTGTAGCTAATCGTCCATATTCATGACCTTCGCGTCTCATTTAAGGCAGCAGGTATAACATCATACAGTAGCACACCCATGCTGTGCTGCTCAACAGTAGATAGATTAAGTCCTGATTACTTCTACTAGTATTCATCTTGCCTTTCATTTAATTGCAAGGACATAGATAAGTCATGGTTTCTTACTGTACCTCAGGTCATTTGAATTCAGTAATACAGAGAAGATATTTGAGTCTAATAGAATAAGATTTAACCTTGTATCTGTTCTATACTCTATGCAGATGGAAGCTAGCCAGGTATATTGCTCTTGTTCTGAGGATTGAATCATGTAGCTTTCCAAGGGAAATGTCATCAGATTAGGATAAAAGAAAAAGTCTCTTCAGTGCATTTTTCTTTTTTTAATTTATATGGCAGTCCTCCTAGATTTACAAGGTACAGCATTGTAAATGCATGCTACTGTACTGGAAGTCTTTAAATGATATTGTATATAGGGTGATATTTTTTAAGTTGACTTTCCACCCCTACACTGTACATTATATTGTTTTCAGATCCTATTTAGATGAAGACACCCCTACAGTAACAATCCGTTATGAAAATGAATGGAATTTGCTCACGCTGTCAAATGGCCTATTGAAGCAAATCTAAGACCGATCTGTTGTGGAGTTCGGCTGGTGTGTCAAATTCTGCATTTAGTTTTGGCCCCGCCTTCTGACATTGCTGACCAATCCGCTTTTAGGTTATGAATATGACACACTTACTGTAAAAGTGTACAACCCAATGAAAACAACCCTGCCTCTACCCTTGTCAAATATTCACAACAATGGGTAGGAGGCATTTTTAGATACTGAGTGGTGAAGGTGTGTGGAGTGCTGATTCATCAGGGCCCTTCAAGTATTCTGTACCGTATGCAGTTCTGGGATCAATTGGCTATTAACAACCAGACAGCCGACGGGCAGAATTGCCATCTCCTTGTTCGTAACCTTTCATAAAGGTTCTGTCTTGCCTTCTGCTCTCCAATTTTCATTATCCTGGAGGGACTTTAGGTCTTTTCCATGGAAAAATGTTTTTTCTATTTTAATGAAACTTGTTATTATCATTTAGGATAAGTTATTGAGAGTATTAGATGTATTTTAGGGATGTGGGGGGGGTGTCTGTCTGTCTGTCTGCCACACTTTTATCATTTACATGTATCTTGAGAACGCATGGTTATTCCGCATATGGTAAATCGGTCATTTTAATATAATATTTATTTTATTTTTTTTGCGGTGTCAAAATGACTGTAAATACGAGGGAGGTTTTTTGTTTGTTTCTTGTTTTCGTTTTTTGCATTAATTGGTCTTTTGTTTTCTTTCCTTTTAGACAAAGCAATGAAGCAGTAGAGATGATCCCTCTGTTGATTTTGATAATGGCAGCAGTGGCTGATGCGTGCACAGATAACTGTTCGAACCCCTCCAGGGATTACTGCTACACGGCTCGGATCCGCAGCACCGTGTTGCAGGGCCTGCCCTTCGGAGGGGTCCCCACTGTGCTGGCGCTGGACTTCATGTGCTTTCTGGTGGGTGAACTGTACCGTGCATCAGCACGTTCATACTGACTGTGTGAAAGAACCAACACCCAACACTGCAGGCAAAGTATTGGCTAATTGGTGAAAAGGGGGTGCAATGGTTATTCATGCTATGCAGAACAGAATAGTACAGTTAAATGTATCAAGCTGCTATTTGCAAGACTCCCATTGCATAAATGAGACACTTGAGTTTGTTACCCATACACTGTGGCTAATAAAACACATATTAAAACCTGGAATGGGTGAAACTGCTGTGCAATAGGGGTTTTATTTCCATCCCTGATATATGTGTATGTTTAGTGTTTTTATCATTGGTTTGTGTTATGCTTTTAAGCTGCCACTAGGAACAAGATTCTGAAGGATAATAACTGACCAACATGGTTGCCTGAGAGGTTTAATACTACCCAACTAACAGACATTTTTTAATTTGCCTGTTGTGTTCCAATACTTGTTGAAATGTCTCCAAGTGTATACACAAAAGTACTGTATTGGGACTGATTTTATTAAAATGCAGAGCTGACCCCTTGTTCTTAAGTGTCTTTGTTTCCATGAATTCATCACAAAATGGTCCCATATTGAAATGCATGCAAAATATTAGGTTCAGCAATGGCGACTACCAAACTTCAACTACCCCACCCCTAGCAGTTGTATCATTAGTATAGTATGAATACCTGTTGGAAGGAGTGTAAAATTAAGTAAATTGGGAAACAAAGGTTGGGCTGGTAAAGTTCCACTCCCTGTTGCTGCCAGACAGTGTCCTTAATTAAACTGATTACAGGGTGATGGTGACACAGTTCCCAGAAGTTGATATATGAAAGCTACAGCCTTAAAAAAAAAATAATTAAAAAACACAGTGAGGTCCAGCAAACCCCATCATGAAGCCTGAAATGCATGTCTGGATCCTTTGATTTATTATAAGCTGTAAAAATCCATGCAGACAATGTGTGTTTTTTTTTTTTTTCCTTTCAATTTTCTAGGTTTTGCTGTTTGTGTTTTCAATTTTGCGAAAGGTTGCCTGGGATTACGGGCGGCTTGCTTTGGTGACAGATGCAGACAGGTAATTATGCAGACTGATTGGTGAATAGATTGTGCTATCTACAAATTATTGATTTGTCCTTGAAAGTTGATCAAAAGTAAAAAAATAAATAAATAAAACAGTGGGTACCTTGTTACAAGGCTCAAGAAATACCATTGCTTTCTGACAGCTTATTTAAATTGACCCTTGTTTCCAAGCTGACACAGGAACACCGGAAGTGTGCAAAATCCTAGATTACAAGCTATGCAGAAGGCTTTTAAAAGTTAAAAGTAGACCTACTCTACTGGCCCAGAAATGTCTAATCTGTACAAATGCAGATATAAAGTCTTAGGGGTAGATGTACTAAAGTGTTGCGTCTGTCGCAGTTGTTGCAGTCCACATGCAGACCAGTCAGAAGTGCAGCGTGCAGTGTAATAAACAAACGCAACGCTGCTAGCATCGTTTTAATAAATGCTTTGCAGCCGCAGTTCTTATTTGCACTTTAGCCTTACATGAATATGTAATTCTGGGCATTCCTGCAGACATTTTTAAAAACAAGGTGGAGATTCAGTGCAAATGAGGGATCAAAAATATTGTAATGAGATGTACTAAAGCTGAGGGCAATTGCGACACTTACAATAGCATCAATTTGTTAAGAACTTTTGGAAGCATGTTTTAAACAGTCACAATTGTTGCTGGCATTTCCCAGTCAGCTTTTTCTCGTGCATTGCCAGTTGTGCTCAATGTGTTTTTGACACGAACACCCAAGTACCTTATTTCACTAAAGTCAGGGTTTACTTACAAGCCTTGAAAACAAATATCTATGACATGTCTGGTTTTCCCAGCATGTTGGAGCAGTACACTGCACACATGTGCCACTAACCGCTCCAGTTCATTCTGAGCATCTGTATCGGACCATGCTCTATTATGTGTTAATTATCTAGGCAACTAAGTAGACAAAGTTAAAAATTGTAATAATTAAAATAAAACCCCTAAAATCATTTAGTTTCAATGTAAAATAATCTTTTATATGCATTGTATACCAATGTGTACAGTTTCAAATAAAATAGCAGCAGTTGAGTTGTGGTTTGCTGCAGCAGAGGGTGCCCGAAGGATAACGTCTATACATGCAAGGGTGCAAGAATCAAAATGTGTACGGTGCAGCAGCATGGGTTACTCTGTGTTACCAGTAGGGTAAAGTACAAAAAAGCACTCTAGGTATTCATTTGATTTTACTGCTGTACTGTATACTGTATAGGCCTACTGTACAGATTGATACTTTCACATAATGGAACGTGTAGCCTGCCCAAAACACATTAGTGTTATTTCAGCGCAATAATTTATATTTAAAATACACTGAACTGTAAACGTATGAGTGTGCGATTTTATATATATTTAACATATAACAGTATTGAAATAGGTAAAATGAAAATGGAACAGAATGAGTTGAAAAGATGACATTTACATTTAACAAAAGCAATGTTATTTTGATTCTTGCACCCTTGCATGTATAGACGTTATCCTTCGGGCACCCTCTGCTGCAGCAAACCACAACTCAACTGCTGCTATTTTATTTAAAAAAATGTCGCACAACTCTCGCTAGAGATCTCGCTAAGATGACGCAAGTGATATTTAAATTAGTATATTGAGGCTCTCTTCATTAACACATTTTCTCTTAGTACATACGACTGTGCACTTTGCCAATTGTTGTAACAAAAATGCAAATTGTGGTATGTTTGTGCTGCGACTGGCCCATCTTAGTACGTCTACCCCTTAGTTACATCTAAAATTACAATAACCACAGCAGCAATGTAGTTTTGACCCTGTGGTTAGGGTGCATGTGCGCATCTGGTTGGTGCTAGTATGAGACAGTGGGAATATATGGAGGAATGTTTGTGCAATGATCCCAATGATGCAGCATCAACAACATGGCTTGGTAACCCATCTCATACACTCATTCTTTTAAACCCTGGTTGCTCTTTGACTCTCTCCAAGACCACTTTCCTCCTTGTCTTTTTTGGTAATGTGATGGCCAGAACTGATCACAGTATTTTAGGTGTGGACTCACCAGTATGTGTTATGCAACCTCATCATGACCTCTGAAGTACTCTACATTACTATACCCAAGCATTCCTTGCCTTTTCAATTGAGTCCCCACACTGCTAGTTTGGTCACAGAGATGGCTCTATTACAACACCAAGGAGTTAGGAGTTATTAGTAATTGTTCATGTAGCTGTAAGGGAGGAATTCATTTCAGCAGGGGTTTGTTTGATTTTACCAAGGGTATTCTGTTCTTCAACAGGTTAATGTCAAATGTTAAGCCCCCAATTAATCAGTTCAAACATCAAAGACATTGAAACCAAGCAACGGGGAGTCTCATGTCTTTTCTGTCATATTCGTTAACGTTTGGACCACAGCAGCATTGCAAAGTGTTCACATGACTTTAAAATTACCCTGTACATTGTACTGAGACATGTTTTAACCAAACTGCAGGTTATGCAGCACCTCAAAATCTTTTAGTTGTTTTCTTTTAGTTGTTTTATTAGCCTATTTTGTATTATTCTTTAATATTTAATAATTTTTTTAACTTTTATTTTCTTTGTTTTATTTTTTAAGACAGGGGCAGAGTCACAGACATGTCAAAGAAGAACAGAAATAGTATGTTTTTAATAATTTTTGTGTATTTTTCTCTTTCTCCCCTTGAGTTGTCTTTTGTTTGTTTTCAAGTCTTTGGATTGGGTTTCAAGGTTTCTTTGGTTTCCATGTAATAGCTCAACAATATATGAAAGATCTACGAAGCATGCATGATAAGTTATGCTGTACTATACATGCTGCTTGTTGTTTTAACCGCACATCAAGAGAAACAATTCAGTGAACACGGAAAGGCAGGTAACACCTTCTTGTTAATGAACTAGTTATTAAAAGACATTGCAAGAAATAAGTTCATTAGGACACCTTAAATGCAGCTCAGTATGTAAATAAAATTCAGCTGAAGAAGGGCTTCTGTCCGGAACATCCTGAAATAAAAAACATCCAAAAAAACCCAATTTTTCATTTGATGTGCCTGTTACTTCTACAACTTGAGCAGCAAAGCTGTAGTTGGCAGTTTTTAGGAAGAATGGCAGTGGGTCAGCAGAGTTTCCTTTGCTTATGAAGAGAGAATCCTTCCTTTGATCTTTGAAAGGATGGGTATCATAAATGGAAAGAAGTGTGTGCCACTCCTGCCAGTTAGTGATTTAAACATGCACAGGCATTCAGCACTGGCATTACTGTATTTTCACAGGTTGTTGCTTGTAGGTTTGCAGCTGTTTTGGCATGTTTATATGTCTATCAGTTACTCCTGGGCAAAATTTCACAATATGTGTTTACAGCATTGCAAAGGGTTAATGATCAAGTATCCTATTCTGATTAATCTCAACCTCTTTTTAGTAAGAACTCTTTCAGAGTCTACCTTAGAAATGCAAAAAAGCCTAGATAATAATAATATTAATAATACATAATAATAATAATACTAATAATAATAATAATGTATCAATGAATATAATACTTGTAATAGTGTTAAACCTAAAACCGTACAGAGCTACTTGCAGACCGCCATGTGGTTCCTGAATGAAGAAAATAATCCATCAGGAGCATCATGGTAATATGGGATGTGTTTTAAGCAAATTTACAGAGAGAAATGTAATTATAATTAATTGTCCTGAGTACTTTTCTTTCTAATTTCACACCGTTAATGCTTTATTCCTCTCTGACCATTTACTTTTGCCTCTGCACTGCTTCAAAATCCAGTCCTCTTTGTCATGTATTGCATTGCTTTTCAATGTTCATGATATGTCAAACATCTAGTCTTAAATGCTCACCTTGCCCATCTTACTTCAGCTCTCTTGCTAAAGAGGTTTTGTGTTTCTTAATTTCCAGCTTCGTTTAGTAGGCTGTTCAATACCTAACTAACCAGCTGCCTGCAGTGAAACTTCTAATATCCAACTAGCTTTGTAAGGATAAAAGTTGTACATCTATATCTTTATTGATCTGTCGTGACAATTTGAAAAGAGCATCACAGATACCAATAGTGACAACATGTTCCATTGTGATGCAGTGTTGATTGGCCAGACCTTTGAATTCTCAATTATTTTATTAGTGGGGGATCACATTGGTGCCTTCGTTGAAGTTACTAAAATGGGCCCTACAAATCCTGCTCCCCAGTTCATAGAATTATAGGACTGTGGAGGCCAGCCTTTAAACATCTATTATAATTATATTGGTCTTCTGTATTGTAAAAATGCAGCAAACTGGTTATTTAGAAGAAGAAAAAAGTCCTACTTAATGATCACATATAGTGCTTTTCTGATCAGTGTTGGGGGGTCCTATTGGTCTTTTAAAGGCATGACTAACCATTAACAATTCCTCTGTCTCCTTCTGTTTTCACCACCTGTAGAGAAAAAAGGAGCACAAGCCCCTTCTCGTCTGAACTAGCCTGTTTGCTTCTTAACTCAAAGGAGCAGAACCGCCGCCTTCTGTCAGACGTTGATTTAGGATTCCTCACTCTTTGCATTTAATGTGTCTCTGAAGCCAAGGCAGAATTGGTGTACAAAACATGGTTAAATAGCACTGTATTGGTGTAAGATTGGAAACTTTCAGCTGTGAAGAAATGTATGCTGCATTACTGTAGCAATGAGTGCACAGTATAAGAGCATGTGATATCAAGCAATATTCAAAAGATCATTTCAAGTATTTTTTGTCTGTGCCTCTTCCTGTAATAACTCTGTGTTTTCTTTTTTAGTGTGGCGTCAGCAATCCATGCTGAAATGCCCCAGAGTTATGAGCGACTAACGTCGGTCTCCAGTTCGGTAGACTTTGACCAAAGAGACAATGTAAGCTAACGGTGCTCTCCTTAGTTTCCCCCCACCCTCCCCCACTGTTTTACAGACCACCGGTGAAATCCATTCCTTCATTCGTAGGTAGGGTGCGAGTGATTAAACAAATAATCCTCCTCAGCAGAAGCCTACCCACCCACACACTCAATCTGCATTTTCCTTTGTGCTATTTCTTTCCCTTCAAAATTTAAATTTCAAAGGCTTCCCAAAGGGAGTTCCACCACCCTCACAATTTACATCTTAAAAAGACAGGCTTTGGTTTTTAAATGATTGTAGCCGTTCATGCAAGACGTGGCAACCAACGAATCTGATCCATTTCCATTAAATGTGTATTATCCTAACTCAATGGAGCACGCAGTGGAGCTTTAAGTGCTCAGTGGACATCCCACTGGAAAATTCCGTGCCAAAATTGACAGATTTCAGAAGCCACTGCCACCATCAATAGTGTTTAGAATAACTTTGAATTAATTGTGACCATAAACCTTTGCAATCAGTACAGAATTGGATTGTTACTTCCTATTTTGGATCAATGCTGTTTTAAAGTGATTGTTACAAACAAAATAACTGTTTATATTTTCCACTTATTCATGTACATCCTTTCACTACCTAAAATGTGTGGTTTGTAGCTGCAACTATGCTAGGTTAAAGGAATCTCTGATTGCAGGCCTTGCTTTCTTATAGTCTTGGGGAGGGACATTTTCCCCACTGCTTCAGGGCCTTCTTTCCTGTCAATAACCAACCAGCTGCTTCCTCTCGTGACTGACATGCTTTCCTGTCATGACCCCAGGGACACTGGGGTTGAAATGACCCAGAAAGTACAAGTAGATTTCCTGGAAGGCAAGTCCAGCAAACTGAGAACTTCCTTTTACCTAGTGTAGTACCAAATGTTACTATAAATAAAATTTAAATACCTGTTTTAAACTGCGAATTTGGGATGTGCATAGTCAATGGTGTGGGGAGACTGGTATGGTTAGCTGCAACCAATTTAAGGTCTACTGAGCTTCAATTATTTACTAATTGATGCTTATGTTATTGAAAAGCAAAGATTTATTTTTTCTTGTATTTCTTTGTTGTTGCTCCAGGGATTCTGTTCTTGGTTGACTGCTATCTTCAGAATAAAGTAAGTATGCCTGACTCTTGGGGACATTTAAAGAAAACAAAAGTTGAATATGGGCTTTGATGTGGCAGAAGGTTTCATATCAAAGCAATACAATTTACTGCTTGTGTAAATTAAAAAATGCATCAATATGATATACACAACTAACATGGCCCTTGATATTGCTTAAAATAAATCACAAACAGAAAGAAAGTACTGTGTAAATTGTAGACCTTCATACACTTGCTCAGTAACCAAAAACCCATCCCTCCTGGAAATATGAAGAGACTGGCAATAAGTCCGCCTTGAACCCAAGCCAGATGTATTCATTAACACCAGTGGAAGCTTGCATTGTGTCTATTCCTCTCTGCAGTGCAGTTTGGAGAGAGAGAGAGAGAGAGAGAGAGAGAGAGGAGAGAGAGAGAGAGAGAGAGAGAGAGAGAGAGAGAGAGAGAGAGAGAGAGAGAGAGAGAGAGAGAGAGAGGAGAGAGAGAGAGAGAGAGAGAGAGAGAGAGAGAGAGAGAGAGAGAGAGAGAGAGAGAGAGAGAGAGAGAGAGAGAGAGAGAGAGAGAGAGACTTCTTACAGTGGACTGTTTGCATCAATGCCAGAGTGTCACATCGGTCACTGGAACACAGTTCATATAAGAAACTGTGCTAGTGGTTCTGATTTAGTACTAATAATCCCTGTATTAATATCTTCTATGCACTTTACTGTCAGTAGCCTCGACTGTAGTTTTGTGTTACATTAAGTAACAAGCAATACGATATTAAAAAAAAAAAATGAATATAGTGCCTGGAGGAGAGTGGATTTTTCCTGTTTGGGAAAAAAAAAATCATATGGTTATTATGTATAACAGACCAGTGTTACCCACCAATTTTTTTTAAGTTGCTGATATTTCCCTCTGAATTCCCTTCAAGCTATGAAATAGTGTTAATTAACATTTGTGCAACAGACCCTCCAAGCATGTAGGGGTGGAGGGGTTGTGCTAATAAAGGCAAGAATGGTGAATTTTTAAAGCTTTGGTTTTCTGAAGATTACAGAAAACTCAACTGAAACTTGCACATCCCTAAATGTGGCATCCTTCATACGACCTGCATCTGTCTCCTTCACAGGGATGATGAGATCCGAGAGAAATGCGGGGGTGATGCTGTGCATTACCTTTCATTCCAGCGACATATCATTGGACTGCTGGTGGTTGTTGGGGTCCTGTCTGTGGGAATTGTGTTGCCTGTGAACTTCTCAGGAGACTTGCTTGGTGAGGATTCATTACTGGATGTTTGTGATGTTCATAACTTTTGAACACCCTGTCAGATTGATCTGAAAATGTGTGTTTGTCTTCATAACAGCGAGGGGAAATACCAATCAGTTCTCCCCCCAGAACACCCCAAAAACTCACCTGCTGGCTAATAATAGCTCTATTAATTGTGGGCTGCTCTAAGATTGTGGCCTGTACCTTAAGATTATTCCCTGTTCTCTTCTGGTTAATGGTGTAGAGCCATGCACAGTTTAACGTATTTAAGGTTGTGGTCGCCTTGTTGAAAATATCTTCTTTTGTTTTGCCAAGCTAATGCAGAACTTGGACATGTCAAACTCCTACTGCTAGAAGGAAAGTCTTAGAAAGAGCATGCCTGTTTGGTTCAATGAGACCGGGCATCACATAGAGCATGTTTCGGGGGTGGAGGAAGCTTTTGATCCAACAGCTTAAACAATTTTGGGCTTTAAGATAGCTGAATGGAGCTCAAACTCTGTTTGTGTGCAGCTAGATGGCAAAAAAATAAACAGATCAATCACTGAATACAGTTGCTGAGTATCCTGTGCAGATTTCAACGCAACCATCATTTCTACTTTTGATTGCTGCTTTTAAAATCTGATTCAAGTTTCCCAAGTCAAGCTAATCATGCTACATGATCCAAAGGTATTCTGTCCTGACCGCTTTGCACATTTGACATGGATTGAGTTGAGGCTGTCTTGTTGGAGTTTTAAGAGTTATGCTTGTGAGCACTTGCAATTTATAGCACCAAGTTAGCTTTCTTGGCTGAATTTTCTTCAGAGCTGCTGTTTGTTGAATAAACAAGGATTGATGTATTCTTTCAAGTTTGCAGGTCTCAGACTCCACTGCTATTGGACAGAGCAGTGCAGGGGCTGCCTGTCTTCCCTCATCCCTTGCCTACTGGCTGCATGGAGGTCTGTTTTTTCTATTTCACGACTCAGTTGTGAAATATTAAGTCAACAATAGTAAACAGCAGTGGCAGGAGAAGCTGTTGCAGTGAGAGCCAAAACAGAAATGTCATGAAAAGCAGTCTTTTATTATTATTATTACTATCCCTGGAGATGGGGATATTGTGGCTGAATATTCGTCGATAGTTTTACACAGATCTAGAGCACCACTCATGCAATTGTCAACTTGCAAAGGACATTCTTTAGCAAAAGCTGTTAAGTGTGTAGGGAGAAAGATCTCAATCACGATTGTGTTACATACACATACAGTGGATGTAGGTCATGGGGATTCTTTTCTCTTGTTACTGATAACTGTGATTCTGTATGACGCTGTCATGCTTGTTATTGGTCATTCTGAATAAATAACAGTGATCCAATTAATGACATGTAATTTTTTTTGTTTTTAAGCTCAATTGCATTCATTGTTTGACAATCTAAATTACTAAAGGATATCCTCTTTTTTTATCTTTCAACAGAAAATAATGCATATAGCTTTGGAAGAACAACTATAGCAAATTTAAATTCTGGGTAAGTTCAAATGTGTGTGTCTTTCTCTCTCTCTCTCTTCACCCCCCCTTTTTTTCTGATATTGTTTTATTTAGATTTATAGAAATGTTTAACTAGTTTGTGTGAACTCGAAGTTGCCCTGCCAAAACTTGAAAAAACATATATGTATGCATTATGAAATAGATATAAAATAGATACATAGATAGGCTATAGCGATGTCTGTTAGCCATTTTAAATCACAGGTATGTTTTTAACCAATGAAATGCTCTTGGAGGGAAGGAGGAAGTCTGCATATTTGTAATGTGATATTTTGTATCAACTGTAAGTCGCCCTGGAGAAGGGCGTCAGCTAAGAAATTATTAATAATAATAATAATAATAATAATATTATTATTATTATTATTATTATTATTATTATTATTAGAACAGTTTTAAATTTGGCAAGCTGTAGCATTGCAGCGCAAGTGTCAGCAACAGAGTTTTGTGGAGCAGTTTCAATTCGAAATATTGCATTAGTTCATTATCTCATGATGCTTTAACTTTTAACACCATAGTAGCCATGACCCTATCTATACTCTGTAAGGAGTTAGAAGCTATTTTTACATTTGACTGAAGCTTTTTAAAGAAATGTGTCAGGTGGCCATGTTGTTTTACCCACACCATTTTTGAAAAAGCCAATTGTATTGACACAGGGATGATGCTTGTCAACTCTGGAGATAATAAACTAAACCGTGTTCAACTGAAGCGGGTTAATGACATCCTCAATCAAAGAATTATTAAATATATAAGGTAAAGCATTGCACTGCATTGTAAATCATGGGAACAGGGAAGAAGAATCAGAATCGAGTAGAATCAGTTTGTTTTATGAAGGTTTTTTCTTTTTTGAATATAATTTTTTTTTTTTTTTTTTTTGTATGGGTTTTAAATAATTAAATACAATGATAAAAATAAACTCATATTTTCTTCTTCCCTTTGTACCAACAGGAATAACTTGCTGTGGTTGCACACTTCCTTTGCATTTCTTTACCTGTTACTGACAGTATACAGTATGAGGCGGCATACCTCCAGAATGCACTACAAGGAAGATGACTTGGTAAGATCACCTGTAGTGTCTTGACTTGGCATCCTAGCTCACACAAATATCATTATTGTGGGATTAACTCATACCATTGTTTTGTGTTAAGAGGTTTTGTGTTAAGTTAAAAACTATAGCACACCATTTGCTTACATTGCTTAAAAATACAAGAAAAAGCAAAACTGCAAGTAAATTATCAAGCCAGTGGATTTTTACAGTGGATATAAAATAGGTACATAAATAGGCTGTAGTGATGAATGTTAGCCATTTTAAATCACAGGTGTGTTTTTAACCAATGAAATGCACTTGGAGGGAAGGAGGAATTTTGCATATTTGTTAATTGAGAAAAGGAACAACTCTAGTGCTTAACATTGCCTCCCCCCCCTTTCCATTAGGTAAAACGTACTTTATTTATAAATGGAATTTCTAAATATGCTGAAGAGGAGAAAATAAAGTTACATTTTGAGTAAGTATTGCCTTTATGTAAGCACTCATTGTTCCTGCTATTGTATTACTGTTGTATTGTAATACTGTATTCTATGCAGTTGTAATGTCCCACATTGTAGTAGTAAACTAGTGTTTTGCCCACTACCATGAAGTATTATAGTATTTTTATTATGGGTTATCATTCTTTTCATAGAAATAAAACCGAAAATCATGTTATATATATATATATATATATATATATATATATATATATATATATATATATATATATATATATATATATTAGCATAAGTCAGGAACCAAGGGTAATTGCCTGTTTGTTTGTTTTTTGTTTAAGATAATTGCTGAAATTAATAGTTGACGCACTGTCGTAATCACTGGAGGAAAGTATTCATTTGATATTGTTCTGTTGTACTCGTATGAAACTCGGAGAGAAATGATCTGAAACAGAAAACTAAACAAGCAATTGCCAGACTTATGTTACACCGTGTGTGTGTGTGTGTGTGTGTGTGTGTGTGTGTGTGTGTGTTGTTGTTGTTGTTGTTGTTGTTGTTTTTGTTCTTCTCTATATTTCAGAAGACCCAATCCAAAAAAAGGCAAAACTTGCAAGAAACATTCAAACAGCATTTTGGGTCGTGTCCTCATCAGTCTTTTACTTGTAAAAAGATAAACAGCTTTGTACTGCATTAACGCTCCCTTAAATTGTTACATATTCCCTAATGGTGCAGGCCGGGCAGCCTGGCAGTGAATTAATTTGAGCAATGTGAGTTAAAGAACGTTAACAGCCCGCTCGTGCTGTCAGCAGCAGAGTTATTAGATCATCCTCAATTGTGGGATGAGTATGATCTCCAGCTAGAAGCCTCAGTACCTTGTACCCAGCTCTGTCTTAAGCTCATTTTTACCTTTAATCCATCCAGTTTAAATATAGGAATCTGTCTCTGAAATGCCACTGCCAGTAGCTGCCACTACTGTTAATTAGGTGTTTGAGGGATATTGTGAAGTTACTACATGAAGTTACAGTACAGATTGATCTATTAGTAGATTAATTACACATGCATTCATTTAAGTGCATTGCAAGTACTAGGTGTATACATTAACCTCTTTACAGTTGGTTTCTGGTTAGCCCTTTAAGATGTGGGCTAACATCTTTCAGAGTGGAATTCCAGTGTGTGCGTGATTTATTTGTATTTTTTAATACTGGGTCATCATTCACCAAAATCCCTTTTTTTTTATCTAGTTATCTTTTATCGTTTAGGAGTGACTATTCCGCATTCTTCTCTTTTCTGTAAAGTAATTAATTTAGTTCAATTTCATGCACGTTTTGATTTTCTATTAAAGGGCATTTTGGGTTTTTTTTTTTTGCACTGTCGGTACAACATGTGTTTGTTGTTTTTGTATTTTCCAGGCATGCGTATGAGAACTGCAAAGTGCTGGAGGCACGCCTCTGTTACAATGTGGCCAAACTCATGTCCCTTGATGGAGATAGGTAAAACTGGTCGGAAAATATTCTCCTTCAATCCCTAAAAATGCATTCTTTCTACGCAGTACACTGTGCTCAACATTGTATCTTCCCTGTACAGTATTGTGTGGATATTTAATATACTGTATTATACAGTGACGAGGATTGTCCTCTTATTTGAATTGCAATATGACAATCCAGGGTGTGTCATTGTGAGGCACGATTCAAACCTCGCACAACACATCTCAGGTAGGTCCGATATCCCACAATGACTCGCATTCTGTCTTGTCATATTGCTTAAATATAATAAAATTTATATTGGTTTATTTATATTATGTGATTATTACATGTTAAACTAATGATTCATAATCCTGTTGCAGTGATTATCATTTTAAATATGAATTTTTAAAACGCGTCAAGGTGTCAGTTTACGATTTTGTTTTTCACCGTTGGTGTAACCAAGCTCCATTTATGAATGAACAGATATAAAAAAAAAAAAAATGAAATAACTCGTAATACTAGGCTTTTAGTGGAAGAATGGTTAAAGTTGGCCTGCACTTGTTGAAAATAAGAGGATTGGTATACTTCTGTTGCCCTTGGAAAATGCGCACCAACGATCACTGAAGAGCAGATTGAAAGTATTGAGAAAAGGCTGACGAGTGGTGCAGTTGACTGCCAAGGCAGAAGTGATAAGAATGCTCTCATTGTGATTGCTGTGCTAGGCTTGAGCTTCTTATTGCTGAGGCTCACTCCGCTGAACCTGGCAACAGAGTCAGATGCAGTCAGCGTCTAGCTTTAACCATCAGTCAGTAAAAGTGGGGGTATCTCATACCACAATCCCCTGGTGTAATGAAGTACAGATTAGACAAAAGCCTTGTGAATGATTTCAGCCATTTATAAAAGAAGAGTAGATTAAATTTGTCGACTGTATGTGGTTAACTTGTCAGTTCTCAAGATCTATGTTACATAAACCACAATTAGGCGGGAAGTGAATTAGATTAGAGTGGGACAGCATTTAAACATAATCCTATAAAAAAAGAAAAAGAAAAAAAGATCAAACTGTTTTTATAGTAAGACGTTGGTTGTCTTGGGAACGCTGAGTTGCTGACTGTGTGTTTTCAGGAAAAAGGCAGAGCGTGGCAGAAAGTTCTATGCTGACTTGTGTGAAAGAGAACACATCAACACCATGATCAACCCCAAACCGTGTGGACATCTGTGCTGCTGCATCGTTAAGGGCTGTGAGAAGGTAAAGAGAGGGAGAGGGGCTCTGTCTTGACTGCCTGCGCTCTACTAGATCAGGGGTCCTCCAGCATTTTGGTTGGGTGATTTAACTGTTACCCCCAGTTTTTGGTTTTTCTTTAGATTTTTTGATATGGCACTGCAAGATTGTGTTTTGCATTGGCCGTTTCATACATAGTACCACGCAGCGGGAAAGATTGAGTGTGTTCACACCGGGTGTATCTGGGAATAGTTTGTAAGTGTGTGAAGCAGTCGGGATGTATTTTATAAGTGGTAAAACTATAAACTTAATATTGTTAGAAAGAACAAGATATGCAGCTTTCTTGAGCTGTGTGACCATTAAGATTTTGTAACTTTATATCTTTTGTTTCTTTACGTTCAGAATACTTTTAATTTCACAGTTGCTTTGACTAGTTTGTTTTTTGTTTTTATCGGTAGAGGAGGGTTAATGAGGAACAAATGATTAGAGGAGATTAGAGTAAATAAACTTATACATTTTGTTGTCTGAAATATTATAAAATGTCATAAAACGTGAAAAAATAAATAGACTTGTCCTCTTCCCACTTGGTCAACTCCTGCCTTGGCTCCCTGTCTGTGTAGGAGGAGGCTGTCTGTTACTATACAAACCTGGAGGCCAAGCTGAAGAAGGACTACCTGAAGGAGAAGGAGAAGGTGTGCGAGAAGCCTCTGGGGATGGCCTTTGTCACTTTCCAAAATGAGTCAATGACTGCAATGTAAGGGAACATCTGCTAATTAAACTGGTCCAGGGGGTTAGCTGATACAATTCCACTGAGAATCCTCACATTATAACAAAAAGATGTGTTATATGTCACATGACCCCCCTTTCTATATTCTGTTTTGCTTCCTCAGCGATAGGAAACTAAATATGTCATTGGTAACCTTCTGCGGCAAGTGGTATCATAATCATTGGATAACAATATATACTAAGATTTATATACAGATTTCAAGTAGGTAAGAACTTTCTGTTCTAGCTAAAACGGCATCTGGGAAATGTGTGTCTCTCTCTTTCTCTCTATATAGATAGATAGATAAAACATTATGTTAGTGTAACACAATTGTGGGACATTGCAGCTCTAAATAGGTATAATTGGGTGCTCTTATCTAGCATACATCATCATTACTTAGTGGACTATTTAACAGATATGCTATCTGCTTCAATGTAAAGGACATCGTGAATGTGGGACAGATGCAGTAGGTAGGTGTAAACTTTTAAAACTGAAGTAGCATTATGTGTCATGAAGGTCCAGCCCTCTCTATATTATGCAGGGTTTTTTATCTCTGCATGCTGTAAACCACTGGTTGCGCTTAGTTTAAAATCTTAGCCAGACATCAAAATTGAACTGGTGTGAGGGTCATATCTGTAGATGATGTCTACATTGCCACTTTGTAAAGTGAGGTTAGGTTTGCGAATCCTAAATGGAAATCTATGCTGGTATATGTAACAAACTTTTTAACGTTCTTTTGAGCGGTTGGAGCCAGTGAACAGCTTTTGTAGATTACCAGTGAAAGACAAAATGTACAGAGAGGAAACTTCATTCTTAGAAGCCTTTAGAGAACATTTAGTTTAGCCTTTGTGATGACGCTGCTGAAAATGGGAGAATTCAAAGAGTAAAACAGTTATAGTTGAATATACAGTCCTGAACTGTGCTCCAAGTGCCTGTGTTGATGTAAATGAATATAAATCAATATCACAGTACTGCTTTACATTGTAACATTTTATAAAAAGGTTTTTTAAAAAATCGACATTTTGAGCTTTTTTTCTTTTAAGCAACTTTTAGATGTGTTAAACGGAGTCTTTGCTAGCCGTGCCTGTGTTTAATAACTGTCCTTTTGTCTTTTGTATTGCCAGTATCCTGAAGGACTTTAATGCCTGCAAGTGTCAGGGCTTTAAATGCAGAGGAGAGCCTCAGTCCTCACCGTACAGTGAAAGCCTTCGTGTGCACGACTGGACAGTCATCTATGCCCCTGACCCTCAGAATGTGTACTGGTAAGATGAGCAGCAGCAATTCTTAGATTAAACGTATTATTTGTTATTTGATCTCACAGGTGCTCTGAGCCAACCGAGTTCCAAGTTCCCTAAATACCAGAAATAAATAAATAAATAAATAAATAAATAAATAAATAAAACAAAACCACATGCATAATAGTAAGAAGATTCCCTGCAACAAGCATTTACCTGTCATTTTCTGTGTTGTTACAATCTGAGAAGTCTCCTACTGTGTTCTCAATCATAGTCTTGATGTTTGTTGTATTTGTTTTGATTAGTGCTACTGTTGGGGAGGGGGGATCTGTTTCATGAATTTGATAAGAAAAAGGAAATAAGATCAGGTTGAAGTTGTGCTTTGCTGAGAATCACCCAACACTACATGGGACGATGCCAAAGTCTTTGGCAGAAGCTTGAGGCAAGGTACTGTGTTAGGATGACATTAGTGTCAGCTGAGTGTTTCCTTTGCTTTTAAATTTAAACAACTTTGTCTTTTCTGTCGTTTAACAGGGGTAACGTTGCATGCTGTATTGCATTTTTCATGAGATACTGTTTTTTTTTTTTGTATGTCTGTGTAAACGGGCAATGGGATACGCTTGTTCAGTTTTAGTCTTGTAATAGCAAATAGATTGTTTCTATCTTGCTGTTATTACTGGTGTCTTGTTTTTGTCACGTTTGTGGAGATTTATTAGAAAGTACACCCACATACTGTATTTACGGCCAGCAATTACGCCTACTTATTTACCTTGAAGGTTTTGTACTGCATTTGTGTTAGTTTCAGTTGGAAAAATAATATGAGGTACCTGGGAAGCAAGTAGTCTGTAAAATTTGATATTTGTATATTGAACCATGTTAGGTTTCTTATCAATATATCTATTAGGTTATCTATCTATCTATATCTATATCTATATCTATATCTATATCTATCTATCTATCTGTATATATATACTTTATCAATTTGTTCTATTTTCCAATTTGTTTAGTTACCAATTAAAAAGACTAATCTAGTACCCTAAAGAGGACATCATCTTTCAGGCTGACCGATTCAGAACCTGTTTTAGCATTCACTAGAGGAAAGTCGCATTTCTTCCACAATTCATTACTTGCAGCAACCAATGTATTTTATCGCTTCATTTTCCCCACTCATTTAACAACATAGTGATTCATTTGTTACTTTGCTGCTTGCCGTAATTGCTTTCTGATAGATCCATATAGTCAGCAGTTGCTGGGTTACTGGGCCCTGATCATAAAACCTTTAAGGAATGTTTTGTTAAGAACGATTTTATTAGTTTCTAGTGTTAATCAAGCTTGCAATTTATGAAACAAACGCAATAATTCTGTAAATCATACCTGTTGTGCACTTCATGCACTACTGTCACCAGATGTGCAGTTTTGAAAGACACACATGTATTCTCATGATCATTAAAAAAAAAAAAAAAAAATTATATAACGTAATTTGCTCCAACCCCTTTCAAGAGATCAATAAAGCTTAGGGAACTGAGCACAGCTATTTATCATTAACATTGGAATGACCGTGTTTATAGGCATACCTAGAACAAACACGACAGGTCAATTTGACTGGTGTATTAAAAACAACATAAATATTATAATCAAAGGATAAACAATTGAATATAAGTCATATATTTATTCAGGAACGTCATATAAAGCATCAGCGTAACCGAAACATTCTAAATAAATGGACATTTGAACGGAAATGTGTTTATCTACAGACATATTACATAAAGCGCAACCTCAAAAAATGGTAAAAAAATGTAATAAATAAATACTTGAAAATAAATGTGTGTGTATATACAGGTATATTGGGTACATACAAAACTACAACTTACAAAGTCTAAGTGCGCGCACAGATCGCACAGATCCTGCGCTTTTCAAAAGATGCAGTGCACTTACCGCACATTTGGCACAGCTATCAACAGTAACCCAGGCTTCTGGCACCAAATGCCTCTGTACTCCATGGGCATATACTAGTATAATGAAAGCGTCTGATTCCTCCAAGGGCTTTGACCAGGGATCACCTTGGTGGCACTACTGCTTCAGAAACAGATTCTTCATTGTCCCTCTGCTGAATCCAAATTGTTGTTTGGTAAAATTTGCAGTACCCAGCTACGCGATTCTTTCTTTGTCAGGGTAGTTAGTTCATATGTTTAGGATAAGTCAGGAAAGCTCAGCTCCGGATCTTAAACACACACACCGCAATTTAAATTGACATTCCAAAAACGGTCACAATGATCGCCTGGTCATTCCGGTGTTAAATGTAATTAACACATTATGTACTGTTCCTTCATTGTGAAGCCTGTCTTAAATATGGTAACAATCTCCATCCTGTTAATATATATCTTATTTTTTCTTATCGGTGCAGTAATCATTTTTAGCAAAGGAATGCTTTGCTACTATACATAGATTTTCCAACTTGGATTTAAAAATCTCTCAAGAAGACCTTCAAATAGCATTGCGCAAATATTTGTAATATTATTATTTAGTAAACTGTGTTTAATATGTAATACGTAAGATTACTTGTGATGTTTGCCCTAAGCACTTAAATAGTCTATTCTCCACTGCATACGCTCTCTGTCACCATAGTAATACTTGTTATTCAAAAGAACTGCTATTATCTGTTGTTGTATTGAAGTCTCATGAACATGTTTGTGTATTTATTGGAGGACAAGCTACCCCTTTTCCTTACTGCTTATATAATTAGATCTTCAGCATTTCCTGCACTGACACTGAATTGGTAACAGAATACTCCCTTCTGTTAAGGGAGCGCTGGTCCCTCTCTTATTGTGCAAATACAATAAACATATTGCTGTAGTCTGGTATCTTTGCTGTAGGACACATGGTCTTATTACAGCTTGACCACTGAACTGAGTTTGAACTGCAGCACAAAAAGTGGAGATTGTGTACAATCTTGCAAAGCCCATGTTTGGCTGAGTATCAATGGGGTTTACATTCAAACGGAGTGCAATACGATTTATTGTGCTTTGCTTTAGCAACTCAAGCTTTTTTTTTACCTTTTTTAGGTTGGTCAGGGCACCACGTTGTCAGCCTGCTATCAATTTGGCAATTAACTTGACCCTTCTACTACACCGTTTATATATATATATATAGATACGTATCTCTGTATGAATAAATGAAGGTCCTAAGTGCTGTGGCAAATATATTTTGTTCTCAATTTGTGTTGCAGTGAATAATTTATTGTCCTGCCTGGTGTTTTTTTTTTTTAATATTGTATTTTATAACAATTGTTGGTCTTTGTTTATTGAGTTTGGGTTGGATAGGTCCCTGGTGGCACAGGGAAGTGGGTTTAATTGTCTCTGATATGAATCAATAGTTGCCACACGTCAATATGATATCTTTCTGCCACTTTTTAGCAGCAAAACCACTTAGATTTTTTTTATTTTTTAATACGTTAAGTAAATCGCCCTGGTATTGATTTCCTTCCAGAGTTTTGAGCGGTGGATGTTTTCAGGTCGTTTGGAGTCTGGGGTGGTAGCGCATTCAGAAGCTATGCACCACGGCTGAGGAATTATTTTCACAAGGCATTTGTTGCTCTGCAGTCATTTAAGTAGCATTGAAGCCCCCTAATAATAAATTGTAACTGTTTAAAGATGCATGGTATTTGACCATGCATTTTTAATATGACTGAATGCCTTTCTTCTGTTTTGACAGGGAGAATTTGTCACTCGGAGGGCTGTCTTGGTGGGTGCGCTGCTTGGTCATCAACTGTGTTCTCTTCCTTCTACTGTTCTTCCTCACCACTCCTGCCATCATCATCACCACTATGGACAAGTTTAATGTCACCAAGCCTGTTGAGTATTTAAATGTAAGTAACTGCGTGCAGTCCTGTGCTAATATAGTATACTGTACTGCATTTTCCTGTACAAGCTGTACATACCCTCCAAGGATGAAAGAATACACAGTGTAAAGAGTTATAGGAGAAAGGCTGCAAAGGCTTGAGTTCTATAATAATGCGTTGGTATCTCGTTTCAGACACATTTTAAAAGGTGCAGGTGCCTACATTCAGTTAGAACATATAAAGGACAAGGATATGAATAGCTTGGATGGACACCAAATATGATAATACTGTGTGAAATAGACTGTGCATGATTTTTCTTTCCCTTCTCTCCACAGAACCCAATTATCACCCAGTTTTTCCCCACACTCCTGCTGTGGTCATTCTCGGCTCTGCTTCCAACTATTGTTTACTACTCTGCCTTCTTTGAAGCCCATTGGACAAGGTATATACTGTAAAAGAAATGGTTGTCTTTTACTGTAGTAAAGGTAGTGATTGTCACCAAGATTATGGGACAAGTAATAATGTTGCTAATGTTAATAAAATCTAAGAACATTGATTTCACGTATTTATATTTTTGATGATCCTGAAACCTTTTATTTTCCGGTTGCACCTTAAAAACAATGTTACGTTTTTGAAATACTTTATTCCTGTTCTGTTTTATTTATTTTTTATTGCAGTGTTCAGTTCTGACAGGGGTGTGCATATCAATTCTCTACTTACTCTTTCTAGATCTGGAGAGAACAGAACAACCATGCATAAATGTTACACCTTCCTCATATTTATGGTCTTGCTACTGCCTTCTTTGGGACTCAGCAGGTATGGTTCACAGCTAGCTTCCTGTATAGAGAGATTAATTGCATCTATTAAATAACTTTATTGCATGAGTGCAACTGTATTGTATTATTTTGGGGTTTTTTTGATCCTAGTTTGCAGAAAACTTTGAAAGATGTGTTTATTTATTTATGTTTAATTACAGTTTGGAGCTTTTCTTCCGCTGGCTGTTTGACAAGAAATTCTTAGCAGATGCTGCAGTCAGGTTTGAGTAAGTGTCCTCATTCTGTTAAATGGGGATTGTAATTTTTTTCTTAGTTGCACAAGTACTACAGTCACCAGCAGTTCACTGATGTCTCAAGCAAAATCCTTGAGTAGCAATGCAGTGATTCAGCACTTTAATAATACTTTCGTATCTTATGTTATGATAACAAATCTGGAATAAGTTGTGGTGTATGTGTCTGTGCCAGTGATATATCTAGTGTAATTTTATGTGTAAAGGAACAGATAGTATATAATGAATTAGAAAGTAAGCAATACATTACACAGTAATAAATTCATGTTGCAGAAAGCCATGTTTTCTGCCTCAGAAGACACTGGAGATTGATAATAAACAACAGCAAATTGAAATGTATACTGTTTGTTTTAGTCTAGGTATACCCTCAAGTATTAACCAAACAAATAAACAGACCCCAAACTACTCCACCCCAAAGTCAGCATATGCTTTCTTATCTTTTCTTTCCCGCAAATATATTTGAGAGTAGTTTAATTTTTCAGTCTGAAAACATCACATTCACCCTTGTGTGAATATCATTACCCAGTGTGCTCACAATTTCCTTTTACAATATTCCCCCACCCCCACAAACCAATGTTGGTACAGACTGTCACATGGTTCCTTGCACTGTGTCATCAATTGTGTTCTCCCTGTAGGTGCGTCTTTCTTCCTGACAACGGAGCTTTCTTTGTGAACTATGTCATTGCCTCTGCTTTCATTGGTTGCGCTATGGAGCTGCTGCGAATCCCTGGACTGCTGCTGTACATGATCCGTCTGTGCCTGGCCAAATCAGCAGCTGAGCGACGCATTGTAAAAAGAGTAGGTATTGTGTGTGTGTGTGTGGCAATGGGTGGTGATAGTACATCAGAACCCATGCTTTATATTGAACATAATGGTGAGGATATGAAGTACACACAATTGCAGATTGTTCTAACTAAGCGTTCCCCAAGAGCTCTGTAAACACCCACTCAGTCTAATATTAGATCGTTTGCAAGTGCACATTGGCGTGTTTTGGCAAACACCCTTCTAGCTTTTTAGTTCTTTTTGGCTTGCCTTTTAGCCGGAGGAAAAGTGAATTCACTCATTTAAATAAATATTGCTCCAAATTCACTCATTTTAATGTCATGATCTTGTTCGTCCTATCCCTTCAGCTAAAACCCCAAAGCACTTTCCAGAGCACTGTAGTGCTAATTTAATAACAAAAAACTGTCGAACCTGTTTGTAAGCATGCTCAAGGCACCATTATAAGGTGGTCTTTTTGACATTTTTGTACAGGTGATTTACATTTGGGGATAGACTAAATGTACTATAAAGTACTGTAGTATGAGGGAAACTCTTCAGTGCAAATATACTTTTGTTATGCAAATGGATCCCTGACATGTACTCTGCAGTAAAAAGAGATGCATCTCCCTGTTGCAAGACAATTTCAGTCAGATCTGAGAGAGAGCCCCATTCCCATGGCTGCACAAATTATACAGCTATGGACATTTTTGCATCACCTAGAAGTTTATGATTGAGACACACACACATATATATATATATATGTGGGTGTGTGTGTGTGTGAACATAATTTTTATATTTTATTTAACATAATGTAATCAAAGAAACTGCAAAATGATATAGCAAGTGTCTACCAGAAGCCATACTAGTAGTACAGGATTTCATGTTCGATTTCAAAATGTCAAAAGTAGTATGTAATTCAGTATGTTAATGTAGCATTATTCAGCAGGTTTCATGTGACTTTATGAAGCAAACAAGCGGCTGTTAATTCTATAGGGTAATGCTAAACTTTTGGACAGAGCTGTATACTGTTGTGCAAATCTATATAGATCATTCCGGATGGTAGATTTCCACCCCCAACTTCCCTGAAGGAAATGGAGAAGAGGGGAGGAATAATAGACACATATCCCTCTAAAACTATTTAAGAGGTTTGCAGACTCATCACACAAAGTCAGCACTTGGGTACATTGAGAGGGTTTATGGCAGATGCACTGGCACTGGAACACTTTCCTGATTTGTAGATAGGCATGTAGTTTTAACAAAATACACAAACTAGTTTTATATAATACAAAGTGTACTGACCTGCTCAGGGGTGTAGCAGTGCAACTACATTAATCTGATACGCTAGGCATTTCACAATTTGAGATTTATAGTAAAACAAGCATGAGATACCAGATCATGACTTCTTCTTTCTTTCAAAATGTTTTGAAAGGGCAAGCTGTGCCTTTGTGACAAGGAGCTTTGTGTTGAATTTGAAAGCCCTTAATGCATGAAAAACTGGGGGAAAGGGCAGGGGAGCTGTGCATGGGCATGGCTTGTCTTTTTGAATAAGTAGGAGCAGAACAAGAGCTCAGCCTTCTAGGCAGAACATTGTTCTTTTCTTTTACAGGTACACATTCGACTGAAAAATAGATACCAGACACTGCATCCCTTTTTCATCTGCCCATAAAGTAGTAGTTTGCTTTCAGTGTAACCTGATTCCATTCTCTATTTTGTATCTCTAGCGGCAAGCATACGAGTTCCAGTTCGGGTCTGCTTATGCCTGGATGATGTGTGTTTTTACCGTTGTCATGACATACAGCATCACTTGCCCCATTATAGTCCCTTTCGGTAAGTACTGCTTCCTAATGAAACAAGCTGCAAACACTCTCCAGAGACCCTTCTGAATACACACACCTACTCATTCCCAGCAGGCAGGCATATAATACCATGTACATGAGGAGCATCATTATCCAAAGATCTTGTCCAATTGTGAATAAACTTGCTAGGGGCAACATTTTTAATTTACACAGAGATGGTCCATTGTATGCTCTTTTTAAAAAATAAATAAATAAATAAAAAGGCTGTTCTCAGTTTAGTTGATTTACTATAGATTTTGGCTAAAGTGTCAAGCTTTTCATTTTAAATCACTGATTTAGAGGTGAGAATTACTTTTAAAGGTTAGGGTATCCGTAACCTTTTTTAACCAATTTTGTGGCAAACGCTGCCTCCTACTGGGTCCAAGTGAAACTAAATTGCATTGTTGTGGAAGCTGGAGCAGTCGTTTCTGCCAGATAGGACACTGAGTCTCACATTGATCTGCTGTGTTGCATTAACGTGTAGTGCAGTTTACTAACAAGTTCATAATTTGGGACTGGTAATATTTGGGACCGTCCTGAGTTTTGCACACATTTGGTACTCATTGCTTAGTTACTAGATCTGTAGTTACACATTGATTCAAGTGCAACACAAAATGCAGGTAAATGGGATCACAGCAGTGTTGTAGCTTCCCGTTCAATCTGTGTGGCTTCTAAGTGCTCTTGTTAGGAAAGCAATAAACTAGTTTCTCAAAGCAAGTATCTTTATCTTCTTTTCAGTACAGAACTACATAGTCTTGCTGAAATCGGTTCAGATAGTCCTTAGTCCTAACCTAATTTTCTTCTAGATATATAGGATTTAGCCGACTGCTATTACCCACAAGTGCTTGGTGAAAATAACATTAAAGTGTATCTGTCATGTTGTTGGGTTTTTTTTTTTTTTTTTTTACTTAAAAATGAAATCATCAGTATTAATTTGTTATAAAAATGCAAAAATAAAGTGTTAAAAAATTGTTTTGTGCCCGTATTTTATAAACGCGGATCCTAAGCCACACCCACTGAAAAACGCTCCATTTGTGCCACCTCACCTGTGACGTAGTGGGAGGGCGGAACACGCCCCACGCTGCACTGACAGACACACACTGAAAGACAGGGTCTGCGAAGGTAAAGTAGAAGGTAAAGTCCTGCATATAGCGCCTTTTCCCCGTGGAAGGTTCAGTTTTGGAATGTTTTTGGGGGGTAAGTGGCAGGACACGTCATTTGACCCGCCATAAAATGTAATTGCCTACCCCGGGTGTACATTTCTACGTCTCTTCCGGTCTAATCGCATTTTCCCCCATGCAGTGTTGCCCATTTAGCAATTTTAGTCGCTAGATCCAGTGACTTTTGGGTTTCCCTAGCAACAAAAACGTTGTCAAAGCGACTAGTGACAAATCCAGCGACTTTCACAGGCAACAACAGGGATTTTCAGAAAAAGAAGTCGACAAATTGTATCATCACAACATAAGTCACACGCAGCTCAATACGCCACGCTTCTCTCGTCCCGGGTAGTATGTTTGTGTCGTTCTTCACGTAGTGCAGGTTTCCACAGATCTGCACAGTTCTGGACAAAACGGCTCTGGACTTTGAGGGCTGCTGCGTGACGTCACCCGACTCCATCCGCAGATGGAACAAATCAAATGTGCAAAAACAAATCTGTGCAGATCCTCCACAGCCCAGCGCAGCTTTGTGAACCGAAGAGATCACGAGTGACTTGCTTATCGTAATGCAAATAACTACTGCAACTGCTGCCCCCTGTTAGCGGAAGCGAACGACATCAATTATTTAAACAAACACAAGTACTAAATGAGTGATGTATAATATTACAATAAAATCAATTACATCAGGCTAACTCTGTATATATTATCTGACAAATATAAATAGGACGTTTAAAAATGATCAGCGGTCATTAGTACATTTGATATAGTTTATATTGGTGTTTACTCTGGTTAAGTGATCCCAAGAGGAGTGATAAACTTTCTAGCGACATCCTGCTTTATGAACATGGCAACACTGTTTCCGTGAAGCGTGAACAGATGCCTCACACAATCAATAATATCGCTGTTGTTTTAAGACGGTTTTTTTTCACTATTTAAAAAACATAGTTTATCTTGTTATAAGTATTACTTATCTCATTTTTTATGGAAAACTTACATATGTACTTTAAGCAGTGCTGTGTACATACTATAACTGAGCGCGATACAGGGTCGCGATACGTGTGTTTTATTTTGAGAGATTAATTGTTTAATTAACACGCGAGTACATTGTGATGGGATTACATTTGAAGATATCCGGATGCGCGATTGCGCTGTTCTGTATGGCGACAATATTATGCCTGTGGAATTGTTATATTATTTGTCTTGATGTCATTTTAGCTGCTGTTTAGTCAAGGGTGCTTTGAAGAAGCGTACGTGTTTGTAGGTGTTTTGTGGATTCATTGCGGTTTGAGATTGTATTCGGGGCACTGCTGGTCGGGAGCGCGTGTGCTTGTATTAATTCATTGGGTTTATGGAAATGTGTGCTCGGGTGTAAGATTTTATAGCGAATTTATTTTATGTCGATTAGATCTTTTAATTTGTATTGTTTTTTAATGCATTATTTTAAGTAGTTCGCATTGTTGACTGCTTATTTGCAAGTCGCAAAGGAAAACACGACATACCAGATTTAGGTGTATTGCACGTCCACGATATGATGTAGGAACCACGCGTATACAGCATTACATTTTTTTAAATTATTTTAAAAGGCCGTTATGGAACTGAGGCACAAGACTTAGGCATTATCAGCTCTGATGGTCAGGTTGGGTGGCTATCAGCTGTACTTGGCAAATTACCAGGCAAAGTTGTTGGAGGAGCTTTGCTCCCCAGGTTGCAGCAGCTCAGACTTTATCCACTTGGAAGTGACCCTGATCACCAAGCACATGACGTCTGCAGCTCTTCACACTGGTGAAACAGCTGGGAGGGCTATGGCTTCCACTTTGGCAACAAAAAGACAAGTGTGGGTGTCTCAGACTAACTGCCCAAGACAGTGCGGGCGGATATAGTCGACTGTCCGATTACTGAAGGCCTCTTGTTTGGTTCAGACTAGAGTTGCGATTACTGCATGGAATATTATTTTTTATATTTTTTTTGGATTGTAGTTCCATTTTTTTTTTTTTAATTATTATTATTATTATTTTTTAACTGTCAGATCAAAATTGATCACAAGAATAATGTATCGACAGGTCTACGTGGTACCAATGCATAGTTGTAATCCTGTCTTAAAATTTGTGTAGCATTTATGATTTTGTTTAAAAAAAAAAAAAGTCCTTTGTACTCATTCCATTTTAGTTTTGGAGCGCACAGGAAAGGGCAAAGTCCATCTGTCAAATTAATTTAAAATCATCACGGAAGTGCTTGCAAACTGTTTGCCAAGAGAATCCCAAGTCTTTGAAGCAGGAGCAGTCTGGGATACACTGCAAACCTTCAAAAGGTCCTACGAGTTCAATATTGGATGACCAGTGGCTCTCCCTCTGAAATGTCTTATTTTGCACATGACTTTGAGTAAGTAAGATAAAATCAAAAGTAGATCCCAGGGTCGTAATTGGATTCAATCTGGTGGGGGGAGATGAGATGGCATCTTTGTGTTCTGTGAATCTCACAGTTTTGTTTTGATTGCATACAGTCCACAGCAAAGTGGTACACTTTTAGTAATTTTAGTTTACCCTTGCATAGCAGTGTACTTTTAGTCTTATCAATGAGACACGTCACACCCCTTCATTCCAGGTAACACACAATAAAGGTTCACAGGGAAACCTGGAATAGCTCTCGTACCGCTACATAATGAGTCTGGAATTATTCACAGTCCTGTTTTTTGAGTTTTTATTTCAAGTCAAATTTTATTTAAAAAGCACCTTTCATGTCAAGCCATCCCAAGGCACTTTTGACAAAAAGAAAAGAACATTCAGAAGTACATTTAGTACAATAAAAACAATATAAACAATAAAAACAGCAAGAGAAAACAACATTTTAAAATAAAAGCAACATATGAGGTACTCAAACTGAATAAATAGGAATAAAACTATATAAAAGATATTTTATAAAGATATGAAAGCCCTGTTATAAAAGATGGTTAATTAAAGTTGAAGGTTAATTAATTTTTTTAGAAATTGCTGATGTAGGTCTGTGTCTCACTGTGCATGATAGAACATTCCCTGTGACTGAATGCTCTACCACCTGTCCTTTGCTTTAAAATCCTTGGGGCAGATAGCAGCCCTGCATCTTGGGATCAGAGTGGCTGGCCAGGAGCATACGGGACTAAAAGAGCCTTCAAATAGGCCAGAGCCAAACCGTTTATGTATTTGCCATTTGAAACTGTACAAGTGCACTTATGGAAGGTTCTTGTTTTGCAGGATTGATGTATATGCTACTGAAACACCTGGTGGACAGATACAACATGTATTATGCGTACTTACCTGCCAAGCTGGACAAGAAAATCCACTCTGGAGCGGTTAACCAAGTGGTGGCAGCGCCAATCCTCTGCCTCTTCTGGCTGCTGTTTTTCTCTACTGTTCGGACAGGTGAGAGAGAGAGAGAGGACGCCCGTTTTTAAACTAGAATGCATCTCTCATTGTCTTTCCATTATGACCGGAAGACTGGTCTAGGAGCACAAGGAAATTATGCTCCAAAAGAAAGTGCTAATGCTAGTTCTGTCGAGTAAAAAAATATACATTCTTTTAAAACTACTTGCCAATTGCTCTTCAAAAAAAGCCTTTTTGAATTTAGAATCTGTGCTTTGCACATGTGTGCTTAGTGACTCCTCAGTTTAAAATAACAAGGTGTTTGGATTTTGTTACTAAAATGTGTCTTGTGACGTTCCATTATGTTAACTCCTAATCTTGCCACTTCTTTTTCCTCCAGGATTTCTGGCTTCAACATCCATGTTCACCTTTGTGGTGCTGATCATCACCATTGTCATCTGCCTTTCTCATGTCTGCTTTGGGCACTTCAAATACCTCAGTGCTCACAACTACAAGGTAAGCATATTGTATTTACTCACACCCGTAATAGGGAAGTGTAGGGTACAATTCAAAGCTCTCTCTTTAAAATGAATATATTCACCAGTAGAAGCAAAACTCCAGGGTTGAACATGTGCTGCAAATTGGTTACATACAAAGGTTTATCTTTGCATAATGAATAAGTCTTGTGGATCTGTGGGAATTTTGGATCCAGATAATTACTGCATTATTATTATTATTATTTTTTTTAATGAAACGTGAACTAAAAGTAAAAAGTACTGATTCATGATGCAGTAGAGAGAATTTGAACCTTGGTTACTGCATCCAGTTTTAACCTGGTGATGCGCTTCCTTGTTAACTGTCAGTTTTCTAAAATCCAAATGCATTGTTGCCGAATGATTACTTTTTGGTTTTAAGTAAATTGTTACAGAAACGCACAGTTGCACTAGTATGATATTCTGCACTCAGTCTTGTTCCCGGGTTACTATTGCTTCTCACACAAGACACTACAAACGTTTGGGGATTTCATTTCTTTTCCTTTACCAGATTGACACGCAGGAAGCCGAAGTGGACGGTGTTGAAAATGGACACCCTCCTCGTTCTTCTCAGTCCCCACCAAAGTCTGCGGTATGTGTGGTGTTTTTTTTGTTTTATTTGTACTTCACACTTGTAGATTTTTTTTTTTTTTTTCCCTTTTTGTTTTTCGGCTCCTGCTTTTTAAATCTGCTTCCTCTGCTGAAATATCAAGCAAGGGACATCGCTGCTGCACAGCTTCTGCAGCGCTGCAATGCAGAGGGATTATACCAGCCTTTCACATTTTACTAAATCCATTTATAATCAAATAGCTTTGTTTAAACTGCCAGTTCTCCGCATATCCCCGTATTAATAATAGTACAGTACAACGTTGCATGTCCAACCCCCTGTGGACTGGGGTATACGCGGATATGTGAAAGTTGGATTTGCGAACATCTACAGAAAAAGCATTTACACATCCATAAATAGGTTAGTGAACAAAAACAACACGCAAGTGGCTTTAAACACGGGGAAATGTTTTGCTTTAAAAGTAAGCAAACGTAAACAAGATTAATTAGGCTACAAATAGTCTTGCAATGCTGTTTGCTGTAAGGCATCTCCACGCAAAGCCTTTAAAAATAAATAATTAAATAAATACAAAACAAACAGTAAATGTACAGTAAATTATGGCTTCTTTCTTAACTCTGTTTGAATACTGCTTCGGCTATTTTAAACAAACAGCCAGTAAGCATTGCGTTTATGAAGCTCGCTTGGTTTAATTCAAATGCATTTAAAAGCTACAACACCACCTTGCTAATATCTGCAAGCATGCACTTCATCATGTAAACACATTGCACAAAAACATAGTTAAACACAAAGCTTTCTCAACTGGTGTATTGAAACGTCACTGCTACACGCAGCTGACTGACACACACACACACACACACACACACAGCCCGCCTCTCTTAAAGGGGAACGCACCAAAAGGCTGATTTGCTACAACACTTTCTTTCTGTTTCCATCATGGAAGCTGCATTTGCTGCCAATGTCATTGTTCTCGTAGCCTACTTTTTTAATATTTATTTATTTAGCGAGGCGTTTAATTGATCAGGGTGGTTATGTGACGGTCGGATATGTGATGTTCCACTGTAGTATTACTATTAGCAGTACAGTGTCTGCTGATGTGTGCTGCAATCTAGGATTTTGGAGGGTGTCGTCTTTCAGTATTTACAGAACTGACAAAGGTTAACTTCAGATTGTTTGTAGCTTTGAACTTTATCTGTTGTAGTAGTAATACGCTTTATGGAAATGGTTAGCAGGCTCATTTAATGCACTGTTTTCTTAGTCTGCTGTTCTGAAACCAGAAGTCCTCATCTGTGTTCTTCCTCTCCCTGCAGATGTACATCGCCCAGGTTCTGCAGGATCTCAGCTCGGACGAGGTGTCTCCAGCAGGCAGTGGTGACGAGGAGCTGATCAATCCGGACACCAGCCTCAACGAGGCAGACTTCCAGTCTGGAGAGGACAGTCTGATCGCCAACGAGGTTCTAGCAAACCAATAACTGGTAGACAAAACTAAGAACAGGAGGACCAAGGGCCGTACGGATTTATGTACAACACCAAACCAACAGCTCGTAATTAGATCCAGAGTCCAGGAATCTTACAAATACAGCCCTGTCTGTCTGCACTGATAACTGCCCGTCTCGCACACACACCAGTTCCAAGCTGCCGTGCAACAGCATAGCAGCCTGAAACAACTCCCTCTACAATTTCTGTTTCTGAAGAGATGGATGGAAGGAGCTGCAACAGGAATATTGGAGTCCTTTTTCTAAATAAATGCTTGTTGAGTAGGGAAAAAAAAAAAGAGGCGTTATAATCCTAGGAAGAAAAAAAAAATTGCGTTTCATAATTCTCTGACGAAATTTCCCAGCAGGTGATTGAGGTCTGCTGTATAATGCTATACATATATTAATGTTGTTTACAATACTTTTTAAATTTTTTTTTGTAGAGATAAGAATTTTGCTTTTATTTATTTAAATGCTAATTAATCACCTCTGTTCTCCTGTGGAAAGGAGGTTAAAAGTTTAAAGTAGGACTTGTAAGAGGTCTTTGCAACCTGGTATTGCGCCTGAAATTCTGCGAATCGGAACAATCGTGCTGCATGCTCTTGCATACGTACGTCCCAGGAGGATCGAATACGCTGCTTTGCGCTCCCTGTAGAAAGTGCTTTATGACGATGGTATAAAAATAGTAAAAGTTCTCCAGTGCTGTTTTTATACTATTACCAAAAATGTAAGTCTGAATACTGCTCTGCTTTAGTTGGAAATTATTTGATCAACTCTAGCAGTATTCTGGGCTTATATAAAAAGATAATTGTCTATACAGTACCTGGGCCAGCCATACTATTTTATTTTATTATTTTGGTTCAGAGAAACTAACACTGAAGCCAGTGATGGTGCAACAGCAGTGACTGGCTAAATGTGACTAGGCATTGTATTGCTGCTAGGACTAGACTGAACCATACTTTATACAGACAGTCTTAAAGTAGCACTTTAATTTACTAATCCAGACTATAAACCAACACAGGCTGCTTTCCTCCTAATCTAGATACACTACTAAAAAGAAAAGGTTCCACATACATGAACTGTGAATTAAGATTCACGAAGCACACTTTAGGGTGGCTACCCATCTCCCTTCTCTAGCTTCTTGACGAAATCTTCACTCGTAAAGCATGTGCACTAAAATGTGGCAAGGGGACCTATATGAAAAAAATACATATATAGACAATTTGAAATGGTGTGCAATGCTTATCTGTTGTGAAATAAATAAAAACAAGAAGCAAGAGTTCTTTGCGCATTGGTTTCAGATATATATTTTTTTTTAATCATAGTACTAGTACCACGTTATTTTGTTTGCACTTTATACTGTATAAGACAGCTTGGAGAGTTTCCTTCTCTTAATGGTCATTACAGGTTCAATAAATAAGCAATTTTATAATTGTGAGTGCACTGTACATATTACATCTGCAGAGGATAAAATGGGAATGATATATCTTTACGTCAATGAGTACGGATTAAGCCATTCGTGTCTTGAAATTCAGTTTTTTATAAGCTTCTGGTTGTGAATAATCGTGCAATCCTAAATTAAGCAAACAAAGCAAGTCTGAGACTAATTGTATACTTAATTATTTGAAATGCAAATCAATAAATTAAATGTATGATCCCTAATCCTTCGCTGATGGGTCTTTTTCTTCAGTTTGGAGTGTAAAAAAAAAAAAAAAAATGGTCTTCTTTTTTGTATGGCACATTGGTTCTCTATTTAAATTTTCAATAACTGATCACCTTGAGTCGGCTTCCAGTTTGTTGCTGTTTGTGATGCTAAATGTACTTCAGAAGGTGGTTATGACAGTCAGAGGCACAACTGCTTTTAGATTTGCCCAATATTAAGATCTCTTTTTTGCCCAAATTTACTAGATCTCTTATTCTTAATGGGCAACTACTACAGACCAAAATATGATTTGAAGTCTACAAGACCAGTGAATACAACATCAGGTTTTGAGGCATTTTGTTGTTGTGAAATGTTTTTTTTTTTTTTTTTTTTTTTGCATGGTTGCCAGTGAAAACTACTGAAAAAAGCAGGTGGGGATGAGTAGAAAAAAAATCTGGGTTTCTGGCAGGAGTCGTGTTATGAGGAGGTATGGGTTTGACCTTCAATATCTTCTCATTGCGTCTTCCTCCAATCTTACGTTTCCATATCTGCAGGGTATGAATAAGGCAGCATAGTGCTCTCTTTGGAATGGAGGCTAACCCTGAAAACATGATGATGATGATGATGATGTAAGCCATTTTGAAAGATTAGGTAGAGGTCACTGTTCACTAACTTGTTTAATTTTGCTGAAATTGAATGTGGAAATATAATCAGTGTTGTCTACAAGGTGCAGGCTAATAAAAACTAGTACCTTAAACTATGGGGCTGTATAAGGTGGAGGCCTCCTGTAGAAATAGTTTATACTGCTGCATTACTGGCAAAGCAGTGGCAAAACTGAAAACATCATATGGGGGATTTTACTAGTGGGTGGTATAATATGGAGGCTATTGTAAGTACCAAGGCTCAGGTAATAGACGCATGTTAATCTCCATGTGTGTTTTTTTTTCTTTTTTTTGTAAGTATGTAACATGCCCAATGTGTGTTTCATTCACACATGTGCCCATGTGGAATTCCCTTTCTTGTTTAATTTATAGCGAATATTGGCTGTAAACTAACTTTATATTGAGCTAGTTTTATGCCATTATAAAACTGTTAGTATGTCTCTTTCCAAACTGATTGAAAGCATTTGGTACTGCTTAAACCTTTGACTTGTGTTGAGTATTTCTTTTTGTATAGTGCTTGAATATTGTGGCTCTTTTATAGTAAACATACACCGTAGCATTAAAATTGCTGGATTACAACCAGTTAAGTCACTTACATCTGTAATTAGCTTGCACTAGAATGCAGGCTGTTGTCAACCAGGTAATACTGCTGTGAAATATGTTTCAATAAAGTTACATACTTTCACATGTTGTTCTTACTCCCCAAAAAAACAACTAAAAGGTACTGTTTTTTTTATCTATCTATCTTGAGGATTTGCTGTCTCCTGTGTTCTTAGAAGTATGCAACATTATCTCTTCTTTTTTCTCTCTGTTGAATCTCCAGAATCTCCAGCAGTAACCGGTATTTGTTCACATCACATTGTAACTAGCATCACATTCCTAGTAGTGCATAAAACAACCGGAAATAAAACTAGATATTTGTGATGTGATATTTATGGCCATCAATATACATTCATTTCAAAATTGATTACTTTCTGCTACTTGACAAATAATGTGTGTCTGGGTATCAAAAGGGTTTATGAGCCTGGTCCCAGGCTGTGCAAATGTGAAATCCTTCTTGTATATAGATAGCCTTCCTTAACCACACTATCACTGTAAAGTAAGGGTAGTGTGGTGTTAATAAGTACATATGTACAGCTTCATGTAATTGTTTGTAGGGGGGTTGAGTTAACATGTACAGAATATAGACACTAGTTCTTGTTTTTCTTTTATTTAAATTGTGTTATTTCGTTTTGCTTATTGGTAACTTGTTTTTGTCTGCAATACATTTTATAAAAGTTATATTCTGTATTTCACTTCATTTGCACAGTTTCTGTGGGCTATTTGTATTTTTTTCAGAAGGCTGTGTCTGTATGTTGATACATTTGTAAATGTTTTCTGATCCCTTGAACAACAATAAACTTGGTATTCATCCTTATAACCTGTTTGGGTTTTTTTTTTTTAAATTAACCCTTGGAATGTGTTATATATATATATAAAATGTATGTATATACTGATGCACAATGATGACACAACAGCATTGGGCACAGACAATGTTATTTAAATTTTTACATTTTAACTAGTGAGCAGATAGGTTTGTTGATTGTTTGAATAGTATTGTTCCTTGGGATAACAAAATACTGAGCTCAAGTCATGCGATTTCATAAAAACACCAGGTCTTCAGTGTTTGGTATTCGAGTTGCGTTAAAATTGCCAAAATGAGATGATTAAGAATCTGTATAAAATAGCCATTCAAAAAGACAAGATTTTAATTAACGAAAGATACAACCATGCCCCGCTTGAGTAATGAAGATCGCCTGGTTGCTATCGGCATGATTGAAGACGGCCTGTCTCTGAGAGAAGTTGCCCAGAGAATGAGATGTTCTGCTTCAACAATCAGCAGACTAGTCCAGAAGAACTAACCCATGCATCAGCAGAATGACTGAAGCTCGCCGTCTGCATGAAAATGATTTGAATGCTTGGAGGCCGTTCAGAGGTAACATGCTGAAATCTGAGAGACTAAATCGCTGTATTCTGTGGGCTGGAGAACATCTGATGTGGAGGCAGGGAGTGGTGTTTTGCCTTTGACAGACCTGACGGAAGACGACGAGTGTGGAGACGCTGTGGTGAGCGTTATGCTGACTGTGTTGTGTTGTTCAAGCCATCCAGTGGGGTGGTGGAACTGTGATATGCGGAGGAATCTCCTTTAACTCAAGAACGCCTTTGGTGCAGATTGAGGGCAACCTTACTGCTCAGCGATACATTGACGAAGTCCTTGAGGCAACAGTTTTTCCATTCCTGCAAGCTAATCTGGAAGTGTCAATTTTCCAGCAGCACAATGCAAGACCACACAGTGCTGGGATTACAATTGCACTGCTTCAAGAAAACAATGTCGAGGTCTCTTGCATGGCCAACTTTTTCTCCTGACTTGAGTACATTAAAACATCTGTGGGTCCAAATCGCCAGTGCCATCCACAGGAGACAGTTGCAACCTGCCAACCTTTGCCAGGAAGAGTGGTGGAACATCCCACAGCAGTCTATCCAAAGGTTGATCAGATCTATGCATAAGGTGTCCATTTTAGGACATCCTCAGACATCACCTTTACTGGAGTCAAGTCTTATATGTCAAAATCTATCTGTTCGCATTCTCCTGCTCACAGCTCGCCCGCCCCCCACTTATAGCCTCGGGGGAGGGTCCGCCCACCTCACGCGCACACACACACACACTAAGACGTGCCCCCTACCCGTACAATACACTGAACACCAAACGAGACATAACAAACAAGACAAACACAATGTCCAAGACAATGCCATCGCTCCAGGGTCATTACAATATTTTTTCACCATTAAGAAAATAGTATGCAAATATTTATCGCAATACATTGGTTCTTGTACATTTTTTACATGTGCAACTTTGCGGTGGACTTCTCATTTTGTCTTATTCGTCATGAATTGCTTTTTGCTTTTTAGAGAAATTGATTGTCTGTTTCCAGTTTGTTTGCAAAAAAAATAATGTGTAATTAATGGTAAATGTACCCCTGTTTGACAGTAGGAAAAAACCCATTATTTCACCTATACCAAAATCTGACAGGGTACCACTTTCAATGTGACAAAATACTGCTTTCTGACAGTATGCAGGTTAAGCTTTGGTACGGTTATCACATTCTGACAATGTACACTTTCTAACACTACACCTGTATACTAATTTGAGTATTCGGATTAAAAAACTAAACTTTATAAAAACAGATATTTTAAATATGTGCGTGATTATGTGGCTATTTAGGATCTGGTTCGAAGGCATCAGTTTGCAGTGCTTCTGTTTAAACACTGCAAGACAGTTTGGTCTTCCAAAAACACTGATATTTATACAGACCAGTCTTGTATAAGCGCAATCTTGAGCCTCAATCGGGGAAATAAAAACAGATTCAGACGGAGACTGTCTTGGAAAAGATTTTACAGTCAGTCTGTGCTGTCAAGACCCAAATAATTTGATTATTGAAATGGTGAATTAACTCAGTCAACACCAATGACTCTCACCTGTTGAGCGCTCCATTCGTGCAGTTCTATTTGCATGTATCAGATCTTCTTACAAATAGCTGTTTTTAAATATCCTATTATATAGTTTAGGAAGACCACTTTTCGTAATGAAGTTCATATTTTAATGCTTTTTTTCACTCCCAATTCTTTACATGATTCATGCCCTCCCCCTCCTCTCACGACCCTGACTGCTTTTCAAGTGCTGTTGAGGTCAGGACTTACATTAGAGTGAGATTTCAGCCACAATGTAAAAATGGTTTGAGTTTTGGTCACAAGTAGAATGAGATTTGGTGGTCTCACGAACGCGAACCTCAGGCACTGGGCACTGTTACTGGCATTCATAAAAATGACAATGAGTGGCTGAGCTTAAACACACATGAACTAAACTGCTCCTCATAGTGTGCAATGTGGGAATCTCCTGTTGCCATAGCTCGGAGTGTCCCTTGTAAGCTTCCGTACAGCCAGGCCAGCTTCTCACAATCACGACTGCTGTGTTTCTTGGTCATGTGACCTGCACATTCATGACAACAGTGGTGAAGGGCTACTGTCTGTCTAAAGAGCAAGTTGGCAGGGAGACAAGAAAACAGTTTTATTTGCTTTTGTGTTGTTTGTTTTACTTCAATGTTTACATCCTGGAAACTGTTTACAATGTGTACTTTGGTTGTTAAGGTGAGGGGAGGACGTCTTTTCTTGTTTTGAAATCAAAACATTAACGAATGGATTTATTTAATACCTGCTGATAAACACTTCTTAAAGGCGATTGCGTGCCCAAGTAATAGCACAACACTAGTTGTTAGATATAAAGACAGTTACACACACACTAAATGCTGCTTCATTCTCCCACACAGACAGAGGGGTCCTCTGCACACAGGCTGAGTGCCACGGAGATGCTGTTCTCTGCCGGAACCTTCCTTTCTGTGGCCACTGTCCATCTGTTACCAGAGATCAGCAGCAGGGGGCACCAGCATGTTCCCCATCACCACAGCAGCTCAGGGGAGGTCCAGCAGGGGGTCTGAGGGTGCTGGAGAGCCTGACATCAGAGCTGAGCTCCCTGTGCTCATATCTCTCGGACTGCACGATAATTAAACAGGGCAGCTGAATCCAAGCATTTCAGGCACACCCAGGCCTGGTGAGAGCAGCAGGATAAAGAGCATGCAAAGCTGCACTCCTGCCTCTGATCAAACCTCTAGGAGACGTTCGGATTCTTGTTTCTATTTTCTGGTCGTGTCTCATTCAAATGCATCATTTGCAGTATAAACCAGCACTGCTGATGTCCTTTCATCATTAACACCGGCTGTCGTTGAGACACAACCCAGGTCTGACTCTTTATCTAGAGTTGTTTTTTTTAAATAAGGTGACTTGTTAAAAAACTCAAAAATCCTGGGGGTTATTATCAGAGGAGAAAGCAGACTTTCAGCTTTTCTGTCTGCTCAAGGTGGAGAAAGTTAAATCACAGTCATGTTTTGCTGCTTGCTTTTCTACTACAAGAGTACCTGTTTCACCAGAAATGATTGGGACATTTTGGGACTGGATACAAAATAATGTGTACTGGAAAGAAACCTCATGTTTAGGAGAACTGAAGTAATTAATTTTAAATTCATTGGTTAATTCATACAGATTTAATTACCCATATTCATTCCATGTAACTTTGTAATTAGACACGGCATGCATTAATACATGAATTAACACTTCTCTCAGCTCTTGGTGGGCAAGTAAGAGGGTATGAATTAGTGAAGAATAACCATTAAACAGTGAATTCATTAGGAGAGGAAAGGGGGAATCTACTTTTTTTTTTAAAATCATGCTGAATTAACAGGGCTCAATTCAAAATCAGTGACTTCAGAACTCAGAGGAAGGTGTTATTTCTGCAGTATGTAGCTGGAATTTAATATGAATCTGCGGCCATTATTTTAAAGTGTTACCACATTGTCATATAATCTGTGTTCCATATTACATGTCTATAAATAGGCAACTAGAACTGAAGACAGCCCATGAATCAGCTGACACAGTATTATAGAAGCACTCAGAATTCACAGTACTCTAAATGATCAAAATAAACTGCAAGTTAGATCCCTGTGTTTATACCTCTTGTGTTTTGTATTCTGTTTGTTCTGTGTTTTTTGCAAGTCATTTAGAGCAGGGTGCCTACTTTGCTAACTGCATGTTCTGTAGTATGGAATGTAAAAATGTTTTTTTTTTGCAAATGAGATACCTAAGTAGAAGATAAAATTGGAAAATGTATGTTTTTCTTTTTACTGTTTAACTGTAATATTTTGTAATATAGATTATTGATAATACCACAGAACAGCTGATGATAAGTTCATTCTTAAAACATCACCATGTATTAAAAAAAAAAGAAAGAAAAGGAATTCAGGTCAATGTCAACCGTGATAGGAAAGAAAACATAAAATAAATAACACAAATGAAACCTTTTTCAGTAATTAAATGAAATTTTTTTTTTTTTAATATTTTTTTTTTTTAAAACAAGCACAAAATATACAATTAGAAGAACAACAAAATAATATATATTTAAAAAAAAAAAAAAGCTCTCAAACTTTAAAAACAGGGTATCATACCTAGATACTACAGTAAAACATCCACACAAACATTTACTCAATCAAAGTGACACAGACACTCAGCATATGCGGTCCAGTTGAAGTGGTCAGAGTCTACTAGATTATTTTACATACAGAAAATCTTGTGTGGTTCACCAGGACTTGCTGTCTAAAACTGAAACACCTTAATCTCAAACAGAAACACCTCTTTGTCTTTAGCACCAATACCTGTCAGAAATGAAACCGAGAACACTGCTTTTATACTACTCTAGCTCCTCCCACCCTATTAGGAGCAGTAAATGTCAGTAAGCTTTGCTCCCTTCAATAACGCTGAAGCAGGACATGATAAAAACATACCCACAATGTACTATAAAAGACTGCAGATTCTAATGCAAGAGGACTGTTGTTTAATAGCTGCTACTCATACCCCAGGTTAAGTTGTAGGAAGCTTAAAAGTGAAACACTAGTTTCTGCTTGCATGCAGTGTTGTTTGGGATCAGAGTTTAATATAGGTCTGTGCAGGCACGGAGCTAAAAGTGCATGAGTAGAATAGCAATTAACATAGTGACTGCCCATCATGCCCTAATGCTGTCAATGACAATTAGAGTTTTACACTAGACAAGGTGTTAAGGAAGGGAAACTAGAAATAAAGAATCGAGATGGTTAATTACAGTTAAATAAGGCCAAAAGTTTCTTACCAAAAAAAAAAAGGTGGTACTAAAGCACACAGTGAACAACCAAGTTCGAGCACAAACGTGTCTTCACATTTCCAATTCTTTGAAAAGTGTATAGAATTATTTTAGGATTTCATCATTACCAATACAACATGTTAACATATCAGCTTGGCTGCATTTTCAAATCGGCATCTATTTTAGCAATGTTAAAGATACATATTTCAGAGCCATCAATCATGATCCTACAAACAAGAGCTATGAACAAGCATCCAATCATTGAAGTCGCCAGTGTAAGTAAGGGGTATGTCAAGCCATCCGGTTTTGTAAGTGGGAGGCCCAGAACTGGGCTTTCATGCCAGTCAACCTCCTCAGAGCAGTGTCAGTGGAACCTGACACTGTCCATTAGAAAACAGAATGTCAGCCATGTCATGGTTTATTGGTTTTGAAGACATGGGACTCAGTGAAAAACATATTCAAATATCAACTTGATTAAACGTCATTGTTCATGCAAGCCACAGGTCATGTGGAAAAGTCTCTGCACACTAGTACAGTAAGCCTTTAGAACCCTGATTATCCAAAACACCTCTATTATCTGAACTGAACCTGTCTTGTGTGCTGTCCTCTTCTGCCCTGCAAAGGAAATGTGCTATGCAGCCCTGAATTTCAGGTAATTACAGAACAGTGCAGTTCTATAGGTTATATATTTACAGGTAAAAGGGTGAATTATATATTTTTCATATCATGTAAAACATTTACTTGATTATCAGAACAATTAGATTATCCGAACACCCCCTGGTCCCAATTAGTTTGGGTTTAGAAGTTTTACTGTAGAGCTTTGGAAATCAGTGTTCAAGTGATAAGATTCAGAAAAAAAAAAAAAACACTATTATAAAAGACATAATTCAAGATTTTAAGTAGAAACCGTGAGCCTTAAACGACATGCCCGTACAGGTTAATCAAGGTTATTTACACAGCATTATAAGAAATAATACATACTGTTAATATATGCAGGCTTCACAATTTAGTGTGTTCGTGAACATGTCAACCTGCAACCTGTTCCTTCAGTACTGACAGAAAACAGAAAGCCTTCTATTACCCTTGTGGTATTCTGAATCTATGTTTTATAAGAGTTTGTGTTGGGCGAGTCAAACACTGTTGGTAAAAGGGAGGGAGGGATGAACATAAAAAGCAAAACATCCCTTTATACTCCAAAGCTGGCAACATTCAAACACTTTCACTAGATTAGAAAATAGAGACGATAGGGAGGCTAAGTATGATGCTGTGCCTGTGGCATTACTCTGTTAGAGTCACTATACAGAGAAGGGGCACACCTTCAATTAGTTTCATAAACCACATTTTGTATGTTAGAAAACAGCAAGCAGTCTCCTTTTCAGCTGCCCAAGGAAGTTCACAGATACAAAAACAGGAGGTCAAAGCTTGGTGTGCTGGTTGTGAAGGTGTCCTCCACAGTGCTAGAGTTTAATTTTGGTCAGGCTGGCTCTGAGCTGGGCCTCGAGTGCCATCTGGTCGAATGAGCGGCTGTTAATCTGCTCCCTCACACTCTCCCTCACTTGGAGGGAGGCACGGGCCACCTTACGGGACTCCTCGATGACGGCTTTCTTCTCCTGCAGGATCCGCTCGCTCTTCCTGTTCTTCTTGTGGATGCCCTCCTGCACCCCCCGCCGGTGCCACTCCTCCTCCTCTTCCACCTTCTGCATCAGCAGCTGGTGGGACCGCTTTTTCTCAGCGTTGACCCTCCTGGCTTCCTGCGCTTTGCGGCGCACCTTCTCCCCCACGGACTCGCCGGCCTGCTGGATCTTCCTGTGGGTGAGCTGGGCCAGCGCCTCCCTGTGCCTCTGCTGTTCCTGCTCACGATTCTCCGCCCGGATTCTGGCCAGGATGACCTGCTCCTGCTCCCTGGTGCACCTCTCCGTGAGCTGTCTGCTGCGTTCCTCCAGCACCTGCTTCTGCTTCTCCTGGGATTTCTGCAGTTTCTTCTCCAGGGCAGTCCTCTTGTGGAGCTCCTCTGCTTTGGCCTGCTCCTCCACCTCCCTCTTGAGGAGCAGGTGCTTCAGCTTCTCATGCCGGTTCTCCTGCTGGATCTTCTCCCTCTCCTTCATCTCCTTCAGCAGCTTGCATTGGGAGGCCCGGAAGATTTTCTCCTGCGCCTCCTGGCACTGCTTCACCCTGACTGCCTCCTCGTCCTGCTCCTTCTCCCTCAGCAGCTGCTCCTGGTAGCGTTTTTTGCAGTCCGCTTCATACCTGGCTCTCTCGATCTTCTCCTGCCTCCTGGCCTCCTGCTCCGCTGCCAGCCTGTGCCACTTGTCCCGGTGCAGGGCGGCTGCTCTCTCTCTCTCCTCTGCCAGCAGTGCCTCCTTAAGCTGCACCTGGCTCTTCCGCGCCTCCAGCTCCCGCTGCCAGCGCTCCACACTGCGACCCAGCTGCTGCCTCCTCTCCCTCTCCGCCCTCGCCTTCTGCAGCCTCTCCTTCCTCTTTCCCTCCTCCCAGAGCTGCTCAGCTCTTAGTCTCAGCTGCTGCCGTGATTTCTTCTCTTCATGCTTGGCAAGCATCAAAGCGGCAATTTTTCTGTCCCTCTCGGGGACAGATACGCAGGTTTCCCTCCTGACGGCTATCAAAAGTTTCTGTAGTTTCTTCTCAGTGGCAGGGTAATGGCTCAGATCCCCCAGGCTCAAGCTAGTGCCTACATAGCCCTGAACACCTGTGTTTTTCAATTCCACTTTGGCCAGCTTTTGTGCTTTATAATCTGAGGAGGGTGACTTCTTGCTAGCTTCTGACTTCTTGTTACTGTTTCTTGTCCATTCTGAAGACCTGTTTATCCCAAGTGATTCAGAACTGTTGTGAACTTTACCTTCTTCTTTGGTCTCTGAAACCAGCGCTGTGTTTTTCTGAATGACTGACACTGGCACTCTGGTTGGTATAGGGGTTCTACCTTCCTTTTCCTCCTCTATGATTTTCAGTCTCTCCTCTCTGCAATCGCGTAATTGTCTCCTACGTTCCTTTTCATGCAATTCATAGAGTTCAGTGACTGTTCTCAGCGGGGTGTCTGGGTTTTCATCCACAAACTCTGACAAGGGTTTGTGCAAAAGTTCTACAGGTTTCAATCCTATCCTAGCACACGCCTCCAGAGATCTTGGGCTTGTCAGGACGTACCTGCTCCTCTCCGCTTCGGAAGAGTCAAAATTATACAGATCCAGGTGTAACATGGGAGAAACAGACCCCTCATCTTCCATCTTTCTGTTATATAACGCCGTAATAATTTGCTTCCCCTGCGCTCGACACGATACCGGCCAAAATACGTCGTTTTAAATCAAATTTACATCTGTCCATGCAACCTTGAAAAGAAATGGCTTTTCCTTGTGCTATGAAGTCAGCCTCTTTTGCAAATGCAACACTTCAGCCAGACGTGAGTTAGAACAAAGGTTCAAAACCTCAAACCACCTCTGTCTCATTGGAAACGGTTTACCTGTTCCACGATAATGTCACGTTTGTTTAACAGCCATCGCTCACTTTGTTTACACTCTTCTCTGCTGGTAGACGCTTAATCGGTGGCCATGGGTAACCACCGAGGAGAGGTTGGTTCAGCGAGGGACTCCTTACGCGTACATCGCACAAAACTCTCATGCAGCTCCCTCTAGCTGGCGGATGACTGGAAATGCGGCGCTGAATTCAAAGGTAAAGCTAATTATAATATATAATATATATATATATATATATATATATATATATATATATATATATAGATATATATATATATATATATATATATATACGCATGAAAGACACCTTTCTCAAGTACCTAACTTTTGTTTTTTTATCTTTTGTGGTCTTGTTTAACTACAGTTACAGATTAGCAAAGATAACAAAATTATGCTGTACTTGCCGTGCACAGGTTTATGATGAAATCTCATAGGTGTCTGTTAACCACAAGTATGTTAAAGCTAATTTTGAACAGCAGAGGGCAGGCAAGTTCTGTGACAGTCCGTGAACCGTAGGAAAGGGGATGCTCTTTCATATGTAACACGTCATGTCATGGATTTGATGTACAGATACTTTGTGAACGCGGGCAGTCCCCCAACATGACTGACTCATTGCAAATGGATTCCCTGCCATGCATTCTGTAATATATACGACGGTATAATAAAAGAAAATGGCAAATGTAGCATGACTGGCATGTAGCAGAGCCTGATATCGAGGAGACAGTCATCAAAGAAAGATTTGCATCCGTTGGGTTGTATCAGATGGAAACGACGTCACAACACGGTTTAATAATTCTGTATTGTTTCTATTGCTGACTTCACGTGGGGTAAAGTTATTTACATAAGCAAATATATAACATCATCTTCATTTCCCAACCACAGTATGTCTAGTATTAGTTACAGTATAATTAATTGATGAATTCCTCGTACCAATTTTGACACACATTTCCCTGCACACAATAAGTAATTGTCAGTGCTCATTTTCTTGCAACATATGTCTGTTGAATTGCAGACCATTTCACAAACTTCAGTGGAATTAAAACTAGAACAGGACTGCGTGCATTTCCACAAAATGACTAACACAAGGCCTGGCACCAGGACACACAAACTTCAGGTTTGGTGGTCCAGTGATTAAAGAAAGGGGCTTGTTATCAGCCAGTTCTAGGTTCAGGTGAGTCTAGCAGCAGTTGTAGATGCTTATTTCATCCACTAGTCTCAGTCAGTCGCTTTGGGTAAAAGTGTCTGTTAAATGACTAATTAGTAATAATAACAATAAAATAAATTGAATAAGCACTATAATTAGCCACTCATTAGTCACCGTTTTTGACGAGAGTCCTGCTGTAGTTAGTTGACTTCCCATTGAGAATGAACTGCTACCACAAAAGCATCTTTATTAATAGAAAGTAGACAGATGAAATGCAAAAGCCCAACACATGTACATATTTTAAAGAGTGCTGGAAAGCGACTAGTAACTGTAAACCCAGTCAGTGTGCAGAATGTAATTAAAAGTATTGATTGTAAGCCCATCACCACAGTGATGAATGAGACAGCTGCTGTCCCTGTGACACACCAGATGTTATAAACAGTGTAACATGATACTAGGCTTATTTCAATGCAGAACAAGAAACGGGACACTCAGTTCACTAACAGCTGGCTGAGACCTGCTGCTCAGCTGTGGGGGCAGTTCCCTTTGTAAAAGAACGTTATATAATAAATTGTACACCCTAGTTATCCATGAGGTAAAATCATAGAAATGATTGGCTGGTTATATGTGGCCTTTTTTCATGAGCTACCATTTTCATGTCTGATGTTAATACTTGACTATGAGAGAGCTGCTGGAGCCCAAACAGCAAACTCAAATGTTCCAGGTAAATGAAGGGCAGGGCTGACTTTTTAAATATTCCCTCCCTGTTAGCGGGCAGCAGGAAAGCTGTTACTGATTGTCTGCAAGTTCACCTCCAATCTTTCTGACATTTGTTTTAGTGGAGCTGTTTGCAAGTGGTTTGGGGTCAGGCTACCTGCTTGGTAAGGGGTGATGAAAATTAAAACACTTGAGCTACATGACTTAACAGCAAATGCACGAGCGTATGAATGTAAACCATGCAGGATACACTAAGGGGACTTTCAGAGGCAAATCAACCTTATATTTATGTACTTGTATCTAAAGAGGTCCTGAATCTATAATGCTGCTTACATTTCAAACACTAACAGCAACATCTTTTTTAAACAATAAAATCTAACTTTGTGGTGTAGGTAGTTTTTACCTCGATCCTCTGCTTGATGAAACAGTCTGAACCGTGCCGTCAGATTTACCCTGAATGCATGTTGGAAATCTTTTTTTTTTTTTTTTTAATGATCCAATTACAGCTTTTTATTCCCCCTTGGAAAAATGAAGTATTTTCTGAAGTAAAATAATCTTGGTTTTATACATAGTGATCCAGTAAAGCTAAACCATCCTTCAGATGTTTAGGCAAGATTCTCCTTTGTGGGCAAGATCTCACGGCATTCAACCTTGCAGAGTGGGTCTTGTTCAAATGCAATAATCTGAAAGAAAAGGAACTGCAAAACAAATACAGTCAGCAATGACATTTATTCAGTATTGCTTTTTATTCAGTTTGTTTCACCTCTTTGCAGCATCCCAAACCCGTCTCTAGATGAAATTATACACGTTTTTTAAAATGGAAGTCGCATTAGCACATTTCAGTTCACTTTGGCAACAAGCTGCCGATTCAGAGTTCATCAGCTTTTTATACTCAATTACATTTATTCACACTTGTTTGAGGTTCCTTCTGGAATAAATGGCTTTCTCTGAAGCTTGGCAGGTGGACACAGAACTCTGCTCACATATTAGCCTTCTTGCTCTTGTACTCTAAAACAGCGGTTCCCAACCTGTGTGCCTGACGTTTGGTCATGTCATTTGTTAGGTTGTGTGAGTGAGTGAATAGGATAAAAATGATGCAATGTGAAAGTTATACTAAATACATAAAATATAGGTGCTATAAAGTATAAAGGTGGAAGAAAATTTGAAAACTATATACTAAAAGGCACTGAGAAAATGTGTACATTCTGCTCATCCTTAAACTATCGAAGAATGTTACAAGTTTCTTCAAGTGTTACTAGAATAGTATACAAAATAAGGTTCTGTGAAAAGTCTGGAAGACTCACTCCCACCAACTGTTTCCCCCACATATTTAAGGAGAATGGCAGCTCTGATCTAACACGGTTATATTTATTTGTTAACATCCCCTTATTTTCACTGTCTACGGTTACTATACACTGTAGGTTAATGATAATACTATAAAGACGTAATCCTAAAATTTGACAGAGAGAATGCCATGCCACCTCTATCTAATTAGTGTCTGTCTGCCCTCATTTAATTAGAAACATGACATCTAAATCACATAACTAGCGCTTTTAATACTGCTTTAAGCATGCCAGATCATTGTATCATTAAAGCTGCCGCTTGTCACAAATCTCCTGGCTTTCATTGTGCATATGGCTACTAAATACTACCCTTTATCATCACTTCATACTGATATTAAAGCTAGTTACAATGCAACTTTTTATACTAGAAACTTCAGTATCTACATGGTAACAAACATACTGAAACTGACAAAACAGGAAACTAACAACAAAAAGAACTAATACAACGTGCGTTTCTAAGCAGTGCAGTGACTGAGTTTCCAGTTGAAAATAACAGCTTCACTCATCTCTATACAGCATCAGGGCTCACTATCCAGTAATTCAGTATATTTTAATAAAATATTTAAAAATTATAACAAGAAACAAAATAGCACATATTAAAAACAAAAAAAAAAAAAACCAAAAAAACACCACTGATAGAACTTAACAAGCATATTGCATAATGTACATCTTTTTTTTTTAAACAAGGAAAACACAAAATATATAAAAATGATTGAAACAATTGAAAAAATACAGTTTAAAAAGCAGTGTAACTTTGCATTTGTTTATTTAACAATTGAATCTCATTTTTAAGGCACGCTTCCCCTCTAGCCCGCTGGTGTATAAAATCAAGGCTGGTCTAAAGCTTGGTAAAGGGAGTCTGCAGAGGCAAGCCTCCTTCTTGTTTCCAGCGCAATCAGGACTTGTGGGGATTCCCCTGTGTCGCTATACCAGCGCCCGGAACAGGAAGGAGACTGAGGCACCCAGCGCCAGGCCCAGAGACAGGAAGAAGGCCATGACGGCCCCAGTCGTTTCCGCTTCATGAGGGGCCACTTTCCTGTGGACAAAACAAGACGTAAAAGACGTTAAATCTATACCCTCAACACAACCAGTCCTTCTCAGGGGTCCGACCCCGGGTACAACAAGGAAAACCAGCTGTGCAGACAGCGCTTGATCACCCTTGACAGATGATCTATCTAACTGTATTTTACCAGCGAAGGAAGTTTTAAAATGTGCACGAGATACAATCAGAATTCATATAATTTGAGCTGAACTTTGAGACTAGAATCTAAATGAATGTTGCAACAACAACAATAGCCATAGCCATGGTAATAGCCTTGGCAGGACTATAATATTGCTAAACAACACGTACACACATACACACACACACATATACATACACATATACACACACATGTATCTACATTTAATATAGAGTAACAGCACCTAGATACACTAACACAGTATACAGTGCTTTAACCAAAAGGCAACAAAAATGCCTATTTTAAGCAATCCCGACCAAGGGACAGCAGATATTCCTTAAACAGTTCTCAGCTCTACAGCACTCCTTTCTCGCTTGTACTGCTGCCCCCAGCGGCCTCTTCCTTACTTGGGTCCGAAGCACATGCAGAGGCTGGCCAGGTATCCGTTGGAGAAGGCGAAGAGGATCATGAAGATGATGTACCAGGCGTCGTGACCAAAGAAGACAGGCAGATTGTCCCGGGGCTGCACGTTACACAGCATGAACAGGGGCACGAAGACCACGCGAGCCACCACCATGATCGGCAAGAGCAAGCTGTCACTCCCGGGCTGAAGAGGAAGCACAAATCAGCACTCCAATCAGTAAAACAGACGCACGGCATACAGTGAACTGCCCGAGCTCCTCTGAGCAGCAGCTTTATGGGTAGCAGGGTCCTGATGGGAGAATTTGAGCTTGTAACACAATCCTTTACAGGAGAAGAGAAGGTGCTGCTGTTTCCTAATATTTAATTCTTAGAATTACATTTGAGTTATGGCACAGCTATCCCGATAGCAGCTTCCTAAAGTACCAAACAATACAAACAAACAACTGTGGTAAAGATTACTGATGTCTTTGGCATTTAATCAGCGCTAGGAATGATGTTTCATTGACGTTTGATACTAAATGCCACTATATGACGGAGTGGTGATTGGATATTTGATTGTCAATCACCCCTGGCCACATGGTATAAAAGGAGAACAAAGGAGTGTTTGTGGGGGCTGGTTAATTGAGGGAGAGTCTGAGTGCAGCAGGGTGTGCTCTCAGTCCAAGCACAGTTATAGCTCAGCTTGGGTGCTGTTTTGAACTGATGTGTTTTTGTTTACCCATTTTATTTTGAGTTTCTATATTGTTAATAAAAGTGTGCATCGGTGCTAAAACTGCAGCTTTGCGACTGGGTCTGCTTCTTGCCATTCATCAGCCTTAGCCATGACACCATCCTTTCCCAATGCGGTATAGTCAGTGAATGCATGAAAAAACTAACCAATACAAAATATACAAGAATGACACACTAAAAGATTCTTAGCACAACATACAGGCACACAATGTTATTAAATCCAGTAAGAGGTAAGAAAACAGATTGCACAACAAGCACTGGTTGTAATTTTGTTTACCCTCAGGCCAGAGGTAACAGAAGACTCATTTTAAAAATGGGTCTAAATGAGAATAAGCGCACATCAAATATCTGTGTTTAGATTTTTATATCTATTAACTAAAAACATGATACTTCAAGATATTTCAAGTTTCAGGTAATATGTGACATAATTCATCTTCATTAGTGTTGTTTTTGGTCACAGTAAAACAAAAAATGGTATTTGCTTGGATAATTTGCTGATGTTCTGTAGAAACACCATGCAGTTTCCAGCCTCAGTGGAAATACACACAATCCTGGAGTAAGTGTTATTGCACTAACCAGTTCAAGTACAAGGGCCCTTGATCAGACTGGGAAGAGTGTTCATTAATGCTTTAACAAAACCGTTTACTGCAAGGTAAGTGCCTCTTCCATATGGCATCAAGACTTACCCACAAGCAGATCGCGGTGAGACTTCTTCCAGCCCAGTCACACAGGTTAAACAGCAGGAAACAAGAAACAGGGATAAAATAGTTTCCTAAAACCCAACAAACAAAACCAACTCATTACACAACAGTATGCTGCAGGGCTTCTCCCACATGCAGGGTCAGGGGTCCTGTTTCAATTCCATTTCTGTTAAAATCCATTCCCATTTTCCCTTCCCTTTACACCATTAATCAAAATTGCAATTCACAGTATTCTGTTAATATGAGACTCTAACAGTGGCAGTAAATTACTGAAATTGAAGTCACTGTTAGTTAATTAAATGGGCTTCAAAATGAAAGCAGTTGAACAATCACAACAATTATTATGTCTCTAAAATATCAATTCCAATTCCTCAACTTATTTTAAAAGGAAATTGGAATTGAAAAACAGGAAATGACCATGTTGGCCCAGTGAAGCTGACAGGGCCAAACATGGGCTGTGAAATTAAAACGTTTTAACCTTCAAAGCTAATACAAACAAAACAAAACACTAATTATATCATGTCAGAAACTGATTTGTGAAAGAGTTATCATGCAACTTACTCCAGGCACTGTCCCCTGCAGCGGTGGATTTCACATCGGCAGTGACAGCAGGAAATGTTCCAATAGTGACCGTAAACACAAAGCACACGGAAAACGCCAGCACCCAGATCTGCAACAACAGCAGCGGCAGCGCTCTCAGTCCATCGCAGCTCTTTTGTAGCCAGTACCCATGCTTTTCCCATAGCTATACTGTGCATTTGCCATGTTTATTAAAAGGGTACATAAGGACCTTTTTATTTTATTGTGTTACATGTTCCTATGTGTTTACGAAAGGTGTGTGTATTGTTTTAGAGAATTTTATTTTTTGTTTATATTTTCACCACTTTTTTTTTTTTTTTTTTTTTTAACTTTTAAATTGCATTCCTGGCTTCACATGTACCCGCATGGAACTTTTAGAACTACATTTCCCATCATCCTCCTGCTAACATATGTAACCGAGACGGACTCACTAAGGAGGAGGAGGGTGATGGGAAATGCAGTTCTGAGAGGTCCATGCGGGTACATGTGAAGCCATTTTGAGGCAAGGAATGCAATTTAAAAGTTTAAAAAAGTGGTCGAAATGTAAAAAAAAAAAAACCCAAAAAACAAAACATACATCTTATGTAACCAGTTGTTTCGGTCGGCATATAGACGCGTTACCTTTTTTAAGATCTCAACTACTGAGACTTGAGGTTGAAGATCGTCTGTGAGGCTTATGACAGTCTTTTTATCTGCCCCTTTTGTATGTTCTGCTAAAAGAAGAAGAATAAAACACAAAAAAAGGAGAAGGATTAGGTGGTTCACTGTAATTTTGTTTGTATCTATTTGTACAACATATTAATTCTAGTCATTACAAAAAGTATCAAACTCTATATTGTTGTAAGCTGGATTACACTTTATAGTGAAACCACTGGTTTCAGTACTTTAACATGGACGGTAATGATATAGGCGTGCTTTAACAGATCATGACATGCGTCTTTATAGAAATCAAATCTGTTTCAGTATAGTAGCCTCTAGTAATACAGTATAGGTTATTAATCTCCCTGAAGCTGTGCCATCAAAAACACACAGTGCAGAAAAGCAGTGCCAGAGCCTTGGCCACCTCCTGCACAAGCAGAGCATCAAGCCAAGGCATACCTGTCTTTAGCAGGTCTAGCTTTGTTTCACCATCGCTGCTGCTCGTCAAAGGGCTGCTGTCTTTATTCAAATAAAACAAGAAAAATTCCTGTGTAAAATAAATACAAAAACAAAACAAGTGAATAAATGAAAGCCAAAACCTTAAAATAGGCAAAACCAGGTTTATTTTACTGTGATAAACAAACCAAGCTTTCAAACATAGTAGCCGTCTTTCCCCAAGGGTTACATTCGAAAACATTATCAACATGGTGTAACTGTGTGCCAGATGCGCTTGTAAAGCACCTTCTTTAGGTGTCATTATGTATAGAAATTGTTCCCCTCGAAATCAACAGGTAGCAAGCTATGAGTACTTGAACAATTACTTTAAAAAATATTCATTAAAATCACCACCCCACTACTGTAGAACCCACAGCCTCTTTGTTGTAGCATTGGAGTACTGCAGTACAGTAATTCATTGCCTATCTGACTGCGGTATGACCAGAGTATGGGCAGATATGTAAAAATGCGGATGCATGAATCCTGTTTTAAATACCATTATATAGGTATTTAGGTATTAGGTAGCTCCCTTGTTTAGAAAGATACAGGGTATTAATGCTTGTGACAGAGTAGCCATCTGCCGTGTGAGTGCATGCATTCGCTGCTGAGTGACAGGCAGGAGATCGAGATGATGGTTGAAGTTGATACACCCCGCAGGCGAACAAGATTTATTTACATATCTACCCTCTGAACAGCTAACATGACACTACCAGCAAGCAGCACTGGTCACATACAACAAAGTGTACAAAAACTTTGGTAGGATCTTCAATCTCTGAGCTAATCTTCTCTGTTCAGCAATAAACTAACGCTGCTGAAGAGATTGATCATGGCGGATAAACGGTTCAGACGGATGTGTGACTGGAGGATATGCGACCGATTACTGGAATTCAATACATTTTTTTTTTTAAATTCACCCCCTCCGGCCAAACCATCCTCAAAAACCAAACATACAGCTAAAAATGGTACCATGAGACAGCAAAGAACCTCTGATTAGACACCATACTGGCATTCAAGAACAAACAAAACCCCACGATGGGAACTATACTCTCCTCGCTGGCTTATCTGAAGGTATAGTAACAGTGACCCTTACCATTTTAGGGAGGGCGATGTAGCAACCAATAGCGATGAGGATCACTGCGCAAGCTGTGATGAAATAGCCAAAGGCACTGTCTTGTAATGCAGAACCACCTGGAAGGAAGGGTGCATGGGAAGAGTTTGGAAGTTTTTCTTTGCTTGTTTAATTTTTCCATAGCCCACATCTTTGATTTGTCACGGTTTTCTTTTTTGCACATCAAATCAATGTAAAGTGTACAGAGTCTCTTGTCTTGGTTTACATGTAGCCCTACTGCTGAAAAATAAATATGTAATTTAGGGTAGCATGTATATTGTCATTAGCTGACAGCTGCTTCCCAAAAACACTGCCTAAAACCGAAGAGGTCACTGCCAGAGTAGCAAAAGATTACTCAGAGAGAGACACGTGTTTGTTTGTGGCTTTCATTTTCCAATGACTTATGCATTTAATACCGCAATTAAATTATTTTGCCATGACATAGACTTTACTACAAGCAATAAAACTGCATCATGAACCTCAGGAGAATTTCCTTAAAGCAGTAGTTTTCTTTTCAATATATCTGTAAAACAGATTAAATCAAAACTTACTTGCAATGGCACAGATCATGGCAAAGGCAGCAAATGTGCCTGCCAAGCCCTGTCCACTCATGATGGGGGCAGTGTAACTGGCTGGCAGCAGGCCAGCTAGTCCGAACAGACTGCCCTGAAGAATCGCTCCAAAGGCTGCAAGGACAGAAAAGCATGACCCTTACCTACCTCAGAGACAAAAATAGCGCAAAGACAACAAGGCCAATCAAGGCATTCAATGACATTTATAAATTAAGTGTTTAAATCCTTCTAAAGTAAGTCAGGAGAGGTCCTTGAGATTTGAACAAGCTAGCATTACACAAGGAGCATTGTGCTTATGCATCTGTGGGAAAATAAAGTTCTCAAGTTGATAATCACTCATACACATAGTTTTTCAGCGTGAAAGTCACGGCTTATTTCGTTCTGAGTTTAGATAATTCTTGTAATAAGTAAACTCCAACCATTTTTTAAACATTTTGTTGTGTTTTATGTATGTAAAAATATTACGCAGTTGGAAATAATCAGAAAGTCCAGTCCAGTCCAGATCACTGGTAAACTTTTTGTTGATCCAGACATGGGAGATGAATTGAAAATTGGTAATTGTGATCGTTGGTTCAACACTAGTAAAAGAGCAGGCGTCACTTACAGTTGATACAGACAATTGTGATCATCGTCAGCACAAAGAAGGAGAGAGGAAGGATGGAGATCTTGACGAGAGCTGCAGTCACGAGGAACAGCAGCAGAATGACAGCCAGGCTTCCCATGATGCGCACCTTCTGGGGAACCCTGACAGGGCATTGACAGCTTTAGCACCACTCAGAAGAACCAAGCATAGAAAACAAGCCAAAACACCCAACCCTTCTTTTAAATCTAAAGCAAGCCCCTCCCTTCCACAGACGTTGGAGCGCTACAACAATGCTGAGGTCACAAAAACACCATGAAGGAGTGAAGCCCAGGGTGCTGATAGGAGGTTTTACCTGACACATCGAATGCTAACATGTGAAACAGCTTTGTGAAAGAAAGAAAGCGTATTTAAAGCTAGCTTTGTGAAAGAAAGAAGGTTTCACCTTTGATGGAGGACAGAGTTGAGGCAGGAGAAGATGAGAAGTGGCACCATGGCACACAGAGTCATGAAGTTGTTGAATTTGGACTCCAAGTAATTCTTTGGCACCAAGACTGTCAGGTTGCCTGTGTTATTGACCTGTAACATCCTTTCCTCTGCAGTTACCAGCCGGCTGGTGAAGTACTGTGTGAGAGAGAGGAAACAAGCTCAACAAACACAAGCTCAACAAAAACCAGCTCAACACCACACCAAGGTTTCATTACCTCCAGCATGTCGCATATTTATTCAAGTGGTCCAGTGCAGGATTGATCAGTATAATTATAATAATACACGCCTACACTTTCACTTACTACACGGATGGAAAGAAGATCCCTGTGCCATTCCTGGTTTTACTACGAGTTTAAAAAGACATACACACACACAAGCTTGTTATCTCTACACTGTGGCTAATCAAGCTTGTTAACATCTGGAATGAGTGAAACTGCTAGCAATAGAGGCTTATTTTCACCCCTGTACTAATTATGCTTTTGATCGAGCCAGCTGAAAACTCCAATTGGACAAGTGAACATTACTTTCAGATGACTGATTCTTTTTTTTGCTGTGCAACAAATGGAATGGCCTGTTTCACTTTAGTAACCCCTCATGAACAAGTATGTAAGTAAAATACATCCTTGACATAGCAGTGTGCAGTAATTGAGAGCTATCAGTAATATGAGAAGGTATGTAAAGAGGTATGTAAAAATGCAAGCTTGACATACATACAGTCTGCATATAGCCCAAGATTGCAATAACAGGTCTCTAGTTGTTTTTTCTCCGGAAAAAGTCGAGAAAACCATTCAATGGCCTACTGAGACAGATAGGAGCTGAGAGAAGCAGAGGAAAAAAAAGGGCACATCTGAGCAATACAGATAGCTCCTGCACCACAGAGATAACACGGACATAAACAAAGAAGCTAGCTGCTTCTGCATCCAGCGTAAGAGTGCACTAAAGTGGAGTGCCATGCAGCGGCCTGAAACATAACCACAAAGTGTTTTTGCGTTCACTTGGCTTAAAAGTATTTTATAGAAAAAAGCACAAACAGAAAACAAGAAATAAACCCAGTAATAAATTACCATTGTGGCAGTCATGAAGAAATTCCATGGCAGGAGCGTTCCTAATCCAAGAATGAAGAATATCAACCACACAGCCTTGTATCTGCAAAGAGGTGAAGAGAAGCACAGTTTCAGCGGCTTATATATGGTCAATATCACTGAACTGTACAGATGTGTGGATACAAACTGCTCCAATGCTACTCTTTGTACTGCTGTACTGTTACCTGTGTCAGAACATTTCACCATTAGGGGTGAGGATTCCATGATCATTGAATGTATAAATACAAATGAAATAAGTAAATACATGAATACACTGAAGCATACACTCACTTGTCTTGTGGTGGATTAGTAGCAGTCATTTTGCTAGTCTGTTGTTTCTGCAACGGTTTTAATTCAATTAACAGCACAGAACCTGGAACAAAAGAAACACGTTTATAATTTTCCAAGGCACACGTCATCCGAATGGCACACCACCGTCAGTATCGTTACTTTGACAGTTCAAAGTTAACAACACAAGTGGTACAATTTATAGAGTGCCACCAAAATGCATTCACAAATTTATTTTGTATGGTAAAACAATACAAAACAAGGACCTTCATATATCGACTACTAACTGCTGCATTGTTATGATAAGCATTTGGGTTAAAAATTTATTGATAAATTGCAGTTCTTTGTTTTGTGCCAGCATCAACATCTTACAGTTTTAAAATCAGCATGCAACTTTCTATTTGAAAGTCCGATTTTATAAAAAGTGTTTGCTATTTGTTTTCAACAAATGCAATAATATGACAAACTATTTTATTTACAGTCTGCAAAATTGTAAAATTAGAAAAAGGTTACCATTTCATAAAACACACTTTACATTACTCACAGAAAATCCAGTTGACCAATTCTAAAATTATGCAGGACTACATACAGCACACTATTTAAAAAAAAAAAAAAACAAACAAAAAAAAAACACATGCTTACTTCAGTCAAGATTGAAAAAAAGCAAGCATGGTGCTTACACACTTCTCAATTGATCCAGTATGAAGCTGTAAAATGTTTATGAAGTCTCCTTTTATATATCTTGGAGGAACGATCCATAATTCAGACCCCTTTCCAAGAAGCCCCCCTTACTGGCAACACCCTGCATATTTGTGCTTCTGATAAGCACACATGTAGCAACAGATTTTACTCTAAAAACCACACATTATATGAGATAGTTAAACATATGCAGCCTCGTATCCAAAGTCAACAATCTCCAATCTGGACCCATTTGTAAACTGCTGGTCAGAAGCAAAGAATACATTGAAATGATCGCATTAAGCAGAGCCCCTGCAACCCATTGCACAAATAACAGGTTTCATAATGTCTTAAAAAAAAAAAAAAAAAAAAAAAAAAAAAGACAGCTCAAAAACATATACATCACACTAAAAGGTGAGTTATTTATTATGGCTTTTTGAGATCGCCTGAAAAAAATAAGCCAGGAATGGAAATAAGTCTCCCGCTGGTTTTATTATGAGTTTAATAAGACGTAGCTGAGCTTGTTACCTCTAAACTGTGGCTAATCAAAATGGTAGTAAAACCTGGTATGGGTGAAACTGCTATACAACAGGAGCCTTTTTCCATCCCTGTAAACATTGAAAAGGAGCAAACTTTGTACTTGACCAGGGTAGGCAATTCAAGCCGACAATCCAGGGGCCTGATTTTCCACTGTGGACAAACAGTCTTCTACATTTACTATGACGAGGGCAATTTGCCTGCAGTGCAAAATACATGCCCAGGTCCTTGTTACAAAGTTCTTTGTTGTTTATTAAAACTAATTAAACCTTAAATTTCAGGTCCTAAAGCAAAACATTATTTTATTAAGTTTGTTTACTCATTTACACAAAGACATTGATCAGCCTGCTTCACATGGCGAGATTCGCCTCACAAGATTTGTCCTGTGAGCCGAGTGCAAGACATGATTTTTGGTAAAACAGCAACAGAAACTGGAACAAATGTTTTTCTGCATAAGGTTCAACTCAACTAGTGTAGTCTGGGTACAGCAAATCTAACCAAAACAAGAATTTACATTACAATTCTGCTGGTGCAAGTGGAAGTAGAGGCAAGGCCCTCATGCAATTATCTTGACTACTGAACAAAAGGCTCAGAGTCCTATGCATGGATAGGCAACGGTTCTTTTACTCCGTTACCTAGTCTCACCAGCAAGGGTCAGTGGTATCCTGCTACGAAGGATCCCCCAATCTATACAGACTGTCAGAGATCAGGTGTACAGGTAATCTGTGCACTTGCCTAACTGTCAGAGGCCTCCCCTCACAATCCCCAAGCGCATGGTGATTGAGTGTTTATCTCTGTATCTCGTTACCTTGAAGGGACTGTCCCGGACTGAATCATTTATTTTTCAGGCCATCCCAGACCAGAATTGTTTCCTTAGCCCTGGAATTACCCGAAAACCTGTTCTTTAAACTGAAAGGTGCAGAACATTTAACCACTTTTCGGTGCCAACACTGTTGGATCCATGACAGCTGTGTCTTTTGGAGCTAATTAATCTGACTGCTGCATAATCACATTCCTGATTACAAACCAAGTCTTTCAGAAAAGCAGTGCTATAAATCCTGCAACATTAATCATAGCTTTTAATGTTTCAATTCCACAAACACATCTGGTGTTTGTTAGTACGAACGTGCAAATGCTTCACGCCAAATAGTTATAGAAAACTCTAAAATCTTGTCTTATACCAAGGCGCGTGTATGGCTATACACTCGGTCACTTGCATGGCTATGGAGCTCCCGGGTGCATGCGGCTATTAATGATTTCTGCATTCTGTTAAGATAATGTTTGTTCAATGTAATGCAAAGCCTGTACATTTTAGTATTATACATATATTTATGTCTGTGTGGTCCAGTGGTTAAACAAAAGGGATTTTGAACCAGGGACTGCCTGGTTCAATTCTCGGCTCACTCACTGACTCATTGTGTGACTCTGAGCAAGTCACTTAACCTCCTGCAGTGACTGCAACTGATGCACAATTCACACGCCCTAGTCTCTAAGTTACCTTGGATAAAGGCATCTGCTAAATAATAATAATAATATATAGTCAACTCTAAGCCAAATGCATACTGTCAGTTTTTATTGAAGTTACAGTAACACTGAAATTTAATTTAAATTACAATACAGATGAAAAGTATTATACATTTCAAAGTACTGTTGTGAGTTAACTTCTACATTGCAACTTGAAAATCTGCATGTCCTATTCTGATCATGGGCATTTTTAACCAAAAAAGCAAGGTGCCCTCAACAGCAGGGAATTGAGCATTTTTTAAACACTGCTGACTGGCCTGTATTACTGTGTCCCGGATTTTCCGAATGGTTGACAGTGTTTGCAAGGATGTTGAAATCTTTCTTTTACGATAGTGCATTGTACAATGCTTTCAACACCTCCGTTTTTGTCTGCAAAGATAATACCCGTTTTTTACACTGGTCACTCTTCAATCCATGGAAATTATATTGATACATGAGCACCATGGCAACTCAAAACCTGCAGCTCTGGCAACCTGAAATCTACCAAAAGGATCAGTCGAGCTAAAACAGCACTAAAATATAGAACAGAGGTACCAACATCCTTTACACTCAAATGTTTGAATTAGGGCAATTTGTTTTGTACAAACAGGAAACTTTTGTTATAAAAAGCAACTTATAATAAGCGACTGCTAAATCTGTCCGGGACTGCGACAGGGCAGAAGCTCTGCTAGTGTAAATAGTGTGTGTGAGAATGCAAGGTTGGCACAGGTGGGGTTAAATCTGTCCATGCCAGCAATCACAGGCATGGCCATTCCTCCTTTAGGTAATTGAGTGCTAACTGTGGAGTGGTCACATGTATAAAAAGGAAGCAAAATCCTTTGTTGGCGGAGTTTGGGGCAGAGTGTTTGTGTTGTGATTTTTGTATTGTTTTGCATTGTGGCTGTGAAGCTAATGTCCAGCCTACAAGTGTGTTTTTTTGTTTAAACCTTTTATTTTGGCCCATGTGGCATGTTTTTTTTTGTTCCCATTTGTGGGTTTGTTTTTGTTAATAGAAGTATGCACCAGCGCTTAAACTGAAGCTTTCTGTCTCTGGGTCTCTTTCCTGCTGGTAACAGCCTGGGCCGTGATGTTACCCTGTCACATGTGGTGTCAGTAACGGGATAGAGCCACCTGTGTGTTTACTCCTAGTTATTTTTAACGAGAATTGACTGTTCGTGTGTGCATGTACACACACACACACACACATAACTACATCCTGAATTTTATCATTTAAACCTTGTGTACATCCAAAAAAAACATGGGTGAACAGGTTGATAAGCAATGTGTTTGACTGCAAACATGAGATTGTGAAGTTGGCATTCATATTTTTTAAAAAAACCAAAAAACTGCCAATTGACTTTGTGCACCATCCATTCCACTATGCTTCCAGGACTATTTCACTCTGTATTTATACTGGGAATCCAAAGCTGGTTTGGATTTTTCTAAAGAGAGCATGTTGTCATGATTTTGTAAAAAAAAAAAAAATAAATAAAAAAGATAAAAAAAATTAAGAAAGCAGCTTGAAAAAACAAAACCATTTGTAAAAAGGTTTACTATAAAATGATGAAGGGTTTGAGGGAGAGGTTCCTGCAAAGACTGCACAGCATAGGGATTGTAACTTTATTGCAGCAAATTGTCAACCTTGAAAAACAATGAACCCTTTCTTGCATTGTATTGTTAAAATCTCATTTGGAACAAGTATTATCTAAAAAGAATAAAAGGAAATTACTGTCTTGTCAAACTTTTGGTACAATGTGCAAGCCAGGAACTGTAGGACATGAGAAATTACAATTGGGTGAAACACAGCAGTGAACCTGTGTAGTAACAACTCAGTCAACACGCCCTTGTTATCAAAGTGTTTCATATTTTATCCTGGTTATCGTACAGTGCACTCCGTTTATAAGAATCACATCCCTCCCGGATGATTTTACTCTTAAGCGGTTGATTCTTAAAAGCGGACTAATACAATTAGCAAAAGTGCCCCCGCGCATCAGCGGTTTAAATACAGTATACAAATGTCAATGGTGCTCAGTCACCAAGGACAATACATCAAAACAAGTCCTTGTGGATAAGCAACTTGTTATATGCTCACGATTATGTTTACTCAAGGCTGCACAATCCTATTTTACTACAGCATACTTGAAGTGATCGTCTTGTGAGGGTGCCTAGTTTAACTGCAGTGCTACATGTAATGGCCTTTGAATTAAAATAACATTGCAGTACAACTTTGTACTGTCAGGACTACCACTGCATTTAAGCATCTGTGGCTTGCTTTTTTCAGTTGCGATGCAAATCAACGTTTTTCACTAAGCGAAGATGCAAAGCTCCGCAACCCCCCCCCCCCCCCCCCATGCATATTACACAGTAACAGTATTGTAACTAATTTTCACTAAGAGAACACAAAAATTACCTGTACAATACAGTCGCGTGTATCTTTTTCCTGCCATGGGGACACACATAAACTGCAAACTATTTTTCTACTGGGAGTCGCTGCGGACTAGGGATTATACTGCACACGCTGTGTATGTGCCTAATCACGCGAGATGTGAAAAACAGCTTTATTGGTTGTATACGTCATTGCACGTGATACAGTATTGTATTACATGCAGTCAGTTGCTTGATTCTTACAAGCGGAGTATTTGAGCATGGTTAGTATAGGAATGATTTTGTCCGAGGGGTTTTGATCACTATATGCGGTTGATTCTGATATCAGTAATTCTTATAAACTGTAAATAGGATTACTCTCACATATTTGGTATTTTTGTAATGCCAGCAATAAGACTGAACTACAGTGTTAGTGGAAGACAGTAAATGTGATTCTCAGTGCTGGACATTTGTTTTCTGAACTATTGTAATATAATTCTTAGGTTTTCCTGCTTATTTTAATGCCAGCAATGAGCCAAGTGATGTCTATAAACATTATGACAGGTTTGAAGTTTCTTCAGGTGCTTTACTTACTGTTACAGCAACAACAGTCTGACTGAAAATAAATTTTTATTGTGTTATTTATTTGTATTGTGACAAAATATTAAAATGTACTTATTTTCACTACCAACATTATATCTATATGTTCATGTTATTATTAATACATTGATAAAAAAAAAAAAAAAGTGTGAACAAATGGAATTGGCAATTTTTGAATAAAGGAATTTGGTATTCCCAAGAATGGAACAATTAGTAGCCCTAAAGATGGTTACAATTGAAGGCAGTGCAGACGCCAGTGTTTTATGCAGTAGTATAAAGCAATTTTATGCAGGCCACCACTTAAGCATGCAGTCTATATCTACGATAACAACGGACAGGGCTGCATAGAATCAGAGGATGATTAAAATCAGAAGCAGAGCCACACTAAATGTCTTTTTAAAATTTAAAGTAAATTGCAAAATTGTTCAGATACTTCTGTTCGAATATTGTTTCAAAACTGTATAATGCAACAAAAATATATTAAAAGGGTTAATGCGTGGCCGAAGGTTTCTCGCTGATAATTTACCCTTTCTCAGTCAAAACGGCAAGTATCTCTTAATTCAATCTGGGGCTGTAGCGTTTATTTTACATTGATCAAAATGACTGCGGCCCTTAAAACGAGGGCGGACTTTATTAATAATGCTTTGCTTTACAAAAGCTGCAATATTTTATTACATGATTTAAGGCATTTTAGAAGTGAGAGCACTATACTCTTGTGTGTTTTGGGGACTTGAATACAGTACATTTAGTGACAGTTAATGACAGCCTATTAGGTGGGAGTTGGGAGGTCAGGAGAGTACTGTACAGTGACCGGCAAAGCTCTAAGTTCCTTTGAGTTTAAGTTTTCACCATCCAAGCTGAGGACAAGGTAAAAATGACAGCCCTTGTTTAATCCCCTGCGGTGTTGGCACTGAACTCTGCTCGGGGAAAAAAACAAAGAGATGTGAAGGACTGGTGTGCTGTCAGTAGCTCATCTTGGATTGCATGTCGGGACTGTACCATAAAATAACGTGCTTACTAAGGTGTGCGTACATTAGTTTCTGTGACATGGTGGATTGAGGCTGCAGTCTCTTCGGGGGGCGTCACATGTACAGTATATAGCCAGAGTTGCGTGTCTCTATTTATTTTTTGAGCAGGGGTAGAAAAAAATATACCTTTATGTTTCTTTATTGAGAGCGGCGTATATTCGAGGACGGCGTCTATTAAAAAGGTGATATCTGAGTGAGGCGCTAATTCGAAGTAACGTGTGTGTGTGTGCGTGTGTGTATGACACACACACACACAATATTTACATTGCAGGCTTTTGCCCAGCCACAAGTGCTTTCCAGTTACAATATGAGGAATGCACGGTAACTATTTAAAGGTCAATCAAACTCCTGGGTCAGAATTATAAAATGTCTACAGCCCAACCAATCCACAATTATGACCTAAATCACCATACAAATGGAAAACATCCAGCTTTAATCTAATAACCTGCTGTACAGCATGACAGGATGCAAAACAGATAGACCTCATTTAAACCGTACAAGCACCTCATCATGGTAACATAATGCCTCACATATTTGGGTTTGCCCCCTTCAGGTTCTCCTGTAAATCAGCTGTTACAGTCTTTACGTTTAACAATATAATAGCACATTAGGGCAAAAGACAAGACTTATTGTCATAGGCACGAATACCAAGCGACATCTCTGACTCCCTCCTTTTTATCATCAGCAGCATCCTAACCATGTGATCTGCAGCACAGAAATTGATTTGGCACAAGGATGCAGCACTTTCAGCTTTCTATGATACATTTGAAAATTCAAATGAAATAAAAATGTGCTAATCATTTCTTTGAAAGAGCCCCACTGCATTAATGAGTGGTGCTTGTCTGGCTCGGATGTTTTCATTTAAATCGCATGCCAGCTTTGAAATTGATAAAATCTCTACTCAACCTGGGCACAGCGGCATAAGCTCTCATATCTAATTTAATTGAATCAGTTTACATGTAATTATGAGGGTGGTGGTACCACTAATCACATGCCTGAATGACCTGGCCCATGCTTCTGTGAATGAGACAACAGCAGGACACGCCTTCCTTCTTTCCACGTTGTCAGTCCTAGTACTTGGTCACATTTACTGTATGCCTATTTTGGCGAGCTTTGATTTCAAATCTGTCCCTGCAGAAATGTCACTGCTGGGCATCTGCGTTCCCACACTCTACTGCAAGGGCTCACACGGAGGCACATAGTGGATATTTGAATGGGAATTGGAGGAAAAGCAGCGGCTGGTTAATAAAGACAGAGAAAGGGTGTGGTTACTGAGAATGTGACTGCTTGTAAAGGAAAGAAATAACTAGGCTCTGCACGAGAAATGTGTTCTTTATAGTTTTACCCTTTACCCTTTTATCCTTTACAGGAACACAACACCCATTAATTACATTAACAAACCTGTAGTTCCTTCTACATAAGTAGAATTATTTAGTTTGTAGGTCTACATATTTAATATGCCAAAATATAATAAATATATCAGTATTCATAAACAATGTTTTCAATAATGTACTATTAATTCTAGGCTTTCAAAAGCAAGGCGACAGGCTTGAGATTTTTTAAAACAAATTTCACTTGGTTTACTCTTAATAAAAGATGTTATGATTGGGGGTTAAATTAGGAATGACAGGCATAGGGCATACAAGGCAAATTAATTTAAAATAAAAGATTTTTTTTAAAAATGCTACATGTGGCATGTTAGTTTAAGACACATTTACTCGTAGCTTAAATAGGTTATTGTAATCGTGGACGTTAACATTTGCTTATCTACATGCACACTGTATTGCAGATCTATAGACTATAATAATTAATTGACGAAATGCAAGCTGTCTGTCTGACGTTATGGGCTATCTAGCCTTATCATCACGTCATACTCCAATCAAATTTGATTGGCTGGTACTGAAAATGTTGCCCTCATGTTGCCTGAAAAATATAACATCGTCCTCAGTGTGAGACACGTCCCTGGCATCTCGCCGGGGTGGTCACACTAGCAGACAGGTCGGCAATATGTGTCTCCTTGTTGCAATCGACAAATGTAGACTGTGTGACCAGGCCTTAAGAACTGATAAGATAATCCCAAAGATAATCAATCAGTCATTGATGGAGCACATAATATTTTAAACCAGCAGCAAACCTGAATATCAACGAGTGTAACACCAAGTTTAATACTCCGCTGTTAGCAGTGTATGTTTTAAAGTTGAACTAGAATACAGAATATGCAACATTTTTACTGTGCCTGCTTCATACTGTTTTTGGGGTGAGCTGCTATAACAATCATTACGGCGAATCCCCGGTCCCCAAGGCACGATTCAAATTTACTCGCGGTAACATGACTTTTTTTCTGATCCAGCAGCTGTAACATTGTTTTAATAAAATTCACTAGTCACGGGTACACACAACAATGTATTCTACACTAATGTATTAGAAGAAACATTCTGATAGTAATATAAAATCCACCTTTTAAGTCACATACATCACAAATAAACTTTTCCCACAACATTCACACAAAACTCGTTTTTAAATAAAAATGTTCCTATACAAAATCGGAGTGGATTAGAAACAGTGCAAATGCAGAAACACCCTTTTCCAAGACGCTGTGCTGCACGCCGTCGGGTACACAGCGCAGTTGCCAAGTCCCTTATAATAAATTGAGTTTTTTGAGAATTGCGTGTTGTGCTGGTGTCAATGTATATGCACGTCATTAGAATTTTAGAATCCTCCTAACCCCACCAGTTCAACTAACAAGAATACAATAAAAACCCTATAAAACCCCGACTCCCGTCCATCCGAAATGAGATGGGCATGTTTTGAAAGACTGACTTTTCTCTCGTGGGCGCTCTCACTCTCAAGACTAACACTGTCAGTGAGACTGGTATCCACGTGGAGTAATAACTACTCATTAAAACAACTAAATTAATTAGTTGTATATATATATATTTATCATGGCTTGATTTATATATATAAATCAAGCCATGCATAATAATAAGGTTTCACACACACGTGAAATTGGTTTATCGTATGGAACGTTTTCTGACTGTTTCCGTTTTAGTCTAGAACATTCTAACATTTTTAAATACATACTTTTTTTTTTTGTTAACGGATTGTTATAAACTACAACACATGCAATAACATTACCGTTTCCAGTATCCTCTGCAACACCGCTCCTGCTTGCTTCAGCGTTTGACTTCCTTCTGTCCTGACGGAATATTTCAGGGTACCTTTTTGAGCACTGTGATGAAGCACGTGGCAATGAGTCTCTTTATGTAAAAAAGAGGGGGTGGGGATGATTTAACATAGATAGTACATCTCTGGATTTAAATCACACAACACGTGCTCTAATAACACAGTGTTATATACCGGTATCTATTACTGAGTAAATGGATGTGGATTGCTTGAAACCCCCCCCAAAGTTTATGAACATTAAGTAAAAAAAAAAAAAAAAAAAAAGACGCTGTAAAATATTTATTTACTCTGCAAAACAAAAAACAAAACACTTTAAAACAAACTGATGAGGAGGGACACTTTTAGAGTTGCGCTGTGTCCCTCTTTATCAGCCCTGCAAAACACAATGCACATTGTTTAAAGAATATCCCAAGATAGATAATGAAGAACTCATTATCAACAGTTACTTATTAAAAGCCTCCCTTGCCTTAATGCACTGATGATGCTATACCATTTGATTGTGTAAAAGAACAAAAGCGAAGCATACCGGTATTTTCAGCCTTTACACAGGGACACTAAACTGCTCTTAACAGGTGGCATCCTTCTAATTTGTCTGACCATTCTCACCAATCTATTCAGTGGTTTTCAACCTGCTTTTTAAAAACGCAGGGGTTAGCTTTTAATTGGACTGCAATTTTTCAAGCAGTTCCTAGGATTGGCATAGCTGCTAATCGCACTACCTGGAACCCTAAATAAATATATCCTAACTGGAAAGATCTGGACATTTCATTTTTAATACAGCTTAATTTACCCCCACCCCCTAACAGTGGGTCAAACGTACCAGCGAAACCATAAAAAAAAAAGGTGCAAGTCATGGACATTACATCTGCTTGCACTTACTGTATAAAGTAAATCACCACCTCTTTTCAATTACCAAACTTGCACGCCGGTCACAAGACTAACCTGTGATTTGTATCTCCACAAACTAGGCTGACTGGGTCACATCAATTTGTTACGTTAACCAGGGGCAACTCAGTATGTCACAAAACTGCAGGAACTCACATTGTTAAATTCAAAGAATTAACACACAGTCTGGCCGTTCAATGAAGGATACACAGGACACGTGGACAGCTTACAACCCATTTCAATTATGTCAAGCACTTTTAAGAAAATATCTTTTAACATTTTTATATTTTCTTGAGAATGTATGCTGTACAATTGTAAAGCAAGCATGTTCATTTTTAAACGGAACACTTAAAACACTTAAAGACTGGTCAATTTTTGCACTTACTAACTTGTTCTGTGTGTAATGTAGGATTGTTGTGGAATCTGTATTAACGCTATCTTCTAGGAACACGGCACTTAAAAATCTTTAAAAACCCTACAGTTTAGCAGCACAGAAAGACCCTGTCCTCATACAGAGAAAGTGTGGAAGTCACACAAAACCAGCACCTGAGAGGGGAAAAAACCTGTATATGTGGGTTCTGGATGTCTAAGAGTCAATAACAATGTATCTGTTCATGATTATCTGTACCATCTATCTGTGTTTACCCACCTTTATATTTATCATTACACCACTGCAAATGTTCGTTTACAAGATTTTCCAACAACTGGAGCCAGAAAATGCAGGCGCATCCTGTGTACTTGCCAACTTCAAAATCTTTAACTGAAAACACTGTGACAAAAAACAGAGTGTATGTTCAAGAGAACATTTTTTTTCTCCATGCAGAACATGTACAGGAATGTAAATACGTCTTATATAATGTTACTTGGAACATTGTTTTAAACACTTTTGGTTTGAAAAATAAATCTAAAAATCCTTTGTCTAATGCTTCAGATATTCAAAACCAGGTGAAAAATGTCAATTGGTTGTAATATGCTATATTACATACAGAAATAAACCACTTTTTCATTGGTGGGCAGCAAGGTCCCTCCAATACCTAGCTCTAACATAGGATAGGGTTTACTAAGCCTTTTGGGTGCTAGATAGACTAGCAAAGCACATTGCATTAAGGACAATGTTCTTAATGTCTTACTTCACTGATCTCTCCCAGGAATTTGCAGGCAGACTGAATGTGATCAGTGTGGGGAAGTTCACATTGTCACTGCATGTGCAATCACATTGAACAGAGAGGACTTCAGTCCCCAACCTTGCCAATCCAACATCTTTTTTTAACAGAAGAATTATTAATAATGTACCACTTCTTTGAAGACATTGCAGGTTCATTGTAGTCTGCTTGCTACTTAAGTACTGCATATATAACATGTTAACCCTATGCAAGGTGAACCTCCCCATGCATTGTTAAATAATAGTAAAACATTATTTTGATCTAAAATATGCTTGGTAATTAACACTACTGTTAACATTTCATGTCAAACACATTTACCATCTACACGAAATCCAATAAATTGCAAAACATCCCTTTCCTGTCCTCCCTTTCCTTTACCAAAAACTACCATTCTTTGTGTCTGATTCTTTTTTTTTTTTTTTTTTTTTTTAAATAAATTGTGTAGCTTACATTTTTAAAAGAGGAAAATGTTAATAAAATATTTTTAACTCATATGACTTGTCCAGTGCGAATCCAGAGGCCGGAAAATTGTACCCTAGCAACAAACTGACGTTGGCTATCTACAACACTAGCACTAATTTAAGCGATAACTCTATAATCAATGCTTTAATGCAAACTGGCAATAGGAGTGTGGCAGGGTGGAAGCCCTGCCAGTGCACAGGTGTGTGGGGAATATTGGTTTGGCAGGGAGTTTTGTTTTATTATTATTATTATTATTATTATTATTATTATTATTAATAAACGTGTGCAAGTGTTTGACCCTGCAACGTCTGTCTCTGGGTTTCCTTCCTGTCAGTTACTAGCCTTGGCTGTGACTCTACCATGTCACAGGGAGACTTCAATGCATTGATTAATCATTGCATCTAATTGCATTGACACTCAGCAACTTGCAATATCACTGACGGCTCATTATCATTTTATGAGTAAAACATTAAGTCTGTTCAAGACATTACTATCATTGTTGATTTCATCCCACCTTCATTGCTTTCATTGTGCTAAGGGCTCGCTGTGCTGACGGCTTTGCCAGGTGGTTTCCTAGAACAGTGGAAATAATGGGAAGAAAAACACCAGGAGGGGATGGGCAGGAGATCCGGTCTGGTTCTTTGGTACATGTTTTCTAGAGTTGAAATCAGGTAATTTTCTGAAATAACAGTGGGACAGATTTCCATGAACCCTGGAAGAGTTCCCACAAAGGAACTATTTTTAGGAGAAAGCTGTCATCATCATGTGCCTGGCTTCAGAAACTACACACCAGCCACAGCATGTGAACGGAGTGGACGCTCATAAACGCCGCTCCTCGCTCTCTTCCTCTTTGAAACCGCTTGCTCCAAGAGTTTTATTTCCCCAGTCTGCTCTGCTCCGGTGCTTCTAATTCTGTAGCCAGCTCTGCTCCAATGCTAGCGTGAATCGCTTCCAAAATGTACAGATGTGCGAACCAGTTCCTTTGAAATCGGGTACCTGGTTCCTGCTTTGGTACTGACAAACCGGATACAAATATCAGGGATCCGGTTCCAGCGAGTGCTATTATTATGTTTTTAGTAAAACTGATTATTAAAACATTAATTTCTGTCAAAAATACGTTTGATAACTATAATCGACTTGTTCACACTTAGAAAAAAGAAAGGTGGGCAAAATATTTATTAAAGCAATAATGGGTTTTTTAAAGTTTTTATTTATTTATTTATTTATTAATTTAAATTATATTTATTTCCCTGGAGAATAATTCCATCTCATTTTTACATGCAGGGATGAAAACACTGTGGTTAAAGTGAATCTGCTGGACTTCGATGGGATCATTCTCAAGACAACCATAAGCCGAACACGACATGATTTCAGCTATCTGAAAAAGTAATTTAACCCCAGCCGATGGGGTCGTATTTTGGCTTGGGATCCTAACATACACTGACCTGTTTGCACATACCATGTGGTTAAAGATTTTTTTAATTGTATAAGCTCCTAGCAACATGGTCCAGCTCCAAGGTGTTATCATTTGGTCGTATCTGGCCTTTAACTTCTTGGTCACTTTTCTGTTCCCTGTCAGTTGCTTCTCCAGTTCTTTCCAAATGTCTACTGCCTTTTCAAGCATGCAGCTGTCACTTTGCATCTTGTCAAGAGCAGCTGCTATTGGCTCAAGTCAGGCAAGGAACTCTTCTGCCGACCTCTTCAGGGCAAGGTTTGACACCTTGTTTGCGACAATTGCCTCAGTCATCTCCTGGTGAACCTCACATATTTTCATCAGGATTGGCCACTTTGTGATGTACACTTTAAGGCAGTACTGTATCTACCAAGTACACTTGGCCATCACCTGTCATCACAGTAACACGTATTGTGGGCTCATTGTGAATATTGGACCATCCATCCAAAGCAAGGAATACACTTTTCCCCCTGCATTCATCAGCACACTTCTTGCGTTCTTTGTTATATATAATGGACAGGAACTTGTCTGCAATGTGTTTTCTGGAGGGAGGAGTATAGCCAGGTCACAACATTTCTGCCACCTTTTGGAAGCGGAGATGATCCACCAAATGAAAGGGGAATTGGTAACAAATACCATTGCAGTGACTTGCTCAGTCTTTTGCATTGAAGTCATTTTTACTACAAAACAGTCTAAAGCTGACTTCTTCCTGGTGCTTGTGGGGTCTGATGGTCTCTTAAAAGATGCAAATGAGGTTGAAAGCTTTGCTGAACCCAATGGACCTGGCAGATCAGATGTGGTTGATGCTGAAGCAGCACAATTTGTCTCTGAAATGATAAAGAAATAGCATGAAATGACAAGAGCACACTAACTTCATCTGACTTGTCATATTTTTTAATTGCAAATGATTGTAAAATTATTTGAACACTAAAATTCAAAAGAGCATTCTCATTAATTGGGAACTTACCAGTTTCATTTTGTGCCACCATCCTGAGCAAAATATTTCTCCCTGGAGTCTTCAGTCGTGCAACTAGACCTTGCAGTTCAAAGTCAAATTTTCTGCATTTTGCTCTATAAACCTTTCCTGATTTAGATGTTATTTTCTTTAAATGAGACCAAAGTGGGTCACTCTTTCTGTCTGACATGCTTGTCTTGTCTACCGTTAAAGCTATAATACTTAATACACAGAAAATAAACTCTTTGTTTAGTTGTTTTACAGATTAGTTTGTAAACAAGCATAAGGCCTCAAGCCAATATGACCTGAGATATTTATCGATGTAGCTTTGCATACATTAAGAAAATGCATCATTATATTTGTATTACTATTATTATTATTAAGTCTGAAATTGGTTATGCCCATCTGAAGAGAGGTTTATACAAAGGGCTTATAAAAATCTGTACTTGGCTTAGGTTAGTACAGACTCATTTTCTGTGCAAGTAACCTCCTCTCTGATAATGTTCCATATCATTCTTCACTACCATCCAACTTATTTTTATGTTATAAAGTTGACACATAACTAAATGATCTAAGTAAATACTGTATACCTCTGAGTTTATTACTTTCTAATATTTTGCACATAAACATACACAGCACATTACGTAATAATGGAGATTACATTAATCACATCGCTTGTTTCATATGCAGCAAATGAACTGTAGCCCTGGCCAGCAACTGGTGTACTTAAAACGGAAGGAGAAGTTAAACATTTCAGATTATCAGAAGACGCTTTCCCCAGTCTCAATGACTGGTATTGGAAATAACACATAGATTGAAGATGCATGTAAAAGCAGGGAATCTCATCTTGTAATTACAAGCTTTTAAATTGGTACCTCCCCATTTTAAGCGCTATCTGACAGTCTAAAATGTGTTTAAAAGGGGGGAATATTTGGAAATCCCCTTAAACTGTTGTCAGCATCAACCACACCAGCCACCAAGGAGATATTTCATTGACTAGTGTAGTTTATCTAACAATATTTATTACTCTTAATACACTAGTGAATAACCTTGTTTCATACACAGGGCGTCAATACTTATTTCTGCAACTGTACATACATGTACTGAAACAATGTATGTTAAACAACGTATCTATCATTCTCAGTGTGAAAGACTGTGCTGATGCAATACCGAGTTAAGTGTGAAAGGGGATTTTCATTCTTATGCACACATATAACAAAACCATCGCGAGTCCATGACTGCACCAAACTACAATTCCTAGAAGACTCTGTGAAGTTCACAAATGTGTCACTTGCCAGGAACTACCCCCACCCCCCTCAGTGCACAGGTTTTATATGACTTGGCAGTGTCAGCAAGACTGGTATTGCACAATTGCAAAGCAACTGCATACCAGATTTGATGAAGATCTCTTGCAGATCGAAAACATTGATCTTGGGTATAATAAAAAATCTAAACACTTTGGAGTATAACATATAAGTGTGTGGGTACTATGTTTGTTTAACTTCAAAATCTTTCTACCCTGCACCGTGAAAAAAAGTTTTTTTTTTTTCAAAAATGCGCCAGGCAGCAATCTTGTTTACCGCAAGTTTCTTAGTTGTATTGCTACAGTGTCAAGGATGATGCTTGGGAAGTTTCGAGTTAGTAAAGTAAACCGTTTGTCAACTGAGGCAGTTTTAAATTTCTGTTGTAAATGTACATCTGGCGGCCATCTTGTTTTATAAAACATCACCATTTTGACATATTTGTATCCCATTGTTACTGGGACAATAACTACCAAGTTTGGAGTTTGTTGGACAAACAGTTTTCAAACAGCAGCAGTTTGTTGTTAGGGGCGCGTTTCGATAAGATTTGTGGCAGCCATTTTTACATTATAATTTATCACAGCAACTTCTGCTTCACAAATTTGATGCAGGTTTGGATGCTGATGAAATATGCCAAGTTTCAGATCAATCACTTCACCGGTTCCCAAGAAGAAGATTTTGAAAGGTTTTAATGAAAAATATGTCACAGCGCCATTTGCAAGGACACAGCAGCAAAATTTTTTCAGCATCAGACAGCCAATGTATCCAGCTTGTTACCTGCCAAGTCAGAACCTGATCAGTCACACAGCTTCAAAGCAGCAGCATTTTATAGATTTGGGAAGAAAAAAAATAATAATTAAAAAAAACTAAATAAAAAAACCTAACAAACTTTAACAATAACAATAGGCTTCCCAGCCTTTGGCTTGGAAGCCTAATAATAACTACATGCCACACAAGTACATAAAGAGGAATGATCTGACTACAACATTTAAATTTCAAACAACAAAAGCGAACTCGCTCTGGATAAAAGCGTCATGCTAGAAAGAAAACAGTGGGTTCAGTAGGGATACAACAGGGAAATAGTATAAAGTTACTCTATTTAAAAAACAATTCTGTACAAAATACATTAAAAAAAAAAAAATCCCAAAACATCATGTTCTTGTATCAGTCCTCTATCCCAGATGCCCTGTGGAGGAGTAATCATATACAAACACAAATAAATCAAAACACATGCTGAATATCATTCTGCAATAAGTGAAAAACAATATGCAGCCCAATTACATATTCTTCTGTTTTCTAATATAATATAAATAATCACACAGAGCTCTTTTTATTTGCCATTTTTTGCGCAACTGTTGCGCAAATTCTGGCGAGACAGGGAATAAATACAAGGTATTTTGTCATTTGTAGCCAATACCAGCATCTGTTTTTTGTATCCAAAGCATGTCAAAAAAATGTTAAGTTTGAAAATTCGGATATTTGTCCCAGCACTATAAAATAAGAAAACAAACATGTTACTTCTCTGTATGAAAAATGAAAAAAGGAAAAGAAAAAATTTCTACTTTTTTTACATTGTTCCCTTTATCTTTTTGGTTGTTTGCAATCATTTAGGGTGCAGTTGCTCAAGTATTGTGTAGTCTGTACTTTTTGATACCGTGGTTTTAAATGGGTTCCTGAACTGCTCTTCATGGCTCTTCACACAGATACAGTAGATATAAAGTGGGCTAGACCAGCCAAAATCTCCTTTATTTAGTCCAGCATCTTCTACAGCAGAACACAGCAGGGTATTACCAGCTAAACACATCACTTTGGAATGACTTTGGGAAATCTATTCACGATAACACATTTCCTTAACAGGAACATCAATAATCTGCTACCACAAACATGATTCCCATAAAGACTTCATGTGAATACTAGATATAAATATCACATTCGCAAATCAATTTTCACACACTGCTCCAAGCGCTTTTTTTTTCTTTTAATAAGAAGAACTTAATGTACGCTTATGTGTACCGTTAAGTGTGCTCAGATAGAAATCCCATTAGCAGGGTGCCAGTGTTTTGCAGATACCAGCCCCTCATGACTGTCACCCACATCTGCGATGCAAGAAAGTGGATCACCAAGGCTGCGATTGCTTTTACTGAGCCAGGAAGCGTGGAAACGAACACAGATTTCATATGTGCTGGGAGCAAGCAGACCTTTGGAGAATGCAATTGAAAATGGACTTTGCAAAACTACAACAATGTTGAATACCATAATAAAGGCCCGCACACACCAGACGTGACACGATTTTTACTGGGGCAACACGACAAATTCGCTGCGAAAACTCACACCAGGTGCACACCAGAAGCGATCCCAGACACGATGTGACAGCTGGAAATTTGCCAGATCTTTCAGAAAGTATGATTAGTAACAAACACAATAGAAAATGGCTTATTATTATTATAGGTCAGGGAAATTAGGTACTGCAAGTATGACCTTCCATTTTCAGTGAAAGTGTGTGACGTGTACTTTATTATTTATGTAGGCATTCATGTGTTATTATTATTATTATTATTATTATTAATATATTGGTGTTTAGGTGCGGACGGATGAAAGCTGTCTGACATGATTATTTATTATTTAAGATGGCGACAAAAAGAAGTGCGTTTGTGTTTTGTTTATTTGTTCAGAAACCTTGTGCAGGTGACCATCTCCACATTTAATTCACTGATTAATTGTTGCTAATTGGGAGATGTTCACCTGTATAAAAGGGCACACTGGCCAAAGTGAAACAAACAATTCTATTCAAGTATAAATTCAGAGGTAGGAGTTGTTTCTCTATTAACAGACATATGTCTCGTCTCTGGAGCGCAGAAAGCTGCAGGTTTTTATACAGATGACCATCTTTGGTCACTGGTTACCTTCTGCACACGCTTTTTAAATAAATAAACAAAATACAAAATACAAACGCACACTTTTCACCGTCATCTTAAATAATAAATAATCACGTTGGATGGCCTTCGTCCATCCGCACATAAACACAATATATTTCTATAATAATAATAATAATAACTACATAAAAAAAAAAAAAATACACGCAGGGGGTGGGCATCCCGTCACAAAGTGAAACAGGGCTTGATTTCAAACCACATGACATGAAGTTGTTCTCTGATTGCTCAGTTGTGTATCTGTCGCTTGATGAATTCGCAAAAATTGGATCAGTTTCCTTTTTTTTCATTGCTCGTGTTGGAATTTGTCTCGCTGACGTCGTTTGTTGTGTCGCCTTTGGTGTTAAAAAGCTTGTATGTGTGCTTCTGTGAATGGAGTGCATATTAATCCTTGCAAAGGCCACTTAAGACAAGGGGCCCCTTTCTTATCTAGAAGATACAGTTACATAAGCTTACTTTGCAAGGTGACAACTTAGCAAAACTATGATCTAATTTAATGAACATCAAAATATGCTTACAGCCTAGTCTTTTACAGTAGAAAGTAACTCCAGCTGTTTAGCATTGGTTGAGAATTTCTTAGCAGACTTAAAGCAGGTCCATTCCTGGCAGAGCTGTTCAGAACTGACTGAGGAAACCTGAACTTCATAATCATTTCATAAGCATTATATTTTGCTTTTGTACCTCAAATACTAGAGTGTGTAACAGGAATGGGATTTTTATTATACTTATTATAGTTAGACAGCTGGTAAATTGGCTGTTTTAGGACTTAGAGACAAGTGATATAAGATATAAAAAACATACTTTTATATAACCATTTGCTATCTCAAATTGATGCTGCTAGTTTGTAAAGACACAAACAACCAGACTGTCTAGGAGTTAGAACCTGTTGTGGCCTGTAGCCACTCGATCCAAGCATTTATTAAACCGAAGGAGTATCTCTATTGGTTAAACATGGAGTAAACAGAGTCTTTGTGGTTTTTCTTGACTGCTTAAAACAGTTGTCAGGATATCTGTAAGTTAGTGCACGAACTATCCACTTACAGGAGTCCAAAACATCTCTATGTCCTCCTAAATGTCTCCCCTAAGTTTAAGTGTGCTGACAGCATTAAAGAAAAATGTTGAAACGTGACAAAAGGGTGGTGTCACAGAGAACAGGGTTCTCCCCAGGAATTCCGAACAGGGTTCTCCCCAGGAATTCTGAACAGGGTTCTTCCCAGGAATTCCGAACAGGGTTCTCCCCAGGACTTCTCTATAGCTGGGAGCACTTCTAACATAAAAATAAAACGCCTTACCTTAAATATATAACAAGACAAAGAACTTGAATGTTTTTTTTTTTTTTCAAATACATTTATTGAAATACATGTAATAAAACACCCTGCTGCACTTGCTTGTAACAGAAACTTATATTGGAAAAATAAATATAATTCAGTAATGGCACACTGCCTACACCACAGGCATGATTTGGGATTATTTACCGATGTCCATCTCTAAGCCACTCATTTCCATTTAGGTCATTTCCACATTCATCGTCACTATTTTTGGTTCAAAAATAACGGGCAATTTGTTTAGAATTCATAATGTTTCAACCTCTCAAAGTGCTTGAAACGGAAAACCCACCCATTCAGCTCTCTGATTGGTTAAACGTAGTGTCAAGACATAACACAGCTGTCATGTGGTTCAAGTATTTTTTTTCACCCAGCGCACTCAAGTGATACGGTCCTTATCATTAAAGACACAGCAGCATCCGCAAGATGGACGGCTCTGGGTTTTTCAGCTGGGAGGTGACAGCCACTTAGTTGGGTGGCCAAACTGGCTGAAAATGCCTTGTGAGAACCCTGGAGAATAATGTACAGTACTTAGGAGGTATATTAGTTACATGGCTACACAACAAATAAGTAAAATATTATGGCTAAGAAATCTAAAAAGGCTAAAAATCAAACAATACAGTATATAAAACAAATATTTTGACTAAAGAATCTAACAAGGATATAAATAAAACTTGTATACTTTAAAACAGATAAATATTATGACTAAAACTAAAGGATACAAATTAATACTGTATATAAAACACAAATAGTCTGATAAAAAAAAAAAATTAATTTGTTAAAACAAAATGATCTTTTCCTTCTTTCACTATGACCATTACTGCAGGAAAAAAAGAAAGGAAAATGAATCATCACTTTTATTCCTTGCCGTTGAGATTAAGAGCACTACTTGCGCAACAACCCCAAGCACAGTGGAACATGGATCGATTGAAAACTGCATTCATGGATCACTTCACAGAACTTCACACAGGGGTCGCGCTAGCTTTTCTGTGCGTCCCCGAAAAGCACATGCCCAAAATTGTGCGTTCCATCCATCAGATACTAAACGATCAGTTGTTGTCACAAAGGCTAATAACCTCCCGGGACGTGCACTCTGGTACATTTTTATGAACTTGTTTCTGTGTGCTATATAGTAAATCATTCTCATAACAATGAGACGGGATTCTAAGCACTGTTTGTTGCCTTCATCTACGTGTGTTTGCGTCTTTATCTGCATTCCAATAAGATGGACAGCAGCAACATCGCCGTGTCTGTGTCGTTTACATCTGCGTGTATATGCTTTTTTTTTGCCCAGCAGCTTTTACATCTTGCCGTCTCGATAAACAAGCCACGGGTACGGGTACACGGGTCAAATTATAAGAACGTATTTTTCGTTTGCGTTTCTCTGCATTACTACTGCTTCGGTCACTGTAGTTCTCGTACAGTCAGAAGTAAATGACTGCATGTGCAAATGGGTGACCTTCATTAGACTCCCCAGAAAATAGACTAAACCGACTGCTTAACCATACTGCCACAGACACTGGTCTGGCACCTAAAAGTAAATGTCCTTCTTAATATTGCTGCGTAAGCCAAATATGAGGCTTATTGCTGCCACCTACAGGACTGGAGTGTACCTTAATCAAGGATGTTATATTCTAGAAAGGTTTATTTTTTTTTTAAAGCAAGCATTTTACAGTAATTTTGTTGCAGTGTAATATTACCACAAATATGCATTTCTGCGTCTTAAACTGCACCGCAACGCTCAGGGCTGCTGCCAGCAGCGTGATTACATGATGACCCATGACTCCAAGCAAACACCAAAACTGCAGACTGAAAACATCAAACAAAAAACACTGGGACAAATATTTGCAAACAGTATTGAATTTAAAGAACTACTCAATTATTAACTTACATCCATTAAATACTGTATACTATTGCATTGAGAACGTGTGGCACAAGATACTTGCAAGTTTAATTTCACAGTTTTCATTGCGAAAAAGACACTCGTGATCATGTGGTAGTTGAAAACCAGAAATCACACAAAAACAGTGCAGCTAGAGGCAATTCAAAGAAAAAGGAATGACAACACATGCTGATTTGCTGTAACTCGAACCGAATCCACCAAGTGATCTAGCAACCTGTTTCTCTCAAGTAGTTTCCAATACATAAACCTGAACCTTCATTTTCATACCAGCCAACGGTTTAAAATGAGCTTCTCACAGTGGCAACAAATTACTCACAACTGAAGTCCATTAAATTGACTTAAAGTAAAGGCAGTTGAACAATCACAACAATTACGATGTCTTAAAACACCAATTCCAAGTCCAATTCCTTCGAAGGGATTTGACCCCCGACCGTGTGCAGGATCTTTCCAAAGAATGAATCTGCTCTTAAAGTGATTCAAGGTGACAGGATGCAGGCTTTTCCAAACAAGCAAATACTATTCCAAGGATCTGTCCTAATTGGCTTGCCTTCAGTCTCCCCTCCATACTTGATCCTATCATATTAAAAGCAATGGAAAACATGCAAATATAAATTTGGTTAAAGCGCAAATATAACCATAAGGTACTGTGGTATCTTGTGCAGCGGTATCGGCGCTGTGTTCAGAGCGGGAGGTCCCGGGTTCGCATCCCGCCTCCGCAAACCCCTGCCTACGGGAACTTGTTACAGTATAGATGTTTAATGTAAGGTTAGAAACCTTTTTTTGAAAGTTGCCAACTGTACTGCCCTCCTCCCACCTGGCCCATTACAGACACGTACCTGGCTTTCCACTGTAAATAACAGCACGGGCGAAACAGACGGCAACATGTTACTCAGAGAAGATGCTTTGATGGTTCAGGTATCAAACTATATCCTCACTGGGTGCAATACAGACTCCATGCTCTCAGCACACTTTTTTGTGATTATCACGATACAGAAATACATATTAAGTTAACAGATTAGTAACTTTAAAACCCCCTGGGTGATATTTTAACACATTTAAGTTTTCTATTACAAACCTCAAGGAATCGTATCTGAAAATGTTCAAACTAAGATTTGTAGACTGGTAAAGTGCTTGTGTGTGTGTGTGTGTTTGTGTGCGTGTCGAAAATAAAGTACAGAACTACGTCAATTCAACAGAGAGTGCTGGGGGCTTTTTCACAAAGGCAATTCAATAAATCAATGATGTCATTTCGCATGAATCACTATTTCCATCTTGCATGCACTTTGCCCAATGCATTATATGTGGAACTTGCTTCATTCTGTGTACTGAATTGATTGAACTTATTCATGGGCAGAGCACGATCGGTATTTTAAACTTGGTTTGTATGTTTAAGTCTTTGCAATTTAGCACCCTCTGATATTTAGCAGACACTTTTGTGTAAATAAGGTTGTGCTTCACATGCCTGATTAATCTGTTATGAAAATGAAATAACCAACATGTATTCTGTATAATATACCTGCAACATATCTGACAGCCTTTGAATGAGGCCAATAGAGGTGAACAGCTGGCAGGTTCTTCCTCATCCAAGCAGGCCAATTACTGATGTTTGCAGTGGGACACCCTCTAAAGAGACTAGGACAAGGGCTTTTGGTTCACATCTGAGTAGTAACAAGCAATGGTCACTTATCTTCAAAACTGTATGTAAACTCCATGCAGACCTAGTTTGTCACAAACCAGTCATCTTGCTTCATTAACTCCAGGTTGACTTGTTTAATAAATTAATTCTGGAACCTCAAGTTTTTATTTTATTTTATACATTAAAAAGAACAGCTGCAAGGGGAACCAGGAACCATATGGTCAAACTACCATGTACATACCCTACCACAATTAAGAACAATTACAAAATAAAACCTTGCATATTTTAAAATAATCGCGCCTTCTGAAGTGTGCAATAAATTACAAAATATAAACCTGTATATTTAAAAATAATCACGCCTTCTGAAGTGTGCAATAAATTAAAATTACCAACAATGAGTGAGGCGCTGGGTGGGCTTAAGCCCCTGCCTTCCTGCACTTATGCACGAGTCATGCGATGCTTGAAAAGTGCCCTTTTTCCTCAATGAGCCCCTGTCCTTTTAATGTCCTCTGCGCGTTATTGATGACCAGTAACCCCCTTGACCGATTCGTAAACGAACCAGGACACACACACTTTGCACCACTAAGAGCATTTCGGCCAAATATAAACAAAGCAGCGTGACTTTCGCACGTTCAGGTAAATCAAGCTGTCAATACGGCAATATCGTTATAATGTACTTTTCCTAATTTGATTGCATTTACTGCCACTCAAAAAAAAAAAACAAAAAAAAACAATAGGCTACAGCATAAAATACTGAAGTGCTTTTCAAATTATATCTGTCGGTTAATAATCTAACACAAACCCGTATTGATATGAAGGTATTTAACGAAACATCACAGTAAAAACAAAGGAACGTGGTCGTAGTATTGCTTTTTGGGTTACGGTAGATCTTGTGAAATGAAGGTTAACAGACAGTGTGCCTTAATGTGCTACATTTATAAACACGCTGTTTAGTTACATTCACAGTACAGACATTTCGATTAGTGTACCGTTTCTTAATAAATACACACATATTGCAGAATGAACTTACGTTATCTGTCGGGCACTGCTTTCTCATCCACGCTTCCCTGTGCTCTGTGCCCTAAGTTATAGAAATGTTTGCATTTTTTTTTAAGTGCGCTCCCAGAAGGCTTTGCTTGGTCCTAGTGCTTGTCGAAATGTTTTTATTTATTATTTTATTTATTTATTTATTTATTTATCTATTTATCTATCTATCTATCTATCTATCTATCTATCTATTTATTTATCTATTTATTTGTTTATTTTAATATGTATAATTTGTGTGAATTATTATTAACACGTGTTCGATTTGACCATCTGCGTTTTTTTGGCTTTTTTAAAATATTAGTTTTATATCTTTAATTATAGATTCGTTTTTGGTTAAGTTTTTTGACAGCTAAGGAAGTGGATTGTTGTGTCTTTTTTTGTTCTCGTGTTTCAATAATACTAGATTGCATTTTTCTTCTTGAATACAGAAAGTTGTCTGCACAAAATACCGGTAGTCTGTTTCAACGGTGTAATAAATAAATTCACATAATGCATTTAATTTTAGTTTAATATTGCCGGTACAAAAAAAAAAAAAAAAAAAAAACAAAAAAAAAAAAAAAAAAAAAAAACAAAACAACTGTGTCGTCAATAGAACTTTATGCAGTAAGATGCAATGGCACTCATAAATACCAGGGGTAATTTGCAATACAGTACTAGACTGCAGTACAGCTGTATTGAGCACCCCCTATTAAATGTTTCCACTTCATGCTGAAGTTTACTGAACCACTAAAGGGACATGGCCATGGTGTGAGTTAAAAAAGGTTAGTACCTCCTGAGCACAAGTTCATATCTTGTTGACTGCAGCAGACACAGGGCGTTCTTGGTGGATAGATTAGGAGATTATCTATTCCACTAGGAGACATATTCAGTGATGTCAGAAGTGAAAGAATTTGCACCAATCATGAGCTCAGCTTGCAGAACAGAGGGTCCCCTATTGTAAGAAAAAAAGTGATCCACACATTGCAGAATGATGGATTGGAGATGGGGCAGATCATGCATGCTTGGGATTGGTGAGGGATGTGCTTCGGGGTTGCGATTTTGGGTGAGGGCATAAAAGGGAGTGAGGGCATTGACGCGAACAGTGGCACTGGGGTGCTGAAAGCCATTGAACAAAACTGTAACCCCTGTATATGACAGAAGCCATGCAAAGCCAGGGGGTGCTGCCGCACCCCCAGCACCCCTAGTTCCAGTGCCCTTGGGCAAGAAGCAGATCAGCAATTCGAGCACTAGGGGATACTCTGTTCAATTTGACTGCAATTAGTTTGGCATAGCACACGGCTTACAGGTTGCTTTACTTTTGTTTCTACAATCTGTGTAACACTATGTTGCTCAGCTGTTACTGTACTACTCGCTTGAAAGCAGCATGCTTTACTTGTTGAGTATAGAATCCCTGCCTGCAATAAACCGTTGAATTCGAGAACCTGCAATATCTGTGTGAGATGGCTGAGTGACCAATATGCTGAGATACGGGCTGAAGGGGAGCGAGGGACAGCTACAGGAGCCAGCCAGTGCAGAACGGCGGAGGCAGTCGCCATGACGCCAGCAGCAAACGAGGAACTGGAAGTGGAGGGGCGGCCTCACCAGGACGGAAGCAGAACTGCGGCATCCACAAAAAAACACAGGAGCTAAAATGGCCCACTGGATGGATGTTAACAACAGTGGAGGCGGGACAAAGGCCAAGACAGAGAGACAGAGAGCTAAGCTCCGAGATGAGCCCACTGCAGCAGAGAGAGAGAAGGCAGTCCACCTTGTAGCATCAGAAGGGGGGGGTCATCATATCATTCTGTGCATGAAAGTAACAGAATTGGAACATACAGGGGGAGTCTTAAACCATTGTCTGTGTCTTCTTGGTTTCTGGTCTTCAACTTAAAAAGAGTCGTAAACTAAATACTGGACACATGGCTTATCTTCACGATCGCTGAATGACGCATTCGGCGCCACAAGCAAAACAATTCTAGGTGCCCTCACATTAGAGCAGTCCTTGTCGGAAATCCAGCTGACAGGGGGCGAAATAGCGGACCAGTGGAGAACAAGGAACCGCATTGGTATGAGAACAACCAATGAAAGACACTTTACGTGGACTCAGGCACTACCCAAAATAACCAGACTAACCAATCACAGGGTTGAAGAGAGAATCACAAAATCCGCTGACTTTTGATGTGTGAGATGGGAGCTTCTGCTGTGAGCTGCGAGCTTCTGCTGCGTGGTGCTGCTTCCAGTTGAGCTGCTGCTTCCAGACATGCATGCTGACCAAGTGTGGTGTCCGCAAAGGAGGTGTGCACAAGGAGTGTCCACCCGCTAGAGGTGGCTGGGAGTTCGGAGGAACGAAATGAAGGCTACACTGCTCTGAAGAAAGTTGAAGAGTAATGGGAGCACACATGCTCGAATTCACAGAAGGCAAGGAAGAACCAATGTTCTGAATAATGGCTAAAATCATCTTCTGAGGAAGGTCCCTGCTGTCTGTCCTACGAGAGACTGGATCATTAAACGGGATATTGCATTAATCGGAAAGCAGGTCTTTGTTTCCACAAATCTGCATGAAACGAACTGAAGTGAAGCCGTCATGTTTTTGGAAGATTCTGAGAGAATCGCCACAGGAACACTTATACAAACTATATAACTTTTCAATTGCAACACATTAGCTGAACTGAGTTCCATCTGATCAACGGAACTATTCCCAGTGGAAAACTGCCAACAATAACTAATTCTGCAAGCCTTGGAGATCAACAAGCTGATCTCCATTTGAAAAGAACTCCAGTAATTGTATTGCGAGCCTACACAATAATGCATACAGCAAAGTGCTGTCTACATTGCAACTGCGGATTCGGAGAGCTGCAGTATTCATCGACACAGATTGACTTCTGTATATGGAAATCAATAAGTATTCAACATGCCTAATATTAAATACTTTATGACTTGAGAAAGTAATTGTAGCAAATGCTATCAAGTGAAAACTGTTCTAGAAATAGAATATAACTTCTTGTTTTAGAGTGTGTGAAATGTATTATGTTTGTTTGAAATGTGCAACTCAAAAGGAGTTGCCTCGTGAATGCAGAGAATTTCATCATTGCCCCATTTTAGTTCATTTGAAAATGTAATCAACATATTATTAGTTTGGTACATCAAGTCTAAACTAAATTAACATATTAACATATAATTAACAACTGATAACATATTATTAGTTTGGTACATCACGTCTAAACTAAATTAACACGGTAAAACTAATTTGCTAAATTAGGTACTGGAATGTTGGATTCCTTGCTGAATGGGAAGTTGAATTAATTCTCGTGCATATTTACATGATCGATTACAACGAGAAACGGGTATTGAAAATACTAATGCAAAATAGACACTTTGTGTGATAAAACATATTCAACATTAGTATATTAACCATGTATGCTAATGATGTTATGGTTGTTGTAAACGTTTGACTATAGAATCAATGAACTGCATATTACTATTCACGCACATCTCTAACCAATAGCCTTTCCTTTCTGTAATATTAGATTAGTTGTGTACCCCTTTTTTTCCTTAAATAAACAATTGTTTTATATTTCTGACACGTTGTGTGGATGTCAATTGTTGTCAAGGGAATCCGAGTTATTATGGAGTCTCAGTTATCAACATTTGGATGTTCTTAAACAGTGCGCCTAGAGACTAATTTATGTATAAATATATTGTATACCAAAGTCACTACAACCTGGAGTATTGCTGACAAGTGGGGAATACTGTAATGACACCATCAACCCGCATCAAAACAAACAAGTTTGACGGGCGGGGCAATTGGACTAGATTGTCGAGGTAAACAAGTGATCAGAGGCCGAGAAGAGGGGTACATGATCACTGCGCTGGATGGGGATGCCCAGAATTGTGTCCTTACACTATCAAAATTCAGACGAGCTGCCTCCAACTTCACCCATGTGACATAACCGAACGACTGCCGGAGACATCCCGGTAAGTCCCTGGGGGTCTGGGGGAAAGACATCACCATCCTAATCCAGCGTGTGTACCCCAAACTGGTGACTGAGGACAAGGACAAAGTGTGGCATGTTGCTTTCATTGGGGCAGTGGCACAGGGTGACTTACAGCACCACCTCTTTTTACAAGAGCCCAAGACCTGCAGGACACTGTTAGCGAGGCATGCCGTCTGGCTCTCGGAACTCGTCACCGTGCTCCTGCCCTCAGGAAACAACACGTGGCCAGTGTAGGAGGGACAGCATGGGCCCCACCCTCGCTGGCACCACTCCACCTCCACTGGAGCACGCCATTGTTCTAGGGAGGACTTTGGTGGAGGTCCATCTGTAGCCAATGATGGTACGGCTTCGCACAGTCACCAGGGAGCTGGTGCACATACAGGGAAGAGGGACCATGACGATCCAGGTGGCAGCTGGATGGTGCGTTACCCTGCAAGGTCCCTGCAGCCTCGGCTTGGATTTTTTGAGGAGCAGTGGCAGCCAGCTGCATCTCCGAAAGGGGACCCTACACTTCCAGGGGGGCACAGCCAAGGGCACGGCCAAGACCCCCTTGCCCGATGATTGTGACCAGCACACCCCTGATTGAGAACAAACCCACAGGGGTGAGCAGGCTCCTACCAACAGCCACTGCTGCAAGCCCAGAGACCAGGTCCGAATCAACACTACCTGGACCCTACCCACACCTACAAACAGCCAAAGATGGTAGCCAAAGATGGGGCAGGCGTTGCCGGGGCACAGCCACTACTGCCTACTCCCCGGGCGTCCAGCCTGGGCGGAACAGCCAACTCAGTCACTCCCAGTCTTCGCAATCTGTGAGAGAGGATGCCCTTCTGGCCGCAGTAACCGCCGTCTAGAGCTGCAGCTGTGAGGGGCTTGGTACGGGAGCTGCTGCTGAAGAACAGCAACAGTTTTGCTACCAGCCCAGAGGAAGCAGGCCGAACTCATTTGGTGCAGCATCACATCGATACAGGGGAGGCCAAGCTGCGGCAGATGGGAGGCTGCCGAGAAGGTGCTGAGAGAGATGCTAGAAGTGGGCCTTATTGAACCGTCAGACATCCCCTGGACTTCGAGTGCCTCTGGGAGGTGTTGACAGTCCCCGGGGCTCCCCCTGCCTACCATTTGTCCTGGACATGGACGCTAGCAATGAAGGGATCGGCGCTCTACTGTCTCAACAAGTGCCTGACAGAGAGAGGGTGGTGGCCTACTACAGCCGGTCCCTCAACTAGGTGGAGCGGCGGTACTGCGTGACCCGGCAGGAGCTATTAGCAGTGGTCGCGGCGGTCCAGCACTTTTGACATTACCTGTGCGGCTGGACATTTGCGCTGGTGTTCCTGCAATGCCAATGGATGGAGCCGACTATAGGGGAAATGTGGTGAAAGGTGATGGCCCCCCAGACAATGTGGGCAGTGCTGAAGGTTCACTGTGGTAGCCCTGGCACCGGGCACTACTGGGTTACTCTGTGTTACTCACCTCCGCTTGGACCTAACAGACTGCCACCTGCAGTCTCGTGATTTGCAAATTATTATTGGGACAAGTTGACCGACACATAAATGATCGAGCCCTGGACTGGATGGCCAAACAATTCATTCCCATACCTGTATTGTAAGCGTGCCTGAGTGTTTGTTTGTTGTTATTGGACGACACATGATCCGGAGCTGTCGTAAAAGGCCAGCACCAAACATGGACAACGTTGCACTTGTGTCACAATTAACTGTATTTGCACCACGAGCACGATGGCACTCACTGTGGACTTGTGATCATGTTTCTGTTATGTGTGGGTGTTTAAATATCAAGACTTTAATTTCGGGGCCAACCCGTGGATTACAACAGAGCAATACTCAAACCAGTAGTGTATTGTCTGTTATCATTATTGTTTACTGTTTTGTCATCAGACTTTGGATTATAAAAATAATCCCCTATTTCATCAGTACTTTGTTGTCTGTCATTGTCTTGAGCATTACGTCACCACTTTGCCACACCAATTTCAGAGGCAATAAATTGATGAAAATATATATTTTTTTAAACCATATGCTAGTAGTCAGTGGCAACCAGTTAAAAAATGTAAAAGGAATAAAGCAATGCCTAGTAAACACTGCCAAGCCCAGCTTGGTTCCCCTTTTGTACAAGTCGAATGAACAGAGAAGAGTAGGTATGCATATTAATGACATCTGAATAGTTGTGGTTCGATCATGCTATTAACAATAACCTGTTTGTCCTTTTGGAAGAAAATGGTGCAGCGCAAAATTCTACCACATAGCAGAGAGTTCAGGAGCAGGGATGCTGTTTAACCACTTCTGATTACCCAAACCATTGCTTATTTAACCCTAAACAGGTAAGACAACAAGCAAAGAAACCGAGAGGTGGCCCACCGCTGGCATGCTGTTCAGCAGCATGGTGACAGGCAGAAGCAGTAAAACCCCACCTTGAACAGGTATTCCATGACTGGGAAGAATTAAATTCACCTACAATCTAACTCTCATTATCTCCCATCATTTTGATTAATTTAATAAATGATTCTTTTGAATACAGTAAAAGTGTGATTACCTGTCATTTAATCTAGATGTGTGGTAATGCCAGTGCCAAAGATCAAAGTTGACGTCTGGGCAATTGCTTAACTATGATTAAAGGAGTCATTAGTAACCCTGCACCACGTATAAATGCATTATAAGTGCATTTCCAGGACTGTATTTTTAAGACCTAAGAGAATCGAAATTGTGTAAAACAACTCCTTTTTCTTTTTAACAGATTACAGAAGTGTGACTCAGTCTGGGGTTTCATGGTGACAGAAATAACCAACTCGCAAATTCTGGCGCATTATGCTTACTGTTTGTGAAGAGCTGTGAAAATGTCCCTAAATTGTGAAGTAAGCATGTTTGTGTGTTTAATTTTGTGTAAACAGAATAAACAAAGTGGTGTCTGGCTTCACCTCTGAAATAACTGGACTGTAAACACTTCTGTGCTGTTTATTGTAGCTGCCTCATTTGTTCGTTTACCTTGTTTATAATTGTGAGGCAAAGTGATACAAAATCTTTAGGGAAATCCTAAGGATAGCTGAGAGGAAAAACGAGGTACAGCCTCTAGCCTTGGATTCTCATATTGTGGGGCCCCATTAAACACGCACACCCAAACTATGCAGACATGTTGCACATAATACCGTTCTCTGTGAAACAATTTTTTTACATCCTAGTTCTTGGATATATAATATACAGAAATATTATGAAATATGTATCCAGAAGTAATCAGTCACTTCTAAATAGAACTGCTTGCTGCCATTTGAAATAAAATAAAAAAACATGTTTTTTTGTTTGTTTGGTCCTTTAAATATTGTATTTACAGTATGTCCCAACAATAGACTTCTGAAATATTCAATTGGTGTGATTCAACATTACACTGATTTTTGATTTTGTTTTAATCCATTCCTTAAAGTGCCACAGCAAATAATTCTTAGAGGGCATTGAGCTTGTGTTAAAACTATTGTAGCAGCAATGAACCCTGAACACAGGCAATTGCTTCAAAACAAGAAATCCACTCACTTGATAGATTTTTATGTCTGATCTAAAAAGCTAAAGGCTGCTTAACCCCTTATCGGTCAGGCAGTGATAAAGTCCAAGGTGTTTTTGAACTTAATCATTGCTTACCTCACACCTGGCCATTAGAAGCTAGCTAGCCAATCACATAACAGCATTTCCATAACGCTAATGATGGTGTAAATGCCTTTATTGTGTCGACACTGGCAGACAACAAGCCTATAAAAATATTAGCAGTGTGTAGGCACGATTTGAAATGCAGTTGCATTGTAAGCACAAGATGATCAGTGTAACTTGTTCTTTTGCTCCAATAACTGCACATTATTTGTATATTGTATATGCTTGTTAACAATTGTTTCCAGGATGTTCAGGGTTATTACTACCTGCTTTCCTTCACTAGTAGGCAGGATTGAGCGTTTCTAAGGGTTGAAATGCCAGTACTGTACCAATCACCCGGGAATCAATTCAATATCAGAGTAGTAAATTTTACCATTCACCCATAGCATTTTGTACAGGGAGCTTATATGGCTGCCTGAAGGCCACAGTGTATTAGAGGTAGAAATGCATAGCCTAGTTTCTTTTACTACTGCAAAATCTCCATATAATGGCTAAGCTGAATATAATGCAATCCCCAATGAGGCGTTGATCTCTCATGAGAGATTTACCATTTGAATGATAGGCTTCAGGATCCAGCAGATCTGATATCATTGAAGGGTTTTAGTCAGAGGCTGTGGAATTTAATTAGAAGGATCTACTGCATCTATTTCGAGTGATGTTATTTTCGTACTCTTGTCTCTCTTATGTCAGTGGGATAGTCTTACTGGGATTCGCTGGCTAGCTGTGTGTATCACATGGTGCTTCATTATTATTAGCAGTAAAGGCAAACAGCATGCATGCGTGTTACTTAAATCCTACCTTTCAGATTTCATACTGTGCTGGGAAACGCATTGCAGCTCGACCTATATACCATTTTGCTTCTTATTAGTAAGATTGAGCTGCTGCTATTAAGAAAATTAAAATATAACCCAGCTAACTCATTAAAATGGCTAGAAGTGAGTGGTCTTTATAATTACCGAAAAAGCCAAGATGATGCTAGGCCAGACCATACAACTGATATTTAAAGCAAGAACTATACAAAAACCAAGCTGGCAGATTCCTGGTATGATCCACGTATCCCTTGTTTTGTTAAGTTACGACAGCTTTTTTTCTTACTTGCCTGGTAGAACTAATGTCTTTCAACATGCTATTTTTGCTCCAGCAGGTGTCAAGGTTTGAGAGAGACCATACCAGATCCCAGAAAGCCACAGGAGTCCTGTTCACAAAGAGGTGGAGGATATGCTCAGGCTTGGAGTCACTGAACCTTCCAGGAGCGAGTGGTGCAGTCCTATTGTGATGGTGGACAAGTACGATGGCTCCACTCAGTTCTATGTGGATTTTAGAAAGGTTCATGCCATCTCCAAGTTCAATGCATATCCAGTGCCCCGAGTGGATGAGCTCCTCGACAAGAGAAAACTGCTTTCTCTACCCCAGATGACTTGTTCCATATCCGGACCATGCCCTTCAGGTTTCATGGCGCTCCAGCCACCTTTCAGAGATTGTTGGACCAGGTCTTAGCTCCCCATTGTCAGTTTGCTGCTGCATACATTGATGATGTGGTCATTTTTAGCTCCACCTGGAAGGAGCATATTATTAGACCTTCAGCCATCCTTCAGTCTCTAAGGGAGGCAGGGTTAACAGCCAAGCTGGGCAAGTGTGCATTTGGTAAACAAGAGACCCAATATCTTGGCTACATTATGGGTAATGGTCAGGTAAAGTCCAGGCGCTGGTGGAGACGGCGATCCTGAGAACCAGGCTGCAGGTGAGAGCACTACTAGGGTTATCTGGCTATTATCATCGTTTTTAACCTGAGTATGCCACCATAGTAATCTCCCTGGTAGATCTCACTGAAAGGCTGCTCCAAAAGTAGTTAAGTGGACAGTGCAGTGTCAGGAAGCATTTGATATGATTAAGAAGAACCTCTATCAAGCGCCTACTCTGATTTCACCAGATTTCTGCAAAGAGTTCATCCTTCAGACTGATGCCTCCCACATTGGTCTGGGGCAGTCCTGTCCTAATAAGTTCACGGCGTAGAACAGCCTATCATTTATTTGAGCAAAAAAAAAAAAGTCTCCTAGGGAGATTAACTACTCCGTCATTGAGAAGTGTGTTTCAAATGGGCTACTCCCGGTCTTCTCTATCACTTGTTGGGGTGTTCTTTCTCTCTTGTCACTGATCATGCTCCTTTAAGGCAATTACACATGATGAAGGGCAATAATGTCCAGATAACTCGGTGGTATCTGGCGTTGCAACCCTTCCACTATACTCTGAAACATCGTGCGGGTAAGGAGCATCAAAACGCTGATTTTTTTTTCAAGGGAGGGGGGATCATTGGGGAATGTAGAGTTGGCCGAGTGTTCCTTCGGCATCACTCTCAGGGGTGAGATGTGTGATAAAAAGAGAATCAATGCTATAAATCTCCCTCCCCATCGAAAAGGGCGCTGGGTAAGGTTGGTAGTACACGTCCCCATAGACTGGTCGACTCGACGGTGGGCGGAAACCGGAAGTTAGCCATCTTGGAGAAAGTGCGTAACTGCAAGTACTTCAAATAACTCAATTGCGATCAGATCAGGCAGCGATTGGATAACTCATGGCAATGGGCTGGTTGCAGGGAGGAGTTGGTGGTGCAAAGGGGATGCGGTTGCATGAGTACAACCCCTAAAGCTGAGACGATACATATAGAGCCTGTATTTTGTTTCAGGACCATGTTGCTAGGAGCGTGATGCAGAGCGCGAGCGGAGCTGGACCATGTTGCTAGCAGCGTGGAGTGGAGCGTGAGGGCGAACAGCCTCTGCCACCTCTGCTCCCGCTCCAAAAGATGTTTTGCAAAGGAAAAATATTTCAGACTGTACATAAGATATGATCCATAAACGATGTAGCTTGTGCTGTGCTCTGACAATATTATGCAATCTATGAAATCGTCTTGTATAATTAAAGTTAACAAAATAATCAATAATATCTAATTTGCACAGTAAAGGTTTTATTACAACAGCGAAAGCCATTGTGTGCGTGTATATGAACCATGTTAATTGCAAATTTCACAAAGCTTATACAATTAAAAAAATATTTAACCACATGGTATGTGCAAACAGGTCAGTGTATGTTAGGATCCCAAGTCAGAATACGACCCCATCGGCTGGGGTTAGATTACTTTTTCAGATGGCTTAGGGTTCAGCAGATTCACTTTAACCAAAGCATTTTCATCACTGCATGTAAAAGTGAGATGGAATTATTCTCCAGGGAAATAAATATAATTTAAATTAATTAAAAACTTAAAAAAACAAACAAACAAACAAAAAATAAACATTATTGTTGTACTAAATATTTTGCCGGTCTTTCTTTTTTCTAATCGTGTAGTTTTCTTTAGTTTTACTAAAAACATAATAATAGCACTCGCTGGAACCGGATCCCCGATATTTGTATCTGGTTCGTTGGTACCTAAGCCAGAACCGGGTACCTGATTTCAAAGGAAACGGTTCACACATCTCTACATTTTGGAAGAGATTTACACTAGCAGTGGAACGGAGCATGAGCGGAGCTGGCTGCAGAATTAGAAGCGCCGGAGCGGAGCAGACTGGGGAAATAAAAGCCTTGGAGTGAGCGGATTCAAAGAGGAATAGAGCGGGGAGCTGCGTTTATAAGCGCTCCACTCCGCTCACACGCTCTGGTTATAGTACATAGTTTCCGAATTGTCTGAGCTACTGGACGAGATAATAAAATTGCCCTGATATTCATTTCGATGGATGATACGCATCATTGGTTGTGCATTCATTCAGCTGTGAAAACTGAACACACCACCATTTATTGTTCAGCTTTTTTATACATATTTAATATGCTGATATTAATAGACATCAACTGAATCATATAGAACCAATTTGGTAATTAAGAAAAACAACAACAGTCTATATCAGTGTCATAAACGTCAAACATGACATGGACAGATTTATCAAGCTGGGAACACCAAAATGCAATTTGCACCATTTTTTGTGAAAGTAAAATTAGGCTGTTAACAAAATAAAGTAAAAACCAGCTGGGCAGTTCCGTTGTTTGTAGTTTGTACTAGTTACTTATATTTACAGAGTTATAGAACACTTTGTCAATAGCCCAAATCTTTCAAAAGTAGAAAAAAATTAACAACTTCTGTGCTAAATCTAAGGGCCGTCTGTTTCTTATTTTCAATCTAACAGGCTTGTAATAAGCTTGTCTTATTAAAGCAGTCCTATTTAAAATATAACTATGCTTTTCCACATGGTGAATAATTAACTGTGATATGATGTACTGTCACCCTACTTTTGCGGAATGTCAGTATTTTTCCTAATCAACAGATGGAAAAGTGTTTGTTCAAGTGTCTTGCAAAAGAATTAAAGTCTATGGTACACTGCAGCCTCCTGGTTGAGGTGCTGGAGAACTGGGAGGAGTTAAATATTGTCGACTAGTTGCAAAGATTATCCCCTCTTTACAAAAGCATTCATTTCAGAAAAGAAGTTGACAGGGTTTTGATCTGATGGTCCTCCATCCACACCTTGATTGACCTGGCTGTGTGGCATGGAGTATTGTCCTGCTGGAAAAACCAATCCTCAGAGTTGGGGAACATTGTCAGAGCAGAAGGAAGCAAGTTTTCTTCCAGGACAACCTTGTACTTGGCTTGATTCATTCCAAAGCTGCCCAATTCCAGCCTTGCTGAAGCATCCCCAGATCATCACCGATCCTCCACCACATTTCACAGTGGGTGCGAGACACTCATTAGATGACCATTAGATGACCAGGTGTTGGGCAAAGCTGAAAATTGGACTCATCTGGGGGTGCTTCAGCAAGGCTGGAATCGGGCAGATTTGTCTTTGTGAAGGGCGCATGAATCAAACCAAGTACAAGGTTGTCCTGGAAGAAAACTTGCTTCCTTCTGCTCTGAGAATGTTCTCCAACTCTGAGGATTGGTTTTTCCAGCAGGACAATGCTCCATGCCACACAGCCAGGTCAATCAAGGTGTGGATGGAGGACCATCAGATCAAGACCCTGTCATGGCCAGCCCAATCTCCAGACCTGAACCCCATTGAAAACCTCTGGAATGTGATCAAGAGGAAGAAGGATGGTCACAAGCCATCAAACAAAGCCGAGCTGCTTGAATTTTTGTGCCAGGAGTGGCATAAAGTCACCCAACATCAATGTGAAAGACTGGTGGAGAGCATGCCAAGACGCATGAAAGGGGTGATTGAAAATCAGGGTTATTCCACCAAATACTGATTTCTGAACTTTTCCTAAGTTAAAACATTAGTATTGTGTTGTTTAAAAATGAATATGAACTTATTTTCTTTGCATTATTCGAGGTCTGACAACACTGCATCTTTTTTGTTATTTTGACCAGTTGTCATTTTCTGCAAATAAATACTCTAAATGACAATATTTTTATTTGGAATTTGGGAGAAATGTTGTCAGTAGTTTATAGAATAAAACAAAAATGTTCATTTTACCCAAACACACACCTATAAATAGTAAAACCAGAGAAACTGATAATTTTTCAGTGGTCTCTTAATTTTTTCCAGAGCTGTATATAAGGCATACTACCACAGTTGTTATGTCAAAAAGTGTTCATTCCTTTAGAGGAAAATATACTTGAACTTTGACCCATTCAACTCCTCAAGACCATCACTTTCAATTCAAACACAACATGTCTCGTTTTCAATCATTCGACAGCAACACCCACAGTACAGAAATGTTCATTAATGATCAATAAAAAAAAAAAAAAAATACGGGAAATTAAAACAAGGTAGGGGCAATCATCCAAATAAAGCTGAAGCACTAACGAATAACGACACAGAACGTCTGTACAGCACTGAAACACTACGTTTTAAAAAAAAAAACAACTGTGCTGCTGAACCTCGTGTTCTTTAATATTAGCATCACAAGGGTATCCATGTATTATAAAAAATAATAGATGGGCCTCTTCAGTGAGTTACAGGAACACAATTCCATCTCGGGTTTCTGTGGCAGTTTATAAATTACTTGACCTTCAGTCTCATAATTTATGACAACCCTATACCTAAACCCAGAATTATTTTCCTGTGAATCACTGAAGCCCATATATATATATATATATATATATATATATATATATATATATATATATATATATATATATATATATATATATATATATAGTAGATATTGGTACGAGTTTCTGATATCACCGGATGATACCACTTTCTAAGACTACACCGGCTATATATAGTTACAGCTTCTAACATAGTGGAAAACAACTTGATGTGGCGCTTATCTATAAACTCGAAGGCACATTAAAACAGTTAAGCTTGAACTTGAAGCTTATCTATAAACTTCAGGTACATTAAAACAGTATTCCAATTCCTTTCAAAAGAAAAGAAGATAGTGACAGACAAATTGAAAAAGGCATGCAAATAGAATAATCTAGCTAGAAAAAAATAAATCAAAAGACCCGTATATATATATATATATATATATATATATATATATATATATATATATATATATATATATATATATATATATATATGACATAATTTATATATTTTATTTTTCATTATGTAATCAAAGAAACTACAAAATGATACTGCAAAAGTCTACCAGAAGTCATAATTTTGATTTCAAAATGTCACATTTCTCAAGTTTTTTGTCAGTTCTAAGCATATGGAAAACTACAAAATATTATGTAATTCAATATGCTAATGTAACGTTATTCAGCAGGTTTCATTTGACCTTATGAAGCAAAATGTGTTAATTATATAGGGTGATGCAAAACCTTTGGGCTGTAGCTGTAGTGTGGCAGACAGACAGTACATAGGGGTTGACATTTTAAAGGAAGACTCTAAAAACCTTAAATAACTTTGTGAAGAGGTCCCACCATCACAGACTAGCGCTGCAGTATATCAAAAGGCTGATTACCAGGTACCTGTACCCACATGCAATTGTTTAAATAAGCTTTAAATGTGACATACAAGGCAGAAATATTACTCACAGATAGAGGAATGAATCAGTGCAGCCGTCTCTGTCCACAGCAGGCTTGCAGTCAGACCTTGAGAGCAGGGTTCAAAGACATGAAGCCATATCTCTGAAATCCACAATCAGTAGTTAGCTTGCATGGCTCATCACTTTATAACTATGCATATGCAAAAAGATAAATTATGACTCAATTATAAGGCTCTCTGTATCACAAATTAAGTCATAAATGGAAACACTTTGTCTAAGTTTCACCAGTATGGAATGCATATGAATACTGTCTAAATACATTATGTTTTCTAGTTATTTAATTTAATAAATGTTCTTAAATTGTCATGAATCTATGATGAATGCATGCTGTGAGCACAGGGGAGTTCACGTGAAATTGCACTTATTATTTTAAATGCTAACCGTTTTACCTAATATTCACTTATCATTTACAGACATTTAAAAAAAAAAAAAAATCCTTCCTGACCTTTTCCTTGAATCATTTCCCAATAGGTTGAAAGGTCCTGAATGATCAAAGAAAGTCAACAGGACACCCCCTGCTGGGCCCCCATGCAGACAAGCAGCTGACAGGTTCTGAAAAAAGAAGAAGTGTAAGAAAAAAAAGTTTAAAAAAGGGATTAGTTGTGAACTGAAGTGGCTGGTAGGTAAAATGCTGGCACTTCATGTCAATTCCAACAATATAAGCTGTCATTCCTATGGTCTTCCATTCCCATTAAAAAAAAAAAAATATATATATATATATATAACTGGCAAGCATAATGCCCTGTTACCACTGGGCACTCTGATATCAACACATATAAGAATCTATTCTCCAGCTGGAACTGGAATTCCTCATATTTGTTTCATCAGAACATGGATTAGAAGGTTGATGATGCATGACAAGGCTCCAAACTGATGATACTCACTGTCAATTTGAACAATATTATGATCAACATGTTGGGATCAATAGTCCAAACTGGGGTCTATTCAATGTATCCAAACAGGCCTAAATAGGCATATTACTGAATTGTGTCTTCACGATCCAGTGTCCGGGTTTCTGAGCTGAGGCAACAAAGAATTCGGAAGACTGCGCTCCTGGTTACCATAACTTTTTGTCATGTTGCGTTCAACATTTATTGCCATGTGGACACCCAGGCCAGACTGCGTTAAAAATTATTGTAGCATTTTACAAGATAATAAAATAAGCAAATATGCACAACTCTTGGAGCCGATGTGCTAAACTGGGAGTTGTGTTGTTTTTTGATTGGGTGCTTACAGATAAGACCGGTGTGGGAGCTGTTTTGGAATACAGCCAGCGGAATTATATAACCTAAAGTTTCCATCAGAATTCAACGTATTCAGTAGGGAGTACAGTACAGAGCTCAGGGTTGCACACTCCTTTAGTAGATAACAGAGATACAGAAGTCCATACATCTCAGCTTTCATCAAATTACATAATGCAGGCATGCTTGTGCAAAACTAGTTAAATGGCTTTGGCAATGTTATTCATTTTTCAAAATACAGCAGACATACACGGTCGCCTCAAACACTTTCTGCTGTTTGGTTTAGTCGAAGAAAAAGTAAAAGCACAATGAAAAGTGCAAACAACACCATCTGTAAAACCAATTCCACTCAAACGCAGTTAGCCTCGTGTCCATGGTAATATTAAATATGAATTACGTTAACTTGTGGCCCCCTTATCAGCCTCCTTCAAACTTCAGCGTAGGGATTGTGAACTACATATAAATCTAGGACTTATCAAGCATAGTAAATACCTTGTGAACTCTAGGTGTTCTGTTTAAAAGCAAGTGGAAATGAAATTTTTCAGGGAGGACTAGAACTATTTTTACGGAATAAATCTACAGTTATAAATCCCTCATGAGTAATCAGACTGTCACTGTTATGTACATCTTGTGTAGATGTGATCCTGTGCATAGATTACAGTTTGCTTGGAAATTCAGAGAGTGTTGCATTGTTGTATTGGCTCTAGTGCTCCTGCTGGTTAGGGAGGCAAAACTGCCAGGGACTGTTTCTTCTCATCGCACCGCAGCAGACTACTGGCAGGACTGGCATTTGTCCTCCAGAGGGTGGTCACTCGACAACCGTTTATGAGTTCCTGGGTGTAAAGAGGAAATTGGGTTCTAAACTGGGCAAAAATCAGGGGTAAAATAATTGGACACGCCAAGAAAAAATAAAAAAATAAAAGGGCAGTGTAGCTGGGCAAATCCCTACCTGAAAAAAATTGTGTGGCCGCCCAGTTCTAGTTAGCTGAAGAAAACAAAGTGTAGTTTAGCACTGAATGTGGGAGTTAGGTTTCATTTTATTTATTTTTGTTTTGTGACTAATAAATGTGGGCAACCACGCTAAACTTAATTTCTGTGTCTGGGTCTGCTTAAAACGAACCTGTGAACAAGTGAAATCCTTCACAGGCAGTAATTTAATTTACATAGCACATGACAATTTGGCCTAAGCATGAACTATCATAGTTTTGTGCAATTACAAGGGAACGCTGTACTTCAATTACACCACTCTTCTCAACTACACTGTGTCAGATTCTGTATTGTAGCCTCACAGTAACATCTTGCCTCACAGAAAAAGTCTGGTATGGAAGGTTTCCACATGAAACTGCCGTGCTGCATGTCTCCTTGACCCATTTTTACTTTATCCTCCAGCTCCCCTGTGTAATCTCAAGTTTCTTTGCAGAATACTAATCGTTTTTACTTGAACGGGGAAATTTGCCCTCAATAGATTCTGAAGTATTATTCCAGGAGTATTTTTTAAAATTGTATTTCTTTTTATTTTTTTAAACTTACTGAGGAATGAGCGTATTTAATGTAAGGAAATGTTCTGGCATAAGGGTCTTTATGAGGCAGCCTAGGTTATCAGTTAAGAGTGAGAGACCCTGTGAACATGTATCCTGACCACAGCACTATATTCAAGTGCATTTATATTTAAACCCCCAGTGCTTAAAATCCAGTATAGGGGACTTGCATAAATGGTTGGCTTTAAAACAATCTTCCATTGAGAAGGATAAGCAGTCAGAAAGCTAAATCAGCACTGGAGAGCAATACATTTAAATGCAACAATCCAAGAACAGTGTGTAGCTCCGAAAGGAAAAACTCACTTGTGATAATTATATATAATGAGTGCGGAGAGGAAGCATAGAGGGATGTATTAATGATGCAATAACTGGGGTGTCTGCTTCCCAAGTGCGGAATGTGACAATAACTTTGAATTCAATTCATGTTAATAGAGCTGATAGTCCCACTATATTATCAGAACACATGATCTACGGTATACTCCATTCACATTGGAGAATCTGCTCAAGCATGGCTTCCTCTCATATGTTCTCTATTTAAACCACACAGTGGTGGGGTTGTTCTTCACAATAGTGGTGAAGTATGTATGTTTCCTAATGGATAACATTGAAGGTGTGTGTGCTGCTTCTGTTTGTTGACGAGAAAACACTGGATTTTAACTTACAGTCCTCAATACTCATTAGTATCACTTTCTGGTAGTCTCTTGTCATTCTGTTTTTGGATGCTTCTTCATTTACATTTGTTATTCAGTTTGGTTTATTTATATTAGAAGTCTTTGGTTAATACAGAAAGATGCCAATTCCTGCTGTACTAGCTTTGAAAGGGTTTAATAATTGGTAACTGCAAACATTTTGCAGGTCTGGTTTGGGATTTACCATACTTTATAAAGGTTTTTGAAGATCTACGCTGAACTCTAAGTCACTTGGTGAGGTTTTGTAGTAGTAATAGTGGTTAGTTTTTAACATCCGAAAGTTGACATCAGGAAGAAATTTGGATGCACTGGTAGTTATAGAGCTTTTAACTTCATCTTATCTTACTGCCAGTGGATGGAATCTGTAACGGCAGTACATCACACAGCACTGCCAGTTACATATAGCAGATAAACTTCATCAAACAGATAGTAAATTACAGAGAAGTACAGCAAAGCAATTTTAAAAGGTAGACAGACTATTGTGGCTCCTGTACTATAACTGGAATTTAATCCAGCAACTTCATAGTCACTGTTCTCTAAAAGCCTTAGAGAGAACCTGGCTCTCCATGTCCAAAAAACTAATTTCTCACCCGCACTGATAGACAAATGATCTGGTTGATGCATGGCCATGTTATTTGTTTTTCTAATGGTTTTATTGCTGAGATAGTTTCTATATCTGCCCACTCAGCTGATAACCTAGAAGCCTGAATTCTGAAGTTAGCAAGTTTGGAACTACAAAACACTACGATACAAAGGAAAAAGGAGACAATGTGTAGAGGCAGGAATTTCAGAGCCTGCTTAACTGTTTTCGTAAAGCACTCGGGTCATGGGTTAGCAGGTCTTGCACTGCCAGTATGTTGAATCACAACAGGAGGGTTTCAAACACTGTTATTGCATTGGGAACAGTTGTATACACAGATGTGTCTCACATACACACAGGAATACAAATACAAAATTGCAATACTACACGAATCGTTATTTCATAGAACCTATCCAACATCTTGTTTGGAATTATTAGTAAAATGGATGGAAAGTGTACACATCACTCATCTGTAAACCTCTGTGTTCTGCTGCTCCGCACATACAGGACATGGGAATGAGGTATCTGAGTGTGAAAATAACCGTTTAACTAAAGGAACCCTAAAACTCCTAGCGAGCAAGTTGGTTCTGTGCCTTATGATGCAAGCAGGATAATTAACTGTTACCAAGTATGCCTGTTGCTGTACTATAATAAAAATATTAGGATGCATTTTCACATGTTCAGATGGCCTCACTGGAAACAGGCATTGATAAAATGACAATTATATTATCTTCTTTACAATCATTCATTAGGACAGGTTTTCTTGGAAACAAATGACCATGTCGTACTAATTAGGTCTAACTCTAGCCTAAGGGATGGGCAAGACTTTGCTGGCCCTCAAACCCATTGGAAACCAGTCTCTAACTCCCTCTGGTGGTATAGTACATGGAGATCAGTGAGACAATACTAAAAATACTGCAGTTCCTCAGTGCATGATGTGAATTTCTTAATGCATGTGACATTTCAATCATTAAAGGCATACAATACATTAAAAGTAGTGCAATTACTTCAAGTTTTAACTGGTACAGTGCAAGCCTGTATTAAGAAGCTCGTGTATATAAGGTAATAGCACCTCTATACATTCCCATGTAAAACAATGCGTATATAAAGACCACCTGTCGATGGTCCCTTGCTTGATTAGAGTGTGGCAGCAGTACCCAGGGTTATTGAGGCTGTAGAGCTCCACACACATATTTGAAGGGAATTCATAATATTTCAGATTATTAATCTGAGCCTGGGAATCATACATATACATTCAGTTTAATCAACAGTCATGTTAATAGTATTAATAAAACATTCTCTCTCTGTGGCAGCAAGAAGCAGGACTGACAGTATTACTTACTATTTTAAAAGAAAGGGTAAAATTATACCCCTGCCTCTAATGCACATGTCAGTGGCTGATGCACAATTCCAGTCATTCTTAAAGCCAGCAGATCTGCCATCAAATCAATGAGTTCCTGCTGCAGCCATGCTCTCAGTCAGCACTACCTCTGTGATGAGGCGATGTTCCCCATTTTAGATCAAGTGAAGTGGTGCCTGCACTATTACTGTGTTTTTTGGTGTTTGGAGCTGCCTAAGCAACACTTTATTGTGTTACATTAAATGAAACATTGAGGATTATAATAAATCAACAACATGACTCAAATTTTCATGTGCTGAATTGCTGTACTGGCCCAGGAACTATATATATATATATTGGTCGCGACCAGTTGCATGGTTAGAACTTGACCCTGAACAGACTTTGGCAGGACTTAAAACCCCAAAACACTCTTTCAATCCAAACACAACATTTGTTTGTAATAAATAAACAAAATCAGATGGTTTCCAGAGTCATTTCTTGGGAAATTGACTCCCACACCAAGCAGTAAAACAACGCGTTATGTGACTAATAAACAGAATAAGGTTAACTAGTGCAAATAAGAACTTTGCTCCTAGTTTATAATTATTCTAATTATCATTAATGTTGCATTTCAATTATCTGTACAGGAACCTTTGAGGATTATTCAAATTTTTAACAACATTTCTTAGAATAAGACGATGATTCAAACAGACAGTATTGTTTAATCTGAAACTAATTAAAAACTAATCGTGGAAAAAGCATCTTGGTTTAAGCATCTTCATGTTTATTCAATAAAATGAGTCAAGCTTTTTAGTGTGTTTGGGCCAAATCATTCTAGTAGTGCATCATTTTGTCAAAAAAAAAAAGAGATTGAAATAACCGGACCCTTTCTAGAAAGCCTTGTGCTGCATGTAAGCTTCTACCAGCCTACGCAGTTGTCAAAAAAACCCCAAAAAAACAAAACAAAACCAGCCACATTTTGCCATGGTTTGGCATGTGGACACTATGAGTGTACCAGGAATCACCAGCAAGGCAAGCAGTGTGACCCGGCCTAGCGCTTCAAATGGAATGGATGAGAAAAAACGAATGAGTGTAAATGTATCTTCAAATCATATTTATTAATCAATCTACTTTCAGCAAGTAGCCTCACACTACATTTTCTTATTCCCTTTTCAATCTTGTTACCTTTGCAATTACTTTGGGAGCGTCTTATTGCTGTTACACAGATACGTGGTTTTCTTTATGTTTTGATACTTTCAGCCCGGTTCAGGAGCGGCTCTTCCAGTGCAGTTGCCTATTATAGACATACTGTATGTAACAATTACTGTATACAGTAATTGCAAACATCATGCAAAGGTAAAGGGGCAGTAGAAAATTAAGACCATGTGTTTTGCAGCTATTTGCTTTTTATTACAGTTTTAAGTTTACAGTTTGTCATTATATAATATTTTCTGTAGCTATGGCAACAGTACAGGTATTGTAATTGATAGGCCTCATGTGAAAAAAATAATCGTTCTATCTATCTCTCTATCTTCTTTCTTTCTTTCTTTCTTTCTTTCTTTCTTTCTTTCTTTCTTTCTTTCTTTCTTTCTTTCTTTCTGCCAGTTGGAATAAGCATAACCAATAATCATTCTAGAAACTAAATCCACAGAATACCTTTAGTTTAAACGACTCACTATCTGCTTGTGTAAAGAGGACATAAGCATATGCTTCATGTGTCATGGAAAAGGCTTCTTAGTCCTAAGTTAGCTGTGTGCCACATCATCATACCTTTGTACACCATTGGCCATTTGCACTCCATATCTCTGTAATCAGTACAGTGTGGCCTGCCTGGCTCAGCATTGAGCTACCTTGGCAGTGAGGATCTTCTGGGAAACCCTGCTTTCAGTCTGAAACAGTAAGTACTTCTTATTTGTTGATGTGTGCAGTCATTCAGAGTTCTTATTGCAATTAATTGAATACTACAGTAGCCTGTTGCATATCCGACTGCGATGTACCCTACGTAAAAAGTCGGATAAATGAATTCTGTTTTAAATACCATTATTCACAACTGTAACAATTACTATCTGATTTTTACCATTTCTACAGGACCCGACCTGAACCTGCAACCCGCTACAGCACAATCTTCTGACCCCCGACCTGAACCCACAAGTGTTTGTTCTTTACTTACTGCCTGCATTGAGCCACATTCACACTCAGATATCTCTACCATTCTCCATTGAGTTTATACTCAATTCATACACTCTGCTTACTCTACTATAAAATAACTGTCTATTCCTTTCGTGCCACCAGTTGAAAGGGAGCTACACCTGTGCTTTCACAGAGATGTACCAGTTCTGTGGCTGTCGTTCACAAAAACATAATGACAGGTTTTACAAGGAATGAATCCAGTCACATGTTAATTATTTTCATTCGCTATGATTCCAGAAGAATTCCACACTTCTGATTTACCTCTCAAACTATTATCCACTACATGATATAAACCCTGCACTATCTTTTGTTTCACCTCGTTCATTAACATTTTTAATATCACCAAGCAGATGAGGATCTTGCAACATATCAAACAAGCGAGAACACTGCTTAGTGAGCTGACTCCTGACTAATCCGGCTCCTGATTTAAGGCCTTTGCACACTGGATCCGATACGTCATTTTTCGTCCGTCATCCAAAAAATTGTCTGTCAAGTTCATTGCACATTGGATACGTTAAAACCACACCAGAAAAAAAAAAATGGCAGAAGCATCTTCAACTAGCTCCAGCAGGGAGGATGAAGATGTATTACTTGAGGCTTTGTGGTCCAGTGGTTAAAGAAACAGGCTTGTAACCAGCAGATGCCCAGTTCCAATCCCAGCTCAGCCACTGACTCATTGTGTGACCCTAAGCAAGTCACTTAACCTCCTTGTGCTCCATCTTTCGGGTGAGACGTTGTTGTAAGTGACTGTGCAGCTGATGCACAGTTCACACACCATAGTCTCATATCTTGTAAAGTGCTTTGTGATGTTGGTCTACTATGAAAGGTGCTATATAAAGATTATTATAAGTATTATTACTTATCCTGTGGAGTCAAAGCAAAAAAAGGCAATTTTGGAAGTGTAAACAGCTGGGGGGGTACCCAGGCTACATGAAGGTACCGACTGAACAAGAGTGGCTTGATATTGAAAGGAGGTTTGAACAAAAATGGAACTTTCCAAATTGTTTGGGAGATCTTGACAAAAAACACATTGTATTCCAGGCACCATCCAATTCGGGATCAGTGTTCTTTAATTATAAAGGAACATTTTCAATTGTGTTACTGGGCCTTTTTAATGCAGATTACTGTTTTTACTGCTATTGATGTTGGTAGTTATGGCAATAACAGCGATGGTGGCATTTTTTCAAATTCTGCATTGGACAGGGCACTACAGAATAGAACAATAAATGTTCCATCATCTTCACAGCTTCCATTTGCACAACACCTGAGCCAAGTAAACCATGGCATTGTGGCTGACAAGGCCTTCCCACTCAAATGTTACCTTCTGATGCCCTGTTCTGGTAAGATGATCTAAGAAGACCAATGTATCTTTAACCCTTTGCGGTCCATTTGTTCAGCGCCTGTCAGGCACGTCAGGTCTAATTTATTTTCACACAAGCTGTTTATTTTACACACGCTGTTTAAAAGTAATTTTATTCACAGAAAAACATATTTAAAAGGCACTGCATATCAACATGACAGTCAGTACTGCATCTCCAGTCCTGCTCCACCCCCTTGTTCACTGTATTTATCACACATCTCTTCATAGTCATGCATATTGTTAAATCATCTCCTGATCACTTAATTTATTTACCAAACTCCTCAAAAATTCGATCCAAGACATTATTTTATTAATATAGCATCTCATAAAGCTTGGCAAATGTCTGCAATTTTCTTTGAGCGCTGGATGCAGAAGCAGCTATCTTGTTTGTTTATGTCTGTCTTATATCTGTGGTGAAGGGACTGTGCTTATTGCTCAGATCTGCCTCCATTTTTTTCCGACTTCTCTCAGCCATTGAAAACTTTTCTCTGCTTTTTCCAGAGAAAAAACAACAAGGGACCTGTGATTGACGCCTTTTTGATGATGTCGGACAGGGTCCAACATCAGACCAGAAAAGAAAAATTTTAATGTCGGACCTGAACTACATCCAGAGGTCCAGCACAGTTGGTGATGCAGCTGCTATCCATGACGATGACTACCTCGAGGTTGCAAGTGAGGGTTCAGGCATAAAGGATATTCCAAACTTAAGAGGCAATCGGAGGCATGTTGTGTTCGTGATTGATTTGGACCACTCAATTTATTCAAAACGCACTATTTTATGTATTTTAACTACGTATTTTCTGCGTAGGGGCGTGCAGCGTAATTGCAAGAATAGCCAATCACCTTCGGAATAACATATTTTTTTATTTCACAAATAGGCTGTAAAGAAATCAAGATTAAGGAAAATTGCAAATCACGACGACGAGAGACTGACAATGACTCAGCACCCTTCGCCTTCTTACCTCTCGAACTGCCAGCCTCTCCCCGCCCAGCTCTGGTTCTCTTCTGTGCTCCGCTTGGCTCGTACTGAACTGCACTCTGCAGAAAAGAAATGGAAGAAAACCAATCTCCCTGCTGCTGCCTTGGATCTCTATTGCTCGGTCCTCGCTTCCTTCTCTTCTACACTCACTTAACCCAAACACTCCTACTTCCACTCTGTCATGCAATCTTCTACCAACAATCCCTGTAAACTTTTCTTTACCTTCTCCTCCCTCCTTATCCACCCTTTTTCCACCTTCCTCCATCTCAACTGATGACTTTGCCTCCTTTTTCTCCACCAAAATCAGATATCTGCAAACTCTTCACTACCTTGCCTCCTTCCCCACCTAGCCCCTCTACCCCTCCCCCTTACCCTCTGCAATCATTACTAATCTATCCTCCTTCTCACCCTTCTAGGACTCTGATCTTTGCTGCCTTGTATATCTTCCTCCCGACCTGTGAGGGTACTAAGCGAGGACAGAGTTTTTTGGATGGTGGGGCCTTACATTTATTTCCCTGGGTCGGGAAGTTGGTCAGTCTTGAAAAAGGCGAGACTTCGTTGCAGGAATGCATTGACCTGGAAGGGAACCAACGTAGCAGCCGCAGATTGTAAAGGCAGCTGCATTTGTTTACCAAGGGGTCATGCGTGACACCATGTAAGAGGGATGGAGAATCATAATCTGTTCCTTCGCATTTGGTTTGTAGTGAGTAAAAGCCAGGACAGTAAAAGTGTGTTGTTGCCCAAAATTGTGAGTGTTGTGTTTTTGTTTGTTTGTAATTGTCTTGTCTTGTCTTGTACGTTACCAGACAGTTAACACAATTCCAGAGCGGTCGCCAGGGGCCGGACAACACTGCACCTTTGTCACAAATAAAACTGTATTTGCACCACTAGCACTAATTCACGCATGAACTGACTTATGTATGTGTTTTGTGGTGTGGGTGTACAATAATAACAGGATTATTATTTGCAGGGCAACACAGGGATTATAAATTAAGTAATACACACTGCTGTATTACTTACCTCCATTATTATTTACTGTTTGTTTTGCAGTCAGGCACAGGACTTAAAAATAAATAAAACAAACCTTTTCACCTGGATTACAATTGTCTGTCTGTTCTTTAATCACCTGCACCTGCACGCTATCAGCCACTTTGCCACATATCCGTATTCATATTTTTGGCAACTGCTTAGTTGAAATTGCTCTTATCCATTGATCGTATTTACTGTGTGCTCTTAATGGACTTTACTCGCATAAGCAAATAGTTTTACTATAACTTAGCTGCATTTACATGTAATTATTTACTGTAATCTCTACTTTTTTGCTCTTATTTGAATTTGATCTTCTTTGCTAATGATATTTATTGTACTTTACAACTGCTCCTATCTGTAATGTGATATTCTGAAATGTAATACTTTACAATATGATACTTTGCACTGTGATATTTTGTAACAATTGTAAGTCGCTTTGGATAAGGGCGTCTGCTAAGAAGTAAATTAACCGTGACATGGTTCAGTTTGTACTAACAACGTACACAATCGTTTTTAATGTTAATATTAGAGTAGGTGTCTGACCTTTCAACACTTGTTTAAAATTACATATTCGTTACATTGAGGTTACTATTACTATTGGCCAGGAATGGTAGACGTATAGCAACCTTTTAATTGGATCATTTTATAGCACATACTATTTTCTTTAAATTCATTGGTTCTCATTTCATTTTCAGTGATCTGATTGGCCAAGTTAGTACGTGTAATAATTAGAATTATAACACTAAAGTTAAATTAGAACATGTACTAAATATTTGAAATGCGTACTAAGTAACATGTTTAACCTGGATGGTCTTCCATAGTTATGGTGTTTGTGGAAGCAATGTGGTTGCAAGCAGCATGTACGTGTCTTGCATTGCTGTAACTCAGAAGTGTTTATATAATTCCCTTTCATTAAAGATGTCTTTTTTTTTATTTAACCCTTTATAGGTACAGGGAACACGTGTTTCCCACAAATAAAATGATAATTTTATTTGTGGGAAACACATAATACAAAAATATAATAATATTTTTGCAATAATGTGCACAGAACAGGGCTTAGAACTTATTGACAGGTTGGATCTGGTCATCCAAATTGTTAGTTTTGTAAACACCCTGAAGTGAGTTTAGCCTGCACAATCCTTTGTAGGGCTTCTCAAACTCGGTCCTGGGGACCCCCTGTGGCTGCTGGTTTTCATTCCAACCAAGCACCCAATTACTTAACTAGACCCTTCATTGAACTGATAATTTGCTTAATTGTATCTTTTTTTTTACTTTTTTTTTTTTTTACTTTACTTTTTTTACTCTTAAACAGTTGCAGTTCAAGTTACTTATCAAATGTTACAGCTAACTTGAAATATGCAACTGTTTGAGAGCTGAAAACAAGCCACAGGGGGATCCCCAGGATCGAGTTTGAGAAGGCCTGCTTTACAGTGTCACATTGCACCAAGTCTTCTTTCACAAAGTAAAGAAAAAGACTGGAGCATGCCAATCTTAACCACACAAAATTAATAAAAAAAAGAAAAAATGATTTATTAAAAGGATCTGCACAGCACTCTTTTAAAACCACATGTCCATAAACAGAAGTAGATACAAAAGATACAATTAAATACAAAATGATTTTGGTACTGTAGTTGGTACAAATTGTAACACAAAAGCAGTTTCAAACTGCTGGCATTTTTATGAAGCACAATCTGGAATCTGGATATCACTACAGGTGTAGTTTGGATAATGGTGTTTCAGACTTTACTCCACTAACAGAACTCAGCGATCCAGGCAAGGTTCTACAGGCTTCAAAAAGAGAGAAAGCCTGTAGAAGCCTATTCTTATGAAATAAGAACCTACTATTTTTTTTTTTTTGTACTCCAGTTTCTGATTTTTTTGCTCAGTTACTGGAAGTTCTGTTTTAAAGTAAATGTTTATTTGAAGGGGAGCTCTGAAAGGACATAAACAATCAAGTTCAGATTTTCTGCAGCACATTCCTTACATTCAACACGAGCTAGACATTGATACCGCTGCTCGAAGGAGTAAACCAACTCCGAAAAAGAAGAAATTCTGAAAAATGTGATTTTTGATTGTCAGTGTGTCTGGTGTACTAGTTAAAAAAAGCTATTTACATTACACCATTAATATAAAAGCTCATCTATTACAAATTGAATAAATCAAAATCCAAGGCTGCAGTATTTCTTAAATAAAAGTATTGAGGGTACAGTAGATACTTATTTTATCAACTTGCATACAGTAAAAAAAAAAAAAAAAAAAAAAAAAAAAAACCCCAACAACAAAATAAAGTAGTCCATCTGGCTATACACAAGGCATGTTAATAATATATACCATACATTCAAATCTCCACTAGCCTATTGGGTTCTCCAAATACTATGGATTTAGAGCTACTGATAGATTGTGGGCACAGCAGTAGATTGTTTAAAAGGAAACGCCACAGGCCATATTGTAACCATGCAATAATAATATATTTTAGTATTAGTGAGCAGCTATGTAGATGAGATTGGTGTTCATAACAGCGTGCCTTATCTATACCTAAATTGAATGCAAAAGAGTAAATACAGTATAATGTTATATACTATATAGTTTAAATGTGCCACAAAGTAAAGTCATATACAAAACTTAACAGTGTACAATTGCTTTGTATTATTACTGAAATACGTTACTTGAAAAGTGTGCTCTATCTTGTTTATTCGGTGTGATATTTAAGTTTGAAGTTGATGTGGTGTAAATGGACTGCTAGTGGCATTGCTCTTTAATTGAAAGGTGGAGTCACAGCTTGATGCATGTGCTGGACTAGAATGGTCAGACCCAGGATCTCGTCCTGCGGTCCACCAGGAGTCCCCCTTAACTGAGGTATGACCTTCGACAATCTGAGGACCATCAACCAAGGGACATACACAAACAAGGAGACAGTGGGGAGGGGGGGTCTGTTTGGAATGGTGGGCTTAGTTTAGAATATTGGTTAGCCAATATAATTCATATAACTCGCCCTTAGAACTACAGCATGCTCCATATTAAACAATGTTAGAGGGAAAGGGAATCATATTACTAGAATCATGCAGTTAACTAAACAATAAACATGACATAATAATGGTATTGACATTCCTCACAACTTTATTTGTATTACTGCACGATAAGCACAATTTCCCATAACCTTTCCCTCTCAAATCCATTCCTACCACAGTGTACAGGGTTTCATAACACAGCATGTTTCAAGTTTCTTTTTAAATAACAAGCATACAGGAGACCTCAAGAGAGGAAAGGAGTGCAAATTAGAGCCAACAGTGCACAGTAAAAACTAACACTGGAGCAGAGTGGTCTTTAAAAACACCCTGATACTAAGCAACCAAACACAACATAAACAAACAAAAGGGTACAGAGTTGTGTTAGTGTGAAAACCAGTATCCAGAAAATATGTTAGCTGAAGATTTCAAATGAGTGTTTTGTTTTAAAGAGATGTTTTTTTGTTCTGGAATACAGGAATGTATGTTCTAATTCAAATTGATTTATTGTGTGTATTTGTACTTGTGTAATGGCAAAACATGAACTCACAAACAGAAAACTAACAACACACACAATGATTAGGAATTGTTGGGAGAGCTATTGGTTCAAATATTGGCTATTTTTCTTAGAACATATTTGGTTTAGGCTTTATTACTGCAATTAATTGTGACTTGTTGCTGTTGGACTTCATTCATACTTAAGCATCGCAACTGAGCACAGAAGTGAACGATACATTGAAAATGCATTTGCTGAGCTTAGCTGCCAGAAAATAAGGGTCTGCAGTGATTTCTTAATAGCAATTTACTTAAATTATGCTTTGCATGTGTATATACCTGCTACAGGATGTCATGCTTTTGAAATAGAAAAGATAACATCTTATTTTCTGACATATATTACTGAAAGTGAAGACGCACAACAACCCATTTCATTTGAGCGATTTTGGGCCCACTAGATAGTCAGAGGATAGTGATAAAGTGGTGCCTTTGACCTGAAATACCTTCACGTATGCTGTAGGAATCATTTTTAATAGTGGTGTCATTATTGTGATTTAATATCGACCGTGTGTAAATGATTAACAGTGAACAGCTAATGAATTACTCAGTCCCTCAATTTTCTTCAAGGTGTGTTAATTTCTTGTTACGTAAACTTTTAAATAGATTAAAAAAAAAAAAAAGAATGCGCTCTACACATTACCTACTAGTTAAAAAACAAGAAAAAAAGAATGCGCTCTACACATTGGTTAAAAAACTTAAGAAAAAAAAAAAGGTCATGACTTTACATTTTTTTCCCCCACATCCTGGCAGAAGTGATAAATCTCTTGAATTTATTCCTTCTTTCCAAAGAACTTCTGGAAGACGGATTTGTTTCTCGGTCTGGGGAGACTCCCGTAGTTCCTTTCTCCAGGTTTGTCCAGGAGAATTTCAGGGTGCCAGCCAATGAGCTGCGGCTCTCTGTGTAGTGTAGAATCCAGACTGTTTGAGACGGGCTCAGCTTCTCCTAACTGCTCTCCAATGAACACGGTGATGGAGTAACTGGGTCCAACTTCAGACCCACCCAAGGGCTTGGAGATGGGAGTTATTTTCTGGTATGCAGCTAAAAAAAACAAAAAAAAAACACATTTAGATATATTTCTATGAGTTAACAAATATGGAACATTTACAAAGCATTCGAATCAACACCACTACATTTCCAGCAGCCCGACAACAATGATAATGTCATTGCTGCAAACATCACCATCTGTGGGATCAGTCAGCACTATGGAACAAATGTTGCTTGGAAACAAAAGGGAACATAACCATGACATCATCCACAGAATTCTTGCATAAATAACAAGTTTACTGCACTGTGTTTACTTTTTTCCCTGCAACATGAACCAATCAAACCTTCAGCCAGGTCTTAATTTATTTAATGGTGTAACAGATTATTTGAATTAGTTTAAATCTCAGTATGTCATTTGACATCCATCTAATACCCTATTCTGTCTTATTGAACAATCACAAGCGCTCTGCGATGGTGGAAGGTACCTGACGTAAAGGACAGGGAGCGGCGCTTGCTCAGCACCGGCTCCTGGTCTCGGCCTGTGTACACAAAACCCTGTGGAATCTCGGAGGCGTCCCTGTTCCTCTGAGAGAGCTTCTTCCTCGTGGACTGTTGCAGCGAGCCGTAGTACTCTTCTGCAAAGGGAGAGGGGCGTATTAGGAGGGGAGGCAAGCATGGCGTGACACATTGAACCATTACAGCTGCAGTCCTGCTTTGAATAGTGTACAGTATCATGCTACAAAAGGTATTAGAAAGCTAAGACACAGCCAACCACCACACATAAACTACCATTATATTTTATACACTTAATCATGTCAAATGCATGTCAATATTTCATTTTATAAATTCATGTCATTAAGGTCTCTCTCTCTCTCTCGGACAAAAAATAGGTCAAGCTTTTATTTGAATAAAACTCAAACGAAGATTCAAGTTGCTTTGTGCTTAATAATCAGATTTTTCATCTACTGCAATTTTGTCTTGTGAATTTTGCTCTTACCACGATGACCAGCGTCTGAAGAAAGAGAAGTCACCAGGTCCTCTGAATGCACACGGTGCCAGTTTGGAAATCTTGTGTTTTCTCTGGTCAGGACTGTGATTTCTTTAGTCTTTGCCTGGGTTGACTGATGGTGCCCTGAGGAAGGGGAAGTGGAGGCGCCCCAGCAAACAGCAGATTGGGAACATCTGAAAAAAAAAAGGCCACAGTATTGTTAACACCACAATAAACAAAATCCTTGTGTTTGAGCTACTGTCCATAAACACATGCAGAGTCAATTACTTAACTAAACCCTTAAGAAGTTCTAATTAAGCAAATCATTAGTTCAAATAAGGTTTTAGTTATGGAATCTACATCAGATATTTCGAATGAAAGTGGAATACGTTCACTTACAGTGTGACTGGCATGGGGCATGCTGATATTGACCTGGCAGGGTCCAGATCACTCAGACCTGAGAACACAAAGAATAAACAAAATACTTTAAAACACTGGCAGTGTGGAAGCCCTGCCAGTGCACGAGTGTGTGTGTGTGTGTGGCAGGGAGGGGTTAACTTCCTCCCTGCAAAAACATGTGAGGATGTGGCTGGAGCCGTAAATTGAATAAATAATGAAATGATTAATTAGGCCACATGCATATCTAAAGGGTGATCCCGGATGTTAGAGAGAGGATTGTGATGGTGAAAGAAGTGCAGCGTGAGTGCTTAACTGTAACGTTTGTGGTCTCTGATTCTCCTTGCCGACGCGACCCCGTCACATATGTTGTCTGGAGAGGGATAGTGAGCTCGGAGACTCAGACAGCTATCTGCAGGTGAGCACGGCAGGGGAATGGCTCCTCCGGGGAGAATTCCTACCCCAGCTATCTGCCCCAAAGAGGAAGAAGTGGAGGTGCGGCCCCGGAGGCGAGCCAAGGAGCCGATGCCAACACCAGCGCCAAAAAGGGACAGCAGCTGGGACAGGTACCTCAGCGCTTTCGCTGCCAATGTTGGTGACACCCCAGCAGAGGGTGAGGAGACCTCTATCACAGCCCTGAGCACTAGCCCGCCTGGCCGACGCCGCCCCATCACACTTCCAGTCTCACAATTTGATACAGATGGCATGAAACACAGACTAGGGATATTAATACATGTAGTTCAGAAGTTCCCTAAAAATCAGCTCTAAATGAACATACCTGTTCTGCGATCACAAATAAAATATCTGAATCTCAGTATAGCTATCTATCTGTTGCGACTGTTGTGCTGCCGGTATCTGGCATGCTGTACCATTGAGCTCCTGTTGCACAAAACCAAGCTGCAGTGTGATAAAACAGGCTCCACAGAACAGGCAGCTGCAAGGATTTTCTTTTGTTCTTAAAACCTTATTCATGACAACAAGCAATGACATGCATGTACACAAACCAAGATAGAAAAGTACATAGTTAACCAAGGGAGCGGAATTCAGGTCATCAACTTCACCTTTTATGGGAAAACTAAATAAACCAGTAAGATTTTTATCCAGTAAAGAGGTTAGCAGTAGAGGATCTCATCACTGAGCCCTCATAAATGTCATTCACACCAGCAAATACTCGCAGGCCTGAATCAGACTTTTTTTTAACAACAAGTATTTAGCAATGGTACACTCTGCTACTTGATAGTTAAATGAAACATAATTCAATGTTATTAATACACAAATAAAACAGGCTTGTCAGGGTGTGTGTGTCCTCCACACCCCTGAAGGATGGCACAGTAGTGGTATATTATTTTATTTTTTCTTTTACCTGTATTTGCTTTGATTTTCAGGATCCATTTATTCATTAGGAATCCTGAAGGAGCGCTCAACAGATATTCAGAGCCATCCCGCAGCCTTTGCATAGAAAAAAAGAAATGAATGAGTTTACATGGCGTGGTAACAAGGCTGGCCAGCGGCAGAAATAGCAACCCAGACACAGAAACTGCAGTACAGTGCTTTCTGCGCACTTTCAATAAACACTAGCAAAACAAAACACATTTCTCTAACATAATATAATTAAATCCAGGGATAACTGGCAACCAATCATTCCATTACCACCTGGCCACATTCCACGCTTATCCAATCACACTCACTCAATTAAACCCAATTTCCATCACCAGTCACCCACACACATGTGCAGAGCCTTAGCCTTGCACACATCCTCCCCCTACTCTGTCACAATAGAAATGGGAGTTAAATTAATGAATGAATGAGAAATGAATGGTGTAAATTAAACATAATTTATCATAACATATTTTACAAATGCACATAATTTTGTTGTTTCTTGCAGAATGCTTCCTTTATTATTGTGCTTAATGTTTATTTCTGATTGAGCCCATGTCTGCAATATGTTCCCTCTCCTGCTCTATATAACCAAGTTTAAGTTTGCATTCTCAGACCCACAGCTCCCCCTTGTGCCCTTTTAAGGACTGTCTAGGGAGGTTCTATAACTAAAGAGCATCTTTCACATAGGTACACACACAAAGACAACCCCAAAACAATTTGGGAAATGATAAACACATCCAATAAATTTTGCATAATGCATTAAGATCAGAAAAAGTACAAAATTAATCAGAATATTTGCTCTGTTTATATTTTCCCAAAATACTGTTAGGTAATATTTTTGGCCATGAGAGGCCAGTAATATTAGGAATTTGAAAAAAGTCACTATAACTCATGCACATTTTTGAGACCTGTGAAAACATCATCCTCTATTGCGTCAAACCAAAAATAATTGAGGTTCACGTCACAGAATGAAAACACAGTATTGAATAGCCCCCCCACCCCACCCCACCACTAACCAGGAGATACTCACTGGAGTCTGAAACAGTGCATTTTTTTGGTGTAATCTGGTGCTGGACTGCAAACAGCTCCAGTGAGGTTGAGGGGAACGCCAGCTATAGAACTCTGCTTGGACACAAAAATGCAAAAAAGGTCATGCTTCTGCTTAACAGCAATGTGATCCAGACTTAAAAACCATTCCAACCTGGATTCTGATAACAGCTCTCGGAAACATCAGTGCTGAGACAGGCCAATAACTAAATGGGAGGCTTATAAAATAACATGCAGCAGAATAGACAATGGAGGTATATGCAGTTGATCTAAACGGTAGGTCTAAATAACTTCAGTTTAATCATGAATATCTATCTCAAGGTAGTGAAAGTCATACATCTACAGTGCATGTTGGTCTTCAGTACAAGTATTTCATATTTTAACCAGTTATGTCAAACTAAGGTATACTGTGGTCTGCTTTGATGCTCTTTGTGGTCATTAAAGACTCCATAACATTGTAGCTCTGCTCTTTTTATAATTACCGTATTACTTCAAATTAACACTGCCCTCGAATTAATCCCTCACTCAGAGCTCAGCTTTTTAATAGATGCCGCCCCCGAATAAACGCCACTCTCAATAAAGAAACGTAAAGGTATTTTATTTCTACCCCTGCTCAAAAAATAAAGAAAGAAAATTTAAACTCAGAGGAACTTAGAGCTTTGCCGGTCACTCTAAGTGCTAACCAAAAGCTGGATGAAGATATCTTTTTGTAGGGGGTTTAGTTTAGTTTTTTATTCAATTGGAAATTTACTCAGACCTGTACAATTATATATAAAAAAAAACTTGCTTACTATCTATGAGAAGATTTAGTTTTGATTTCTCTTACAGAGAAATTACAAACAGGTAAATTACAGTGAGAAAAAAAATAACTGAGTAGGATATATTTTAGTTTTAACAGAAATCAGAGGTAATATTTTTCGCTATGAAAAACAACTGCATCACACACAACTACCATTCTCTCTCCTCTTCTTCTCCCGCCCCCATAGCAACCAATACACACTCCTGATTCGCTGGTAAACTACCCTCCTGACCTCCCAACTCCCACCTAATAGGCTCTCGTTAACTGTCAGTAAATGTACGTATTCAGCCCCCAAAACACAGGAGTATAGTGCTGCAGATCGGAGCCTCTCACGGCGTCGCTTCTATAATGCCTTAAATCATGTAATAAAACATTGCAGTGTTTGTAAAGTATAGTATTATTAATAAAGGCTGCCTTTGTATAATCGCCGCCCTTGTTTAAGGACCGCAGTCATTTTGGTCAATTTAAAATAAATGCCACGGCACCAAATTGAAGTAATACAGTATTTTCAGTTGTCTGTAAATACCCCCTTCCATCATCATTACCACAGCCTTGTTAAGGATTACGTAGGGTATTAATATGATTGCAATAAATGTTTCAACTCAAATAGTTGAAATATTTTTTTTAAAACCTGCCTTCAAATCTATTGGTCCTTTGTAAGATTCTAGCTAGAAAGAAATACGATTGACATTAGCTTGTGGTTTAGCACCATTTTATAAGCCTGCATATATTTGGTCTAATCAAAGTCATATCACTCAGTTGCTTTTTTATTGCCTTACAAATGTCCAGTACCACCCTATGCCAGTTTCATAAGACATATTCGTACTGACCAGATTCCTACTGGCCTGGTTCCTACCTTACCTGGAGCATGTCTTTTCTGTCCTGGTAAAAGCACAGGCTTTGCTTGAACAGTACTGCATGGTAAGGGTTCCAGGTTCTGCAAGATGCCTGTTAAAACAAAACAAAAAAAACAAACATTAAGCATTACTTAATACACCTGTAGGATATAACAACTCACCTTACCACTTTGCATTGCTGCTTTGGAAAGAATGCTATCTGCTGCTGTTAATGAGGGAAGCCGTCCTCGACACAACTACACAGTTCATTCAAACAGCACTTCAATCACTCATCACTCGGCTACAGCACTGTGGTGAATGCAAGCAGCTTCAAGACCACCCTGATTCCTACTGGCTGGAATTTTACATAGAGGACCCTATTCAGTTAAGGTCTTAGCTGGAGGGAAACTTGAGGGACAGAATAAACATAATCAACAGAGTTAATATGGAGGAACATTTCTATAAGCTGAAGCTCTATCTAATTATAGAGTAGGTCTATAGCTGTAAAATGTGCAGGTCTGAGACCTTAATAAGACTCCCAATCCCTACGCAGCATGATGAGAAGAAAAAAAAAGAATGAAATGTGGTCCACAGTGTAATTAAACACATTCAATCACTGGGGACATGCAACATAAAGGTAACGCAGCAAACGTTTGCTGGCAAGTCCTTGGTTTATGCACATGCCACTGTATGTCTTTCATTATTACTTCTTTCATGCTAACTTCTTTCAGAGTACAGTCTCAACTAAATAAAGATCTGCATGGTCAGGTTTCTACAATAAATCAAGCTTACCCTTTTCCCTCCCAGCTGCAGCTTGTGCTTCCTCTCCAGCGTTCCCTCCATTGACTCAAACTCTGCCTTGTTTCCATTCTGAAAACAGTCAGTACAGTGCAGGTTATTCAGCCAATAAAAGACAAATCAGCAAGACATTTCTCCAGGGCCATTGCTACAATATGCTTGTTTCTTAACCAGGATTTTACACCAGTGTGAAAGTCTATTGGGAGAGTGGGCAGGTTGCAAAAAAAAATGTCAATGTGAAAATAAGTCTGGGAATATGTGAGTGAAAACGTTTGGACAAGCTTTTAGATTCTTCCAAACAGAACATGTAAAATGTGTTACATAGCACTACTGCTTATTCATAAAACTACAGGATGTAGGTGTAGAAAATAATAACACAAACTAATAAATAAACTAATGAGCATTTCTGCACCAAGAGAGAGAAAAAAACCCAGATATTAAAAGGTGTATATTCTCTATTTAAAGAGAAGTCTGAAATACATGGAACTGTTCTAGACCCCTGTTAACCTTCATAAGGACACGTCGGAAAACTGGCTTAGGCAACAAGCAAAACTTATGTCACATGAGTCAAGCCTTAGTTACAGTGCCCGAGATATTCACCTGAAGTCGGGCCCACCGATCCACTACGGTCAACATGTACAGTACAGTTCTTTTTCTTTACTGTCTGATGCAAAAAAAAACATTAGTCATACCGTGATGCTACAGTGCCCCCTTGTGTTGACTGTGTGTCCCTGCTCAGCACAGTCAGAGTCCATGCCCTCAGAGTAAACAGGCTGCTTTCCATTATCCTCCATGCCCATGTGAACTGACAGGAGGCTCACAGACTGGTCCTGGGGAGAGTGCGAAGGTTCTAATTTGTTAAAGGAGTAATACTGAGACACAATGTCCAACAGGCATGTGCTTTGTTTTGTGGGAGTACTGCTGTCACTGTACCCAACCAGCATCCATTTGTAGTGGGTTTAATGTGAGGTAGCAGCCCCACATTGTTGTGTATGGAGAAGTCCATGTGTTCTAAATTTAAGGTCATTTCATACCTGCACCCGTTGATCAGAAATGGATGGTTTTTCCTTTTAGTCCGCTTTTTGCTTTTAGTGCATGCTTGAAATAAATGGCAATTAAATGCTTGTTGCTGTAGTAAAAGCAAACAGCAGAAAGTAAATTATTTATGCAGTGGGCCTGGATTAAATCAAAATGATGACACCACCATAGCAGAGCTGATCTATGGCAGCGCCATAAACTTTTAATTTAATTCAGACTTTATCATATGAGATCATCTGTTTAATTTACGATTTTTGCTCTTGACTTCCATATGAAATTGCATGCTTATGTGATGAGGTCAGTCGTAGATATGTCTTAGTGAGTTATAACGAATGTGGGAGAAATTCATAAAACCTTTTACTCCAAAGTCTCAAAGGCACTTTTTTTTTTATAAAAAGATACATAAAAACCTGTTCATGTTACAGCACTAGAAATGAAACTATAAGCCTGCAAATGTAATCCCTCAATTGTGCTTTGGTGTTAATGGGTTTGTGCACGCCCCCTTCTTGTACAGCTCAAAAATCGAATCATTTTACATTTGTGTAATCCATTTGAATTTCCTGGGATGCGCCTCCAAACACTCAAAATAAATCCCTTACCTGCATACTTTACAAAAACAACAAACCTCCTAGCAAGCAATCATTACCCTGTTTCATTTCTTCTTCAAAACTTCTACATTGTCAGTGAAAGGTTAAGGTCAGATCTTGGAATTTGGACAAGCTAACAAACTGATCTTACCTTCACACTACCTGTGTCCTCCTCTTTCTCCTCCTCTCTATACTTGTAGATATACTTTTTCTGATCCGCTATGTTAGGTAGCTCCATCTGATCAGGGGCTGTCTCGTTAATCAGATCTATCTGTCGGCTAGCCTGTTCTTTATGAGAGATGGCAGCCCAGGACCTCCTGTGGTCACTGGTTGGGCTCTTCTCCCCAGTGTCTGGCTCTTTACAATAGCCCAAGAGGTTCTGTATAGAGGCTGGTAGCCTAAATTCAGCGACCAGCAACTTGGGGGAAGAGGCCGTGACCAGCTTTCTGTATGTGACGTCTTGACATGGAGTGGCTGCTGTCTCTTGCTGCGCAGGGGAGGTGCTGTCCAGTCCCTGATTGTAGGTCTGATGCATGATATCAGAGCAGATGCTCTGTCTGTAACGAACACTTTTGTTCCAGATATCTTCTAGTTCCTCTTCTTCTTCCTCAAACTGCTGGTGGTCTGGGTGGATGACCTCCACTGCTGCTGCTCCAAGCTCGCTGCTGGTTCTGTCTCTCTTGTTGGTCTTGGTTTCCTTGTCTTGTTTAAATGTGCTTCTGTTGACTCCAATTGCTACAGATGCAGGCTGTTCCTCCGAGCAGGTTTTAACATTTACATTGTTACAAAGAACGGAGTCACTCAACACTTCTCTTCCACTGTGGGGAGTCTTTTGGGCTTTGGTCTCGCTGGAGGCTGCTCGGGGACTTTTAAAACCAGAGACTTCTTTAAATCTTCCTTTCTTTTTATCCCGTTTGTGTTCATTGTTGCTCAGTTCGCAATATGTGCTCCTTCCCATCTGAAATAACTCAGAACTGGATTGTGAGTATCCATTGGCTGCTGTCGTACTGTGTTGTCTTTCTTCATCAACAGCATCTACTTGGCTGCTTAGTCTACAAGTAGAATTCAAAGTGTCAGCCAGCTTGTCCCACTCGTGGCCAACCTCCTCATGAAGAATACTGATTCGGGAGAGACGATTTAACTTTAAGTCAAATATGTCATCTCTGGGACTGTCTTGACCCTTGTTTTGAGTATTCTCTGTGGTTGGTAGTGCAGACTGGCACAGACTTGAATCTGTTTCTGGGTTACGCAGCTTGGACCAGTGACCCCCATTCTTCTGGCCCTGTGCCCCTGTAGGAATCTGGTTTGAAATCTCTTCATAGACTCTTGGTTTTATGGTAGTGCTTAAGCCCGAACAGCCTTTGGCCTCTATCAGATCCTTCGCCGCCTCTGTATTCCCCTTGGCTGACTTGCAAAAGGAAGAGAGTGAATTGATAGTGAGGCTGTCAGCTGTCTTTGTGTCAGGAGGCTGGATTTTGATAAGATCTGGAATGTTACCAATGAGGTTCATGTCCTTAGGTAGCTCAAAACTCAAGACAGAGCCCAGACAAAGACGCTTGCAATTGTTATTGGCAGCCAACGTGCTTCCACCTTTAGCAGAGCATTCCCTTCCACCTGGCTGACTGAAATCTGAAAAGGATCGGATGACAGTGCACTCTGCATCAATGTCTTTAACCAATGGGTTTTTGACATAGTCCAGAAGCTCTCCACTGGCAGGACACGGGATTCTGGGATCCTTTACTCTCTCCTTCAGAGGCCACGTGTTTGTGTTTGATGTAACCTCACCAGCCCCACCTTCGGAAAGGTCCACACCCATTATCTTCTGAATGGTGTGCCTGCGCACGTCTCGCTTCTTCTTGCTTCTCTTCTTCAAGCTGTTGAAGATGGAGCTGGAGCTGGTTTTTGGCAAGGTGTGAAAGGACACGGTGCTGGCCTCTGACAGAGGAGGGTCTTTGGGCTGTCCCTTACTATTGAGACGGGGCAGGGTGACACTCTCAACAACAGACGATATTGATTTTTTGTTGTCCTTAATATGCAAATAGGTACTTACCTAAAAAAACAAACAAAAAAACAAACAAAAAACATATAAATAAATAAAACATCATTAAAACTACAAGGGGTTCACACATTTTTGCCAATATCCCAGATTTGATTATTATTTGTTATCCATTAAGCTTCATGCTTATGATACCAGCCTTGCATTCATGAACTTCAATAACATTTCCAGTGCTGCTAGTTACTGAAATAAACATAATCAGCCACAGCTTAATTTAAGCAGTAGTCTTGACACAACATAACATAAAACACCAACAAAGTATAAGCCGATTATGAAAAACTAAATACATGTGTATAATGTATCAGTCAAACTAATGGGATTATAAGCAATAATCTAAAAAAATACCTTATTACTCATGTGGCAGTTCTAAGTTCTATACCAAACTGAAAAAAGATACTTGGAACCACAAGGCACTATTCCTAGTGCATACTTAACAAGTACTTTATTAAACTCATATGGTGTTGAAATAAGTAAATACACAGCTGTAAAGGTTTGGCCTTCAACCCCTATGACTAAACTAAATCTAGCACAGCTGTTTAAAGGGTACCGAAACAAAAGCCTTTTGACAATCTGTGCTATTAGATACCAAGACAGCAAGCTTCCTACCAAACAGACACCTGTGTACTTCAGCTGCGTTTAAAGGTTTAATTTCTCGTAATACAGCTGGGGCATTAGCACTGTACAGCAGTTGTGCTCTACATATGCAGTACTGGCAAACTAATCAATACAACAAATATTTGAAGGGTTCTGGTGCTCTGACTAGAGTTGAACAAGCATTCATCAAATTCAGTTAACGTGCACCAAATCTTCTATTGTAGGTATCAAAGATGGATCCTTTAGCCATATCCATAACACTGAAACTATGAAGTCAGTATATCAGAGTTTCCATAACACTGAAAATATGAAGTCAGTATATCAAAGGGTGAAATTAGCTGGCAGGACAGAGGCTGGCCGAGATCTACTGTCTGTGCTATATCCGATGGACAATAAAAAATACAAACATCTTAATTATTGACATGTTCTGTTATATACATATCTCCTAGCTGCAAGTCAGTTTCAGTCACAACGGACAAGACAGCTGCTCTGACAGACTTTGGTTGTGTGCTGATAGGAGGTGCTTGGCTGGCAGGCAGTCCTGTATCCAAGACCGCTAACAAAAGTAGGGACTCTGTGGGGAAGATCTGGACATCAGCCACGTCCAACTACTAACTTCCCTGACAGAATTAGAGGCAGAAATCATTGAAGAAGAAAAGTCACATGTTCCTCAACAATGAATACACCTTGCATACTCATCATGACAAATCCCTGCCACTCTGGCTGCCCATGGTGGGTTACTGACATCCCTTTGTCCAGCCCTTGCATTGCTTCTTTTTAACATCCAAACAACTAACTTAATTGCTATTAATATTTTAGTCAGAATAGTACATATAATATGAATATATCCCTTTATTGGGCGGTTTCACAGACCATGAAAAGAAATAATCTTGCCTACTTAATATTACCTTTAGGCTCCCTTAGATGAGTGCTAACTGGGGCCTGTGAAACTAACATAAATGATACCAGCCTTTAAAACAGGCTGTGCCACCAGGGCAAAGAAGGCCTCTCATATCATGTCTCAGTGTTGTTCTCAACAAAAGCAGAAACTATTAAAACAATGAAGGGACCTGTTATTCTCTATGTCAGTGGTTCCCAGGATGCTTAACGTCACGGTAGTCTCAAGCCAAGTCTGGGAATCTTTTGAATATGTCTCGCACCTGTATGTGACGGGCCAGTCTTGTTGATTAGGAATATGAGCGTCATGCACTAGTTTTCCTTTTTATCTTGGAATTTAAATAAGGAATGGTTTTGAATCAAAAACATGCAAAATTTAGCTTGTATCTCTGCTTTAAAGAATGCATATCACGAAAATTATATAATTTTACACACCATGCACACTGAAAACCACTGGGTCCAGCTGAACTGGATGGAAGGTAAAGTACAGCACACATTTTTACAGTTCTGCAGCACCCTGCTGTGCATGCTACAGTACTGTATAAGAACTGTGTTTTGGGACACTTTTTATTTGGGTAGATTTTCCATTTAAGTTTGGTGGGTAATGCTGAATGTGATGGTAAACAGGCACTGGAGAGTCAGTTTATTCATGTGGTTTACGCAGGTCTGCGACCCAGAAGCCTATCCCTTTTGTAAATTACTTTTTAATTTTTTATAGGTGGTAGCTAAGCTATTGTATTTGCAAAACTCATCTACATTATATAGGCCGTTCAAAACCTATAACGGATGAACATTGTTAACGCGAACATTCGGAGGTGGAGTCAAATGTTTTGCAGTGAAATCTAAATTATTCATGCCTGGATTCAATTGAAATAATGGCACAGCCATAACAATCAGGAAATAAAAATATGGCGGCACCATAAACTTTGATTGAATTCAGTCCCTGGTCACCATAGGTGTTGAACAAGTGTGGCTGCCTAGTCAAGGTGCCTTCATTGACTTGAACCCTTTTACAAAAGGAAACCAGTCCAGGTACTGCATTTACAAAATGGTTAAATCAGCCCTTTGAAGTTCAGTGGGATTATAAAATGATCAATAAGGTACTGATCAAAGTAATGATTAAACTTTGACGGAAACAGTTTAAAATACTTATTTTAATATATAAACAGTGGAAGAAGAGTCAAGTTTGAAACGGTGGCTGTCTATTTTATTGTTTTTATTGCATCACATCTAACAACTGTTCAAATGCAGTATGCTGTGTTAGTAGAGCTTTGGGTCCGAGTAAATTGTTTCACACTGCAAGACATGCTTTAACACGCAAACGCAACAACAACAACATGCATCGTTGCACACTATTTACCTCCTCAGCATTTTGCAGACAAATCTTTTTCTTTCTCTTTAAACTACCAAAAGTATTTTCCAAAAGGCCCTGGCAGCGCCTCCAAAAGTTTTTACAGCCAGAGGATATAGACTCAGAGGGCTGAGGGAGAGGGAAAGAAGAAATAACAGTAAAAATGGGAAAGAACAGTCTAGGAAAGGAGAGGGTCCGGAATCTGACTAATTTAATTAGGAAAAAAAAAAAAAAAAAAAAAAAAAACCTGTCTCAGTGATGACAATAGTCATAAATAATGTGGTTTTAATTGAAAGAACCTGCTATGACCTTACAAAACAGGTGCTCTTACATTTTGTCTTGTACAGAAGTTTTGCATGTATCAGGCTTTATTAAACTGCTATAGTATACGCAATTAAAAAACTGCACATTAGAAGACAGATTCTTGCAACTGGAGAAACTGTAATCTATGATCTTCATCAGAGACTGTCCATTGTCTAAGAAGGAGCGAACACAGCTACAGTAGCTGACCTTATCGAGTAAGTATCGGGGTTTCGAAAAATATAGCGTTATACGTCCCCGCGTGTTGATACAATTGCTTAAACAATGTACCTGTCATTTTTTATTTTTCATTTGTTAACATTTTGACAACTTTTTACACTTACAACTTTAAAGCTATTTTCAAAATGTCTGCTCTAGTGCACTGGGGTTTGAGATCTGTCCTCTAAGTCACTGCAGGAAGCATCTAATTAGCATAGCTGTCCACGCTCTGCTTTGGAAACAAGCTGTTGGTTTATTTTATTTGACTGAAAATCATTATAAAAGCATTTTAATAAAAATAAATAAGGTAGTATTTTAAAAGTAAAAATTACAGATAGTTAGCAGGCCATTGCTCTTGGTTTATACCGACGATTAGAGCAAATATCTAAGTGTGTCTTCTGATTTTTTAATGATCTGTACGCAGGTTTAATTCTCTTCTGGACAGTTTAGCAAGGCCAGGTGCCACAATAAGAAGTGTCTCTGTCCATAGAGTTGTACTTGAAAATTCTGCACTGTAAAATTTATTGCACAGAAAGGTAATGTATAAAAAGCTAGCTAAGAACCAAAAGATCGTCAACACAAGTAAAAAAACACTGGATTGGTAAAAACATCTGGCATTTAATTTATTATTAATCTAAAATAAAAATGGACCAGAGATGTTGCTAGTGAAAGTAAGAAGTTACAAAATGGATTTTAAACTTTGGTTAAGTTCATAGGTCACTTCCCTAGGATTGCATTTTAATTACGCCGCTTCTATCCTTATTAGAGAGTAGTGATGATGGTGAAAAAGCTAAAGACAGGTCTGAAAATGGAACTAACAACCCCAAGAATACAGGAATCCTGTGAGACCACTTCAATCCCCTCTGTGCTGGGTTTTAAAGCCACTGGGTAACTTGGCACACTGTGTCTGCTGAACTCACCCTGTGAATAGGCTCCTGGGTCTCTGATTCATCCATGGGGTCCTGGAGTTGCAGCTTGCTATCCCTCTTTTTTGAAAAGCTGAGGATGAGGTTCACTGTACCCCCGAGTGAGGGGGCGCTCGGCTCTTTGAGCACCAGCAGGGGTGACTCTGGGGACTCCAGAACCAGCAATCCCTCCAGTGAGCCCCCTGATGAGTTGAGTTCACTGCTCTTGGGGTGAATCGAGGCCATTTCTTCATAGCCCCCCTCAGACTGAGAACTGTGGCGTGGCTTTTGGGGGTGTAGTCTATCTGTGCAGGACCCGACCAGGCAGCCAGTGGATTGCTCCTGAAAAACATACTGTTCTTCCAGACAAGGGGAGAAACCCTAGAAAAAAAACAGTCAAATCCAAGGGTAGATTTAATAATATTAAAAAGTGCCTATATATTTTTTTTTACTGTTCTTTAGTGATATTCAATCAAAGTCAGTGATATTTAATCAAAGTCTCAAGTATATACATGTTTTTATTTAAGCGTGAGTCTAAATGCGTGGCATAATTGTTATACAGTGGCCGATGACAACGGACTGAACAGTGTTCTAAACAAATGAACATTGTGGTCATAAGTCATTGTTGTATGCGCTGATTGAATCAAAATCATTGAAATGACACAGATAAGACCTATTTTGCTATAATTTTTTTTTTGTCCTTCTGCAAACTGACCTGAACTGACTGAGGCGTGCACACTGTAGCCTCCGAATAGATCACATCTCCCTTTGGCTCTGCTTTCGTCTTCCCACGACTACGCTGGTGCTTCTGTGCCCTCCAGCGAACTAGGATCCATCCCAGCATGCTCCTCAGCTCCTCCGTTCTCTCCTTGATCTGCAAGGAAATGTAAAAGAAGTCACCTGATGACCTTTTCCTTTTGTACTTGCGAAACCACTCCTTGGCCGTAATAAGGTCAGGTTTCATCAACAAGCTTTAAATGATCTTAGATCAACGATGTTCAGACGCTATCTAACAGCAATGGTGGGGTGTCATGGGCAACCTGCAGTACATCTGAAGAATGGAGATGGGATTTTAATGGTCTGATTTATGTATCTGTTCTGTTTTGACAGCTCGAACTTACTATTTCTGTTAAATGGTGTTCTTCATCTATTAACTTCTGTCCAGCTGCTGCCAGTTCTTCAAACTCCTGAAACTTCTGCTCGATCTTAGTATCCAGCTCCTCTGTCTCTGGTAGCCGTCCCTCTTGCCCAGGGTTCACTGGACTCTCAGAGAAGATACAGGTTCGAGTGTCCTCCGTCCATGAGCTATGAGGAATTGAGATGAGACACCGAGATGTTAGTGCACTTATCCAAACTGAGACCAAAGCTGGACCTACACCTAAGAAACTTGTTGAGGAGCAAGCTGCTTGAAAAGTTGGTAGCTACCACAGTGGTCCACAAAGAAATGGGCATAGACCATTGCTTGAGCTGAGAGCTGTATGATTTGGTTGCAACACAACAGCATACTTCCAAATTTAATGACTTGTGTGTTCCTAGCTTCATGGGCCAATTCAATTTTACCTAAAGGAGATTGTGGAACAATATTTACAAAGATTGTATTAAATCTTAGATCTGAGTAACCTTTCCAGTTAAAAAGTCAATTTAATCCTACCCTAAATGAGACTGATTTGTTTGCGCTATTTTAGCAATGCTTTTATAAAAAACAAACAGAAGTCATTAGTATTTTTGGGTTGAAAAGGAAAGTTTCCAGAATTTTCTGAGAAACCCCAGCATTTTTTGTTTTTTTGTTTTTAAACATAGATTCAACCATGGTTTTGTTTGCAATATTATACAAACATACACACTTCTATTTCCCAAGGTGATATAAAGTGGGGGTGATAATAACCAAAGTGATCATATCAGGAGCTTGTCCCCACTGACTTCTACATTCGACTGAGACATTTCAATGTGGTGACAATAAGCAGAGAGTGAATGTAACAATACTGCTATTAAGTAGGTTTTACTACATTAGCCAATTGAATTGATTACTAATTATACATGTGTCCATTGTTAACAAACCCTCATTGTAAAATAACCTACATTAGTTTTATTTGTTGGAAAGCCCCTGAGTAAATGTTTGTTCAATGTCACCCCTGACTGAACCCCCAAAGCTCAGCCTGGTGGGCTATTCCAGAATTAGAATTTAAGGTTATTGTTCTACACGGCGTTAACATCAATTACATTTTGGAATAAGCCTGTTTTTTTTTTTTTTTTAAAAGCTATTAACTTTACAAAACTAAAATCAAATAACTAAAAGAACATACCATATTCCTTCAAATTAAAAGACACCTTTTTTAAACCAATTTTTTCTTCTCAAAAATGGCCTGCATCTTAAATTCGAATATAGTGATGTGTGTATTAAAAATCGACAACAACAAACGTGACTACCCGAGTACACAAACAGGAATGTGACTGACTGCCTGTGAAAAGACGAATGAAAATGTTCCTGCCCGATCTCAAATCACCCATGACATACAGGCAGCCCTTTTCAAAGAAGCATCATTAGCTTCCTGAGGAATTCATACAAGTTCTGTTCTAACAAACAGTACCAGCTTGGACAGATCGGAAATGCTGATCAGACCCCTGTATTTTTCGACACGCCAAGCAATACCACAGTTCACAAATTGGGAGAAAAACAGGTGTGAGTAATCACCACTGGAAATGAGAAGCAATGCATAACTGTAATGCTTTGTGTGACAGCAGATGGCCGCAAAATGCCGCTTCGCTCTTGCTAAGGATTTCTTGCAACTGCTTGGGGACTGTCCCGCTTTCGCAACTTCAACCTATTTGCTTTACATGTAGCAGCCACAGCACAATGTGGTATCCTGATTTGAACATGTTCACATCATGAAGATACACAGTACTCTCCATGCTGTCCTTGAGTATCCACGTAAACCTTCAGTAAAATCAGCATGTGCTTTAGCTCTTAATACAGAGCCAGAATATTCAACAAATGCAGATTTCTTTAAAAATAACTACAAAGACTACTAAAACAGAAAGTCTTTTTGAAATTTGTGTAAAAGAACAAGACAGAAAAAAGGCGTTACTTAATGTAATTAATTGATTACAAGAGATCTAAACATCTGTGTACCAATGTTATGAGCGTGTGTCTCTTTGGTATATTTCAGTCTATAAAACTATGGAAAAAGTTAGGGAGGGTACATTTTAAAGGATTTAACCAAGATCTGTATTTAGATCAGCTGCTGTTTAGATCAATTGAATTGACTCCACAATGTCCTTTCACATTTGCTTTCAATTATGTTTCAAGGAAACCAAAGTCAGGCTACTAGAACCATTATACACATACCGATTCAACACAAGCTTTTTAGCCATCTACTGGATGTGTTTCCTTCTGTTTTGTTGTATACACTGTAGACAAATTAAAATGCTGTGCTCTCTCTAAATTCTGCTAATCTGTATATTTTCTGTAATTACAGCACAAGCTGGTTTTCATGAGATGTCTTTCAGACTGCCTGCTGTGACTTGGTTCATAAAATGCTAAGTTATAGTCCAATAAATACGGTTCGCAATTATATGCAAAGCTTTGATGTTGTGTTAACCAGCCAGAAATTGAAAGGGGGGAAAAAGCCCTGGTCGGTCTCCCATGCAGCCTGGCATCAATTCCACCTACTGGACCTTATTTTGATAATTCAAACATGTTTCTGCTATCAACCTCTATACATTTTAATTAATAAATAAATTTAATGAAAACGTTTGCCCTGCTTCATATTTCTGTTTCCTCAAAAATTATTCTCTTACTATCTAGCTAAATCAAGCTCAATAACTTTGTAAGATGGCAGACTTGTTCTAAGATATTTGCTGTCTGTCAAAAGCCCTCCTCTGATCTGATCTCATTTAAGGAGCTTTGTCAGGTACTTGCCTTCCTGACTAAAGAACCAGAGAGAGAAACAATCAAGGGGTTAGGTCAATTGTAACACATGTTTTTAAGGGATTAACATAATGTTTATGCTTGTTTCACTCAGTAGCTTACAAATGTTAGATGAAACTTCAATGGGGTAATACTGTTTTATGCATTTTTTTTGTTTTTATGTTGGATGACACACTAAAATATAACAGGTTAATTATTTTATGTCACACTTTATGGGAATTGCTTAGAGTCTCTTGCTATTGTTTTTCCTTTAGTCCACATTCACATATAGATGTGTCCTAGTTATGTTGTTCTTTTTTGTAGGCTGCTGACTATTTTTGAACAAGACATGCATTTATCGTGTTGCTTGTATTTGTAATTGTTTTATTGTCTAACAGGACCCCCTTGTAAATGAGGCCTCTGTCTCAATGGTTAAATCTTCTGTATAAATAAATACATTTTAAAAATAAACTTGAAATAACAGGGCAGGTCATTGTCTGTCTCACATGTATTGCAAAATGACATCATCATTTCAGGCCTCAGCCCACTAAAAGAGTACCTCAGTTCTCTAAGCTGTCACTTACATCATCGCCAGGTAATTTCTGAAGAAATCCTGCAGCTGCAGGGCCTGGGAAAGCCTACCACTGTTCTCTGCAATGCACTTGCCCATCTCTTCCCAGGCCTGCAGTGTTTCTTGAACCTCTTCCCCAAGGATCTGCACCCTCTCTGGGTATAAAACCTGTAAGTGAGCAGCTTGCTTTTCCATCTCATCCACCTCCTCTTTGATGACTTCAAAGTCAATCTAAAGAACACAATGGGAAGCAAAGTTTAAATCTTTTATATTAAAAGAAGACACTGTGTCAACGCTCCCTTCTACTCCAAGAGGGTTTGCAAATCTCCTGATTTGATTCCAGTAATGGCCCACTGAGTATTACTGGCCTTGGCCTATACCTGGTACCCCTTAAAAAGAAACACATGCTTTAAATATTTCCAGGCTTTCATTTCTTTGCCTGTTGACAGTTTATAAAGAAAAAAAATTAATAGCCTTTTCATTTTACAATTCTGCTCAAGTAACCTTCGGATGTACAGAACGCTGAATGGTTGCTTTATGACTTGCTATTTTTAGAGGTTATATTAGGTCATTTTTTTCTCTAATGGTATCACATCCAGACAGCTGTGTGCGCATGTGATAAACATAATTCTGGTCCAAACATGAGTCAAAAAGCAAAACCCCCCCAAAGAAAAAAGCATTCACAATGCTGTCCGTTTACAACATCACATACAAAAGACAACATAAAAACTGCATCCGTCTGATGTTTTAAAATACAAAAGAAATATTTCTCCAAAGATGGACCAGCTCTAGAAGTTCCACTTTTTCATTTGATTTAATTTTCTGAAACAAATACAACCCAGCTTATAACCTAAGAGTCAGGGCACCCATTCTTACGAACATTCTTAATATAAACTCTGATTATTTTAAGTAGTACTGGCTTACGTGTCACATAGGGTTCTGGAGAGTGAAGGCAACTGCCCTGCAGCATTGTTTAGTAGCATAGTTCTATTGAATATGGGCAGAAAGTGTGCAATATGTTTAATCAGATTTTTTGCGAGCTACACTTTCAATTTGTGGTTCGTACACCTACCAGGCATCAATAAGGAAATACAGATGCTACTACTATAAAAAAAAAAGGAAAACATATACTGATATGCAGACAAGTATCCAATCAGTGTTACTCGCCTCCATGTCTTCCTGTTGGATGTTTAAATTCTCCAGTCTGCACAAGTCAGGTTCACATTTCACAGTCATGTCAGTCTCCATCTCGAGGATCTCAGCGCTTAGCTCCGCACTCTGGGACAGAATCTGGCTAATCCTAGCTTTGATATTTGAATGCTAAGAGAGAAGAAGATTGCTGGTTTTCAGACAGCTGCACTTTCCCAATTTTTCTTTTTTTAAATTTTCAATTAAATATTTGTTTATATGAAAAATAAAGCATACAAAGCCTTTTTTTAAAAGTAGTGTCTGCCAGAGAGTAAGGGGCATTAGGGTATGTAGGAACATTGAGGCCACCAGCATCTTTTCAATAACTCGTAATGGGCTTGATTTATTACGTTTTTGAGTAAGTGCTAAGAATAATGTTACAGATGTAATAGGGAAAAAAAAAAAAAAAAAAAAAAAAAAACGCAGAGCATTTAATTATAAAACATGCTAACAATAGCATCTTTCTAATAGTTTGTCGGGTCAGATTTTAAAGACAGGACGCTAAACAAACCGTGTCTCTGAACTGCCTGAGCTGCTCTTCCAATCTATGGTCTTCAGTCAGAGACCTGCCCCGCTCCCGCACGGTGTCGTTCAGCATCTCCACAGCCTCCCGGAGCTCTTCCAGGGGGTCAGCGATGTCATCTGAGTCGAAGCGCCCACTGTCGATCAGCTGCTGCCCTGCGTCGGCCAGGACCAGCAGGGAAGACCCATGACAGCCCAGCTCACTGTGAAGGGGCTGCAAAACATGCACTGTCACTATTTCAGCACTGTTAATTTAGACAATTACGTATTATTGTGGCTTTCATCGACACTGCATAACATTCTGCTTGCTATACAGATACACCAATACTGTACAGGTATGGGTGCTATTTGTAAATACTACTGTAGGGTTTGCAAGTGTTCTGTAACTATTGTGTATCCACAAGCACAAAAAACACAACCCAAGTCATGAATAAGTAGGGACGGTGCATGGTGTTTCCCCTTCGTGAAGGCAGTTTTAAACAATACTGCACCACATTATAACAGGCTTTATCTCCCTGTTTTATGGTGCTGTTCAATCCAACATCCAACAGTTTGAGGACCCCAACTCTCCAAACACAACATGAGGAAATAAGTGAAAAGAGTTCTATAAGCCCTTAAAATAAAATACATCTGAAAACCCCTAAATTAAAATACATATACCAGTATACTGTGAGTGCCACTGGAAAATTTGCTTGAATGCTGAAACCCAGGTGCTGTATTTTTTCATTGAATCTTCACATTAGACACCTCAGTACAACAACCCTTAAAAAGATGTTTGTTCACTCTTAAAGATCACATGCTTTTCTTGGCCTTTTCCTATTCATATTTTTTGGTTAGTGCAAAACAGAATTTCTGTGTATTTTTAGGTCTTAAAAACTGTTCCTCGTTACCACTAGCAGTTGGACTTAAACTCTCGCATTAATTAGGACCTTTCCTGGCATCTATGACGCAATGTCAGCACTGCAGAAAAAAAAAATTCATTTAAAAAAAAGAAAAGAACTTGACAGGTTGGCTTGTGTGCTGACATCAGGCCAGGAAGAAACACACAGCGGTGAGTGAATTGTGAATGCGCTGCTTCCACGGTTTAATAGATGAACAAATAAACATGTTGAACAAAACAAAACACTAATACAAAACAAAACGGCACGTTGGCCAAAACATACAGTGGGCGAATACTAAATAAAACAAGTATTGCGCTGGTTCAAAACCAGCACATATAGCAATTGTAATTATTTGTTTTTTTTAAAACTTACCCTCTCTGTTCTCTCCACACTGAACACCCAACCCCAAGTGAGTGATCCACGCATCTATATATACAGCTGAGCTGGGATTCAATTGCTAATTTATCATTCACTTCAATCCCAGCACATGAACTAATTTGTGCACTCCCTGTGTTCAAATCCTGATACATATTTTAACTGCATGTGAAGTGACTGTGCAATCCCCGTGCTTAAATACAAATATACATTTTTACAACATTCGTGCTACATAACAAAATTTATACCCGGTGCACCAATATATACACCAACAATAACACACCACATACAACATAAAACACAAAATTACGCACAGGGGAGGAGCAACCTGGCACACAACTATACATTTTATTTTGCAGAACCACATGTGCAGAATGTTACTTTAAATTGGCATAAAAAGCTCACTGTAATACCTATAATGGCTCAAATGTGAAAAACATTAGAAAAGACCAACACACTATCGGTCAGTCCAGCTGTACATATATTCTAAGGTCAAGGCACAGGTTGACACAGTAGGTTATGTGTTGTGGTAGCATGGGATGTTTGGTCAGTTTAGCCTAAGATCTCGCTTGTGGTCTGGCAGGAACTGTCCTCAGTTAGGGAATGACCACCATCATTGGTCAGGGGTCAACCAAGGCTGGGTGATGGAGGATCATTGACCCCCAGGAAGGAAGACACAGATGCAAAGGGGCGGTGGGCAGAATTATGCTAAGCTACAAATTAAAGGCTGCTCTGTTACACTTACCTGCCCAATGCTGCTCATGAGACTTATCCTCTTCTTGACCTGGTTCTCTTCCATCTCCACCTTCTCGAGGAACTCTGTCAGCATGCGTGTGTCCTGCAGTTCGGAGGTCTGCTGCTTCAGCATATTCTGCACACAGTGGTACCTGTCGTTAAATAAAGAACAGTTCTAATGGGCTGATCTCGGAATCTCCTCTCAGTCACATATCATGTGGTATGTGTGTACAAATAATTAATGGCAGGGATATGAACAATACAATACAACTGTTCTAACAAATTTGGCTTTAATCTTTTTTTAGTCTTCTTTGAGTTGATGCTCATGAAAATGTAATCGATTCCAGTGTTCCAGAAATTCCAGCTGTTGACAGTGTATGTGCTGTGTATGTGTAAACGACTAAATGTTCAGAACTGGTGTCAATGGTGGATGTACAGTGTAATTCTGAATTTCCAAAATTAGATGGAAACCAACAGTTGGCAGATTCACTATCGAGCTGAAATTGAGAAAAGTTTGAAAGGCTGCATTGTGAATAACATTCCCTCAAAAGTATCTGGCTTGAAAATAAAACCAAAAATAAATACAAAACCCACTCAGAAAAGGTTTCTGAATAACTATCCATTCACAATATAAAATACATGCAGTGTTTTTCTATTTAACACGCTCTGATCTCTAGTAAAGATCATTCATTTGGTCTACATTGGTCGGTTTAGAGATGAGAAAGAAGAGACAATAGAAAATTCAAAAATTCCACTTTGGAAACATTTTAAACCTTTTCCATTCCTGTATTTTCCTTGGTAGGCTCTCTGTACTTCGAGTCAGCTCTGTGTTTAGAAAACTAGGTAAGTCCAATAAAGCTGCCCACATCATATAGTTTTACAAGGAATCCTACTGAGCTGGTACTTGGAAGGAGGAAGTCTGTCCCTACAAGCCCAGGACTGTAATCCTAAATATACCAAATCTGGAACACTGGTGCCATTCAACACGGAGTATGTTCGTGGGAGGAATAAAGGTCATTTCAGTCAATTATGGTAATTCAAATGAAGTAACTGAACAGATTTTTTGTTTTATGTAAAGCCTGAGGTTTCAGAATAATTTCCTCATGTTGACCCTTAATCCACTGGTCACCCAGCTCAGAGAATCCTTCTGTCGAACAGATGTGCGAAAGTGCTTGACTTAAAGAAAGATAACCAACATGTTGTATCTTTTTAATGTTTTTTTCTACTTATAAACTAGCAAGGTTATGACTGCTTGGTATTGAAGATCCTTTTGTTATGTTAATTTTTCAAGTACCATGTTGTAGATTTAAAACATCCAAATGATAATTTCATATAATTACATGCATGGTACTTCTTCGTGTGACCATGTCTTATTGTTGTAGTTTTATTTTCAAAGTAAACAGTGTTTAGAGGGTATGTATGTACACAGCAAGGTACAGAGTGTATCCTGATGTTGATAAAAGTCTTATTGGACGCATCCCTGTGAACCGGAACTCAAGAAATGCGCATGATAAATGAGATCCTAAACCAAAGTCTTGGTGTCTATAGCATCAAAACATAAAACAGGTAAAGTCCCCAAACCCCAAAAGACCAGACATCACTTAAACAAAATGCAGCTGATCTGGCGCTTTGTGGATGACTTACTTTTCCTCTACCTCCCCCCTTTTGGATGGAAGTTCCTCTTTGTGGAAGTGCATCCTGCTCCTCAGCTTCTCCACTTCCTGTCGCAGTGCCCGGAGCTCCACCCCGCGGGAAGCGACCTTGTTTTCTAACAGACTGCTCTCTCTCTCGGCTGCGTTCATCGACTCTGGGTCTCCGCTCAGCGGGCACAGCGAGATGGACGACTCCACTGTTTTCAGCCATTCCCCCAAGTCATGCAAGTCCTTCAGAACTGTCATCGCCTGTACAGATACAAAATGAAAATCATATATGAATGTATTGACCCTTGCTGTGTCTACTTTAACTGGAGGTGACTTATAAACTGGCCTCTTTACAGAAATTCCACCTTGCTCAGGCTTGCTCAGAGACAGTCCCAAAGGTAAAATATTCCAGTGACTTTATTATAAAATATCCACAAGTGCAGAAACAGTATTATCATAGGCTTGTGGTGACAAACTACTAGAAATGCATGTTATATTTTTGTGAAGACTCAGAAAGGATGAAACACAAAATGCAGAGTGGATTGTGAGCACATCATACCTGTAGGTTTGTCTTCTCCAACTCCCGGAGAACATCATCGTTCTTCTGGTGCCTCTTCTTCAGCTCTTCCCACAGTACTTCCAACTGCCTCAGAAACTCTTCAATCTTAGCACTTCCTGGATGCTGGGCTCGAACCAGACTCCTTCCCTCCTGTGCAAAATGAAACAAATAAACAGTAAAGTTTAATAAACTTAAAACAGGACTTTAATCACTCCTGTATATGGCTTGGCTTTATTGAGATAGGAAAAATAAATTAGAATGACTGGCAGTATAACAATTCTGAATTATGTTGTGGTTACTGGTGTGAAAACTCTTTGTGGTAATCATTAATAATTAGACAGTAATCATTACTACAGCACGTAGATGAAGAAGAATATGCACTAGTAATAAAAACCTAGCTACCATTTTATTTTAGGTTTCCTTTAATAACATGGGAACTTACACATGACTTCCAACTAAATGATTTAGTTCATATGGAATTCACATGGAGTAAATAAGTTAGCATTTTATCTGCCATTATGATTTTGTGTTTAAGCGCTTTAAATGTTAAATTAATATTGACCAGATCACAAGTGAATTATTTTCCTCCAGTTTGACATCACTTTTACAGCACCATTCAATCTTTATGCAAGCACATCATGGATTGAATTAAGGATTTGTCAAATGGCAACACTCGTTTTCACATTTTTGTTAATACTGTACTGGGGGCAGCCACCTCTCAGTAATGTGCTTGCTCTCATGGGCAGCCACCTCTCAGTAATGTGCTTGATCTCATGGGCAGCCACCTCTCAGTAATGTGCTTGATCTCATGGGCAGCCACCTCTCAGTAATGCGCTTGCTCTCATGGGCAGCCACCTCTCAGTAATGTGCTTGCTCTCGTGGGCAGACACCTCTCAGTAATGTGCTTGCTCTCGTGGGCAGACACCTCTCAGTAATGCGCTTGCTCTCATGGGCAGACACCTCTCAGTAATGTGCTTGCTCTCGTGGGCAGACACCTCTCAGTAATGTGTTTGCTCTCGTGGGCAGACACCTCTCAGTAATGCGCTTGCTCTCGTGGGCAGACACCTCTCAGTAATGCGCTTGCTCTCGTGGGCAGACACCTCTCAGTAATGCGTTTGCTCTCGTGGGCAGACACCTCTCAGTAATGCGCTTGCTCTCATGGTCTTTGTTGGTATTGCAAGGTCTGCACATACCTTCTTGACTACTTCAATCCTGGTCCGGTTTGATAAGATTTCATCTTCCAGGGCTGCCTGGCACCTCTTTGCTGCCTCAAGGCTCTGGTAGTTCTCTGCACAGCAGACCTGAGTGGCCATGGCAACATTGTCCTTTAGCCACGACAGGGTCTACAGGGGCAAAGCAGAAAAGATTAATTCTGTTGATGAAGCCTCTGATACATGTTACAGGTTACAGTTGAAAATACTGGTCGGAATTCATATCAATTAGCTATAACTGGGGGTGTGCTCCACTTGAATTCATTATGCCAAGGTTCCCTAAGTAAAACTATTATCCATCCTCTACATGGGTAAAGATTGCCATACTCCATTATTCCAATTCACAAAAGATTTAAAGACAGGTGATGGATGGTTCCACGATTGAAATGGAACTTGTTATAATCCTAATACTTGTTGGAGCTCAATTTATGGCAACTTTGACATTTCCTTTCTTTTCTGTGGTTTAACTTAACTATGTAAACATTAAAACAGCATATTAATAGCTAAAGAAACTGTATATGCCTATTCAAAGCACATATGTTTAAAAAAATTAAAAAATAAAAATAAAAAAAACAGAAAAAGAACACCACAGCATAAATACCTTGTTTGCCGAAACAGTGAACTTCTGCAACTGGACCTGCAGTTGTGGGTATCTATGCAAACTGGCTTTTGCTTCAGGCTTTTTCCTCCTGCTGCAAAACATGATAAACATGTGCTTATGCATTCCCAGAACACAGAGGGCACTATTGCTGCAGGACAAGTTATGTTGCTATGTCATGTATATTGTTTGGAAGCAGACCCTTGTGTTAGAATTTGGGATTCTTGGGATTCTTTATTCACTGAGCATTCAAGGTCAGCCTGAAGTACTGTATCAGATTTTATACAAAGGTGACAGTTTTCAAGGGGTAACTCCCCCCCCCCCCCCCCCCCCCCCCCCCCATTAATACAATTCTATGGGCACTTATTCTTTTAAGCTAAAACTGTCACAAAAACAGGTTTTGTCTCTGCCTTATTCTAACTGTATCACTTCTTGCGGCAGATGCATTACATAACGGACAGCAGCTGAGAAAATACATGATTGTTCATGCTTCACACTCTATTTCCACAGAAATAAACTTTACAAAACAACCCTTCATTCTTTCAAAGAGAGGAATATTGATTTATTTTAAGTGGGATAGTTGGTATTTACAGAATCGTTCTGATCTGTGAAAGCACTGTTCAGCTTCACCAAAAACTGAATACCTTTCCCCCTCTGTCTGGCGCCTGCCAATGACATCATCTGTCTCACAAGGGCTGTTTCCTGTTCCTGGAAAGGGGCTGCTCTTTGACCGCTGTTTCTCATCTTGGCTCTCAGCTAACGTCCTGTTGCTTCCAGGCTCTCTCGCAGTCTATAAAATGGAAAGAAGCAGGATACTTCATAAGAGGATACATGATAGTTAATAGAAATAATGACTGCATTCAGATGCCTTTTTTGTTTCATCTGAGCATTGCCCTGTGAAATGAACAGAAGGCCCCTTATTGCAGACTGATTAATGAGTGATTATGATTTACTGGTATATTTTATTGAATGACGTATCACAGTACGTTAGATTTGATTCAAGGACCCCAATGGCTCAGAGGATTTATTTGACTTCTCTGAAGTCTACACTAGGTTAGGGATGAGCAGTTGAACAGTATGTACAGGCCTCAAGGCCCCAAAGAGAAGATGAAACAGTGACTCTTGTGTCCACAGTTGTATGGTGCCAGATACTGTTGAGAAACACTGCAGCATCTGAACCTTCACTGTGCAATATCTGAGGGCAGTGGGGAATATACTGTATACAGCCACTGTCTGTATTAGTTGTAGGGCCAGGAGTACAGAGCTTCTAACAACACCACCTCCAGAAATTCTGGGCAGGATTTTCAAATTGTATTTTCATTGTGTGGAACTCATGACATAGTAGCGAGAGCTTTAGCAGCAAGTGATTTTCCATCTAAATTTGTTAATTAAATCAATCCGTTAATGCTTTGAAATTGAGTCCATGAGGTCGCTAGTGAACGCATTTCTCGTTTAAAAGCTTAATTGCGGCAGGTCACGTAGATCACTTAGTGTCTCAACGACTAGATAAGGGGAACTCGTTAATCAAAATGCATAACAAGACCAAGAAAAATGAATGGCAGCATAATGGGAACATCTATTTTATGTTAAATGTGTAACAATTATCTGGCGTGTGGGATAAAATCGGACGACACGGATTAAAAATGAAAAAAGTAGTTAAATCTCATTAGTCATTTAACCTCATTTCGGGGGGATATTTTGCCACATTTTTAACGTGCATTTTGCAATCTTTTTTTTGGTTAAAAGGAAAAAAATACCCTTTTTATTTATTTTTTGAATGGGGGGGGGGGGGGGGCCATCTATTACAGAATCGTTCTGATCTGTTTTGTCTGTATTTTAGTATGTACGATTGTAGGCTATAAATAAGTACGTTTGAAGTGCCATTTGTGTTTGTAGTTGCTAGCGCCTGCCAATGTAGACCATATATGTAACACTTCATTATACGTTTATTAAGCTTTTAAAATTACGGTAGAACTCCCTAATCCAATACACAATTTGTTTACTATTAATTGTTCGGTGACTCTTCTAATCATGTATTTCCTCTGGTATTCTTTGCTCACCTCCGCGATAAATAAACTCAACATGATTAGAAGTAGCCACCGAGCACCTACAGTATATAAGAAACCTGTACGAAATTGTACACTGTACATACATTGTGAGGAGAGTCTGGCAACATTCCTAGTAGAACTTTGCCCCCTTGTACTTCGTTCTTGTGTGGATATGACACAGATGTTAAAAGCCAAGGATTGCAAATCCGCAATCACCGAGGGAAACTTTATTGTAATATCTAGAATGCCGTTTTCTATACCAACATTCCATTATTTACTCTTCGGTTATAATTCAAATAAAATATACAGTAGAGGTCAGCTGTCATAAAATATACCTAGTCAGATAGGGTACAGCTGCATCGATAGTTTCTTAGTAGTAACATTGCACTGGGTGCAAATAACAGTATATCATTTTAGCAATACAACAAACATTCCGTAAGGTTACAACTGGTTAAAACAACTGAATATATCTCATTCACAACCACAAGTATAGAAAAGGCTAAAATGTTTTCATAATTATCCTGCAGACATTAACTGAACCATACACACTCGCTGTATCGTCTGCGTCACAGCTGCGGTCTGGTAAATGTATGTTTCAAGTTGAGTTATATGCTCTTTTGTTAATTAAAACCCTCCTTTTTCAAGTGCAGATTAACTCCTAGTAAATTATGACAATTAACATGGATTTGCTTTTAAATTCCCACGCAAATACATGAAATAGTCTAGAAAAGCAGTGCTCATTAAGATATTAACATTATTTCGTAAATCAAAATTTCACAAATCACGTTAGCACGATTATTTAATAACACAGTATTTAATAACAAAACAGGCATAACGACCGCTTGAAAATGCCAAAATCAATGCTACATACCGATTTGTTGATTAACACTGGAGTTATGATTTACGACCTTTTGAAAATCCTGCCCTCTGAGATTTATTGATGGCCACTAACAACCATTTCTATCTAGCGTTGTTTAAAACAGTTGATACATGATAACATTCTTTCCGGTCAACACCAGTTGCATTATAGTATTTTTTGTTTGTTTATCTTGCCATGTTCGCTCAATCAGTTGGTTTAATTACACTGTAGTAAAGTTAGATTGTAGATACACTACCTGAAGAACAGTCACAGTTATTCTCAGCCAATATGTTTTTTGTGGATATATACGTGTGCTTGCTCTGACCTTTTAGCGACCATTAGCGTGTTTACAATCAGCTGGATTTCCATCGGCACCAGGGTAGGCTGAACCTGCCATGCTGTGAAATTTATTACAATGAAATCAGACACTGGGGCTTCACTTTTTTTGTTTTGTTTTGTTTTATTATTTTACGATTCATGTTAATAAGAGAGTAGCCAGCGTTTTTAACTGCGTTTCAATACTCTACAGCTACTATTTGATCTCTGATTGCGTTTCAGGTTCCAGACACTCGCTCTGCTGTCAGGGTCTGGTATAGCCAGGCTTTGGCACCCGATAGTCACCTATAGCTTTGCTTCATTATGGGCTGATCCCCTGTGGCTTAGGTTTAATTTGGAACAATGAAAATGGGGATAACAAAGGGAGGTGTGCTTCATTAAATTAGCGATTACTGTACGCTATCTATTCAAGACATTTTTTTTTTCTTGAGCCAATCAGTTTCAGACAAGTCTTTATGTTCCTATAACTTCCATTCATTGACATAATGTCTCAGCATTGTAGATACTGAACCCCAACGGGCTTATACAAACAGAAGCAAAAGAATGAAGCCCCTTACACACCAACACGCTCTACCTGGGTCGGAACCTTCCCGGGTCAGGACCTGGGGTCAAGTGGGTGGGCTATGCGATTTCACACTGCTTTTGATAAAGCGTGGTTGACCTGGGTGACAGCAAGTAAACAATACGCGCATCAATGCCCTGGAAGCAGCTTGTTACTGAGGGTTCCATCCAAGCTTCTCTGGATGAAACCGTCAGCTCAAATGCTGATTAGAGCAAATGCTTCTTCATCCCTGCTGCAATCTGGCTCATGGTGTGTCTCAAGCAACAAACGTGGCTAAAACAGAATAAACAGAAACGTTCCTTGTGGAAGTGAAACCTTCAGGCAGGCGCGGCTGTTTGTTATTTCGTCGGCTTAAGAGCGGCCATCATGCATTTTGTCTCACTCAAACCGGGTCAAAGAGCGTCGACCCACATCCTGAGGTGGGTCGCTGTGACCCGGGTCAGCCTGGGTACGACCCAGATAAGCGGTTTCACACTAAGCGGGATTGTAAACCCAGGTCGCCAGATTCCAGTTCAGGACTGACCCGGGTAGGCGTGCCAGTGTGAAAGGGGCTTAAGACAGCCAGGAGTTCCAGGATCTAAATCCCAGCCGAGCTACTGACTCACAATGTGACCTTGGGCAAGTCACTTTGTGAACACTTGAGTTGCAGTTACAAGATTACCTGCTGAAATCAATTCCTGTTACCAGTATGGTAGGAGACAATATAATAATAATACTCTTTATTTTTATATAGCACCTTTCATAGTGGACCACCATCACAAAGCGCTTTACAAGATATGAGATTAGGGTGTGTGAACTGTGCATCAGTTGCAGAGTCACTTACAACAACATCTCACCCAAAAGACCAAGCACAAGGAGGTTAAGTGACTTGCTCAGGGCCACACGAGTCAGCGGCTGAGCTGGGATTTTAACAGGGGACCTGCTGGTTCCAAGCCCTTTTCTTTACTTACCGGACCAAACAGCCTATGTTTTTTGATACGATTATTGTGGAACTATTTCAAGTTAATACAAACAGATGGATATGGATTTGATCTACTGCAGTTATTTTTGTTACTAATAAAGAACATCCATTGTGTCTATAACCTTTGAATTGCTATCTGTCTAACTGTACAGTAAGTATGATGCCAGCAGTACTGGCACTGTCGTTTAAGCAGAGCAATGCATTGAATTTGTGTCTCTGTATCAAGGTTCACATCTTTTGTGAACAAGAAATGCACAACGTATTTCTGACTCCCTCCCCCCCCCAGATTCCACTATCTGTAACAAAAAAAAAAGTTTTTTAGAATTTACTGTAAATAGTCAATGCACATTCTGTATGTATTATTACTGAACAAAAAAGATTCTCAGAGAATTATTTTACAGTGCTTTTAGCAGTTCTGCTGACAGTGCTACAAAAATACTGGGCAGTAATCTGGTCATGAAATGCTTGGGTAAGATTAGACCCCCATAAAAAAAGGTTGGATCCAAATAGCTGAACACTGTAAAATGCAAAGTTTAATAGGAGAGGGATTGGAAGGAACACATATAACATGCAGTCTACAACTCTAGTACCTCACAGAAACGTTTCTGTTTTTCATCAAAGGGCTGCTCTTCTCGTGGTAAAGGCTGTAAGTGAAGACCTAAATAAGACTTAAAGAACGTATATCTACATACATACCTGAAAACACTGTTGCGATTTTAAAATGTCCAACCATTACTGCCTGTAGATTAGGGGTTTAGTGTCCCTGTCTCTTGTTTTCTGTACCTTACTTTACCTTAGTTTTTTCAAATATGTTCAAATATAAATATATAGTTGGTTTACCGTGCCGGTTCTTAAACTAATGAGAAAGGAAAATGTTATCTGTTGCCACATATTTTGACCATTGTCAAGGTATTTAAATCAACAAGTTTACCTTCTTCACAGGAAAACACATTGATTTATAAAAACAGCTCCAACTAATTTCCCTTTGCACTGAGTCTGGATTTGAACCTGGATTTCCAAGAGAAAATCTATTGCATTTTCGGACTAGACTGCTACATAGGAAAAGGATAATGAAAAATGAAAGTCCAACTGTGTACTACATGATCCTTCCTATTTACCATTCTAAAAATAATTGGTAGTGACTGAGGAGCTCAATTGGGTCAAAGGTTTTCATACAAAACAGGAGCCCGTCCAACCCTATCTGCACTATAAGCTATTACAACAGACTGATATAAATTAGTTTCACTAGCAGAGAGGGCTAGGGGAGAAACTACCTCCACAGTATGTACATTACTACTGGTAATATTATTCAGTTATTATCTTATACTGTTTTTACATTGATTAGAAAAATGATTATATATTTTGCTTTGAATAAAAAGGTATTTGTACTGGCAATTACATGAAATCTGTACAAACACTGTGGATTATGAAGTAAATATCACCTTTAATTGTTACATACCCTGCATAGAAAGCCCACATTAATAGTTGTGAACAAATACAACCATACAGTGCAGTACCTACGGTATGAGCTGTAGCAGTGTCCCAATAAAAAAGCCAAGCTACTGACCACACATTCTTTAAGCCTGTTCTGTTCTTCTTTAACCTCTTTTCCCATGATCCTTTGCACTTCTTTTCCCACGCTGCACTGTGGTTCCCGGGTAGAGGTCACGGGGTCGCCATCTTCCCTTGTGAAATCTGAGCATGGTGACTGGAGACCTGACTTCTCGTTCCTGCAGAGAGTAGGAAGATTACAAAATACAGACATGAGCTAAGGATTACATCATGTTTGGAATATTAAAAAAACAACAACAAAACATGCTTTCTTCTAATTAGGAGCTAAATATGATACCCGCAAAAAATGTTGTTCATAAGCCAACCTACAGATAAACAGGAACATTCTGCAGTGTCCAAAGATAACTGTTTACAAAAAGCTGCTCCATAATACATCAGGATTCAACTTGCAAACAGGAATGGAACATGTAAACAGTGTAATGGGTGTCTGTTTGTTCTTTCTACACATCTAAATGGATATTTATACTTGGATACTTTATAGCAGCTACGTTTTCGAAATATGAATTTCCTTACTTGTTTAACATCCTATTTTGTGTGCTCTGTAATTCTCTATGGCTGTTTCTGCTTAGATAATAATTTACCAGACTTACTTACTAATATCCTTATTTAATCACTGGAGTGCTTCTGAAAAGACTCATTGTTTTTTATTATGTAGGACAGAGCAAAACATTGAGTCAGAACTGTACTAATAAAAATGCCAGGAAATCATAAATTGACATACAATGTCAAGGTAACTAAAAGGAAATAGAGCTACGAATGGCATTTAAATAGTCCTGAGATGTGTATCAGTTCTTCAGTTTCTCTGTTCATCTGTCTTGCTTAGAAATCTACAGTAGAAAAGTAAAGGGGCAATGATGTATTTGTCTTCCCAACTGAACTTTTGTTCACAGTATAGAGATTACAAAAAGAGCCTCAGAAATATAAACATGAGAAACCAGATTAGATTTTAAGTAACATATTTAAGCACATCATATAGATTTATTTTTTTTACAAAATCCCATTAAAGCTCATATTTGTTTTTAACATGTCAACACAGTATCCCCCCCATTCCCCTGCTCTCCACATTACATGATCTGTTGTTTTATGTCATGTAGGTCAGACATGTTTTGAGTCTATGAAATTGCACATTACTTTACAAATAAATATTTTTTTTTTTTGTTCCCTCTTCACCTCAAAGTTCAAAATACTGTACATCCTGTTAAAAGGTCAGAGAATTCCAGGAATCCCTGAAGTGAGTTTAATTAAGCCAATTCAACAATATTGAATTTCTTAAATTCACAAATAGCAGCTAATTGTTCAGAGTTGACTTCCCACTCTTGGTCTGGTTGCTTGGCAACTGTTTGTTCTTGTTATGTGCAAAATCTCTGTTATGCTTAAATACAACCCATTTTTATAACCCTGTCAACATTTCAGAATATATATTCAAATTGGGTTAACTGACTTTTATTCATTAAGCTACAGTCTTGTTTATAATAGGAGCATAGCCCATTTACATAGGTTAATAAAAATGTTAAGGAAAGAAAAATAATCCTGCTGGCTGGCACCATTTCCGGTACCATATAAGGGCACCAGTACACTGACATATGTGTAAAGCTCTAAGAATGTAACCTCTACTTATACTTTCTATTCCATACTTATACAATAGATTTACAAGGGTTAAACAATGCATTTAGCTAGTATGCTTTACCATAAAACCCACCATTTTACTATGGACTATTACACTTTGATAAAAGCAGTGCAATAGTATTGTGCATTGCAGCAGCTTATTCAGTGTGGGCCATTGTGACAGCCACAGGCCCCTGATTAAGTTGGGTACCACCAGGCCTTAGTCTGTGTGTGTGTCTCCTCACCTGACAGCCTGCTGGAGGAGAGCCCAGCTGTTCTTCACCTCGCTCTGCTTCTGAGTAACTCTTTCTGCCAGGGTCGGGTGGAGGTTTGACAGCTGAGAAACAGTCACATCCAACATCTGGGAGGAGCAAGGACATTACTCAGTTCGTTTGGAATAGCTTTATAGGCTTGGAACAAGATATGCTTTATGCTCTTAAACATTAGGTCAAACATTTATAATAAAGATGGAAAATCATTATTTTACATATTCACAGTGGAGCCTTGTGATGCAAACCACAAAACCCTGATCAAATATTGCTGCTCTTATTAGCGATTATGTTGCATCTTCAACCAATATTAAAATTCACCAATGTGCTTACAATTTGTCCTTGTGACTCTGTTATATTTTGCATATAAAATATAAATAAGAGATTTACAGGGAAAAACAGATAATCTCAGTTGCATAAGTATTCAACCCCTTTGCAGCCCTAAATCAGCTCAGGTGCAAATTATTTGTTTGAAAGGTCACAAAATTAGTGAAATAGTTTCAGCCTGTGTGTACTCAAAGTGGTTTAACTTGAAGATAATTTCCCTCAGGTATATAGACTTTTAAACTGCAACTCATGTAGTGATCCAACAAAGCAACCATGAAGACCAAGGAGCTTTTGAAACAAGTCAGAGATAAAGTGGTAGAAAGGCACAAAGAAGGAGACGGGTACAAGAGAATTTCAAAGGCGCTTATTATCCTTTTCAGCACAGTGAAGTCCATCATTATGGAGTGGAAGATGCATCATACCACCCAGACACTATCCAGATCAGATCGCCCTCCCAAACTGAGCAGCTGGGCAAGCAGGAAACTGGTTTGGGATGTCACTCTGAAGCCAACAATGACCTTGAGAGATCTGCAAAGTTCTGTGTCTGAGATGGGAGTCAGTGTTCACACATCAACAATAAGCCGGTCCCTACCCAAAGCTGGCCTGTATGAACGGGTGGCAAGAAAGAAGCCATTACTCAAAAAGCCTCATCTTAAAGCACGTATGGAGTTTGTGAAAAAGCATGTAGATGATACTACAGACATACTGAAAAAGGTTTTGTGGTCAGACAAGACAAAAATGTAACTTTTTTCAGTCTAAATTCCAAGCGTTACGTCTGGCGCAAGCCCAACACTGCACATCACCCGGTCAACACCATCCCAACTATCAAGCATGGTGGTGGCAGCATTATGTTATGGGGATGCTTCTCTTCAGCAGGGACTGGGAAGCTTGTCAGGATAGAATGAAGAATGGATGGTGACAAGTACAAGCGAATCCTTGTGGAAAACCTGTTTGAGTCAGCCAAGACTCTGAAACTGGGGAGGTAATTCACATTTCAGCAGGACAATGACCCGAAGCACAAAGCCAAAGCCACACTGGAGTGGATGAACAAGAAGATAACTAATGTTCATGAGTGGCCCAGTCAAACTCCTGACTTGAATCCAATTGAAAATTTATGGAGAGACTTGAAGATTGCAGTCCGTAGCAATTTTCCCGTGAAGAATGGGAAAAAATTTCACCATCCTACTGTGCAAAGCTAGTAGAGACTCATAGCAGTAATTGCTGCAAAATGTGCTTCTACAAAGTACTGACTTAAGGGAAATTTAAATTTAAAATTACTGATTATATATTATATATATATATATATATATATATATATATATATATATATATATATATATATATATATATATATATATAATTTCCATTCTTTCAGTTTCATAATTGCTTCTTTCTAGGCAGGTGATGTCTCACACTATGTACACTCCCAGTCGTAATTTCCTCTTTCTGAGGCAAGATGCTTTTCCAATCATGCGTCACGGGAAATGTAGTGTTCGGGGTTTACAAAGAAGAAAACTTAACCAAAACCCACGAGAAAGTTAAACCTTTAAAAATAACACAGGGGCCTCGCAAAAACAACCATCATTTTCCAGCATGTATCTCCCTTGTGGGTGGGCACTGCCATGCTGCACGCTTGTGACTGGATACTGACTTCTCCTAAACCAAGTCAACATGCGTGAATTATTGCACTTACCATAATCTGACTAGCAATGTCCCTCATCTCTCTGTCCCCACTGTTTTCTTGTCCATTTGCACCACAGACACTCTTCCTCTACAATAAATACATACACACATACACAAAGCACATACATTAGAACAACATATGCATTCAATAGTCTCAATTGTTCCTTCAGACACAGTGTGTATAACTGTACCTTGTTAAGTTTCCTGTCTATGTATCTATTTTTGAATGCATGTTATTTTTCAAAGTTTTGGCCGGACAACTTCTCAAAGCCAATAGAGGTCACAGAAACTGTTTTAAAAATGTAATTTAAAAATCGGGACCGAAGTGGATATTTCAAAAGGGTTGCCTATCTGCTCTTTGACTAAATAATAACCAGGAAAACTTTCCACACTGTTGTAGCTAGCTTATGCTGTGATCCGTACAGGCAGTCTTCAGCTTTCTTGTTACGTCCAGTTCCAGATTTGATTGCATGCTGAAGACGGAACCTGCAGCAGCCCCAGTTTGATATTGGGATGACACGAGCTTGACAAATTGGTTTCAATGTGCAGGTTTTGTCGCATGACTGTTGTACTTTCCTTTTTTATAAGATCAGATATACAAGGTTATCATTAAGTCACAAGACCAATGTAAACAGATAGGTTTCAAAAAGATGCCTTTCCACTGTGTCCTAGCAAATACATATACAATATCCCTTTGCATATGTGTGTACTGTAATTACTTTACCTTGTTATTAGTAGCTCTGATGATGTTGTCTGCCTGTTGGCTAAAGGAAGAAGCCTCTAAAGCCAGCTGAAGCTTTTCATGATAATCTTTGAGGTGGGTTTGGGTTTTTAACCACCTGAAAAAGAGGGTTTGAAAGCTATGTAAAATCCAAAGAACGATCAGGTCACCCATCACTTGACACTCCACAATAATGCTGGCATACTTTTTGCTTACACTAGTTCATAAATGTAGTAACCGTCTGATCCAATGCTGTATGTGCATTTCTTTAAATAAATAACTGGACCCAGTGCAGCTGGTAGTCTAATTTAAAACCAGTGCAAACAGCTTTGCAATTGAGTAAACGTTCATTCAGTTTTGCCTGTGTCACATCTACCTAACATGTATATATTGTTAAAAAAGTAAAAACAACATTTATATTAAGTATTCATTCATTTTAAATCTATTAAAATAAACAATGAAATGATGAATTTCCATGCAGAAAGCAGTGCTCTCGTGTTGCTGCAACTTTTTGCTGTGGGGTAGTTCTGTCTGATGTCACTGTGCTAGGTGGCCCGGTCATTCACAGCAAACCTTTTATATTGAACCAAGCTCATAAACCTCACATGCTTCCAACTTTTCCGAATGACATCATTCTTTTAAGTTATAATGGCATTTTAGATCTCAGTGAAAGACCCAAAACCAAAACCAATGCATAACCAGAAATAAAAAAATGGAAGGTAAAAAAAGCCAAAAAACAGAGCTCCCATTGTTACTGAAAATGCAGTAAGGCGTGTGGGTCAGCTAGCGTGGAAACGGTTTGAAAAAAGCTCTCGCTCAAATGACTCCACTGATACCGCACTTCTGATGCATACATTTTATTGATGTGCTTTCTTCTAGAGGAGATATTCTTCCCTTCATTCTTTCCCTGTTTCTCCAATCTGAGAGCCAGGCTGTCAATCTCATCATGGAGGATCCGGTACTGCTGTTCATCCTTAAGAACATTTTTGAGGAAAAATGAGAATAATGAGGATAAAGCCCTTCTTGCAGGGACATTTCTCATATACTATATAATATACATTTTCCGATTAATGAAAAACAGGCCTGTTGGAATGTTTTTCACCAATACGGTTGACCATAACTAAGACGACTTTGATGATGTAACATGCACTCTGCATGCAGCACATGCAGTGAAATGCTCCAATATAATGAGTCTGGAATGTATTTAACAATGAAGGGAGGTGAAATATTAATGAAAACCTTCCCGCTCTTCAGAAGTCCCACCTGTTTCAAATCCAGTATTCTTCTCGTGAGCTGAATTTTGTCAATCTTCTCCTCCAGCAGCACCACAAGCGACTGCTTTTCTTCCTGCAAAACAGAGTAAGTGTCCTCATAAAAAAATAGAGTAAGGTGTGTGTGCTCAGTATGATAAAAAATATATACAAACAATCAGCTGCTTCATTTTATATAAACATTATGTCCATTTTTTTAAATGTGAAATTTGTACAAATTTGCTAAACTGATGGTATAACACAAAGCAGTCTTGGCTTCACACAGACTTTTATACAGAAGCAATACATTTGGGGTACAAGGGCCAACTATTTTTATAAGCGCTATTTATACCTGACTTGCTTTGACGTGATTTTTTGTCATTTTGTTTTTCAATCCATATTTGCTTTTTTCTATTGTATGTTTCCTCTGATATGACAATGTATTCGTGCAAAGCCATCAGAAGCAGATTATACTACATATCTTTCAACAGTTCAAGCAAGAAGGTGCCAGTACTGTGAAAAGTAGCTCAAAATGGCTCACAATATTCACAGTATAAGCAGTAATGGCTTATAACACATACCCATACACTTTTATTACATTTTGGGCAAGCAGTTCTGAAATGAAAGCCCAACGAAAGAGAAAACAGAACAAAAAAAGTCACCATGATCTAGATGTTAACTTCTTCAGGAACATTTGCTAAGGAATGAAGTTTGACTGCAGTTGACAAAGCTCAAGATACGCTGTAGGTCTAATGGTAATGGGAATAACATGATCACCAAAGGAAATGAAAACAAGGTACCTAGAGGTCATTTACTTTTAAATAAAGAGAATCCGTTCTTGGGTTTTACTGGTAATAAAGAGCATGTGAGTGCTTAGTACGGGGACTGTAAAGACTTGCTTTACTGTAGTACAAATGTGCACATGTAAAATGGTTCTTGTGGCTTTTGGGGTGGGCTTGTTATTTGCATACAGGTTTTCCTCCAACCATCTGTTCGTGCTAGAAGGAGCAGAGTTGGCAAACCACTTTACGCTAACAGTGCAATTCTAATACAAACAGTGAGTCATGTCCGCTAAACATTACATTGACTTTGTACTCATGTGAATTGATCCAGATTCCCATTAGATGGGTTGAATAGCAATGCTAGGAAAATGCTGTACTGTACCTCTTGATAGATGTATTAAAGATCCAGACTAATTGAATTAATTAAAATAAATAAATAAATAAGAATCTGCTATACAGCCAATTTTGTGTTTTATTCCTTAAAAACATTAACTGATAGACAAATTAATCTAATAGTACTGTACCAGAACATTATGGGGAGTCTAGTTTTAGTACAATAAACTACAAAGACCTGAATATTAAACGTATTATTCATTTAAATTATTACATTATTAAATTCCCTCCCCAGAGTTATGACACAGCAAGAGATACAGACCATAAAACATCCTGAAGGATTCTGTATTGATATCCAACACAAGTTTTTATGACCTGGCACATAAATGCTTTTTGTCCATGTACATAAAAAAAGCAGGTGTCTCGGGTACATTCTGGGAAAGGAGAATGCAGAGCCTAAATGCAGAAGCATCTGAGCACCTACAGTTCAATGGGACCTCAACTCATAACTGTGTTTGTTCCTTAAATAAGTATTTCACTGGAAAAAGTGAGCAATGGGAGTTACAAACTAAATAAGCACCACTCTTACTTCAGATACCATTCCTTTGAGCCACGATTCCAGCTTATCAACTTTTCTATTGAATTCTTGAAGATTCCTGGCTCCGCCCAGTGCTTTCGACTGATTGGCAGCAGTTTGTTTTAACGTTTGCCATTGGTCCTTGAGTTGGCTGAGTTGCTTCCTCACTGTGTCAGAAGTGGGGTTCTGTTTGCAGATAAGTTGCTCTCCCATCTGCAAGTAAGAAATTAATTAACATGCAGTACAGCCGAGCAGTGGCTCCCAACAACCTTGGGTTTTAGGAATTTTCTCACACGCGGTAGAGGACTAAAAACATGTATACTTATTCCAGATGTTACTGTTAAAGGAGCTCTAATTAGTTAAATCATTCTATACATCTTGCTGTGTAGGTCTCTCATTTGTAGTTTTGAATACTCAGATTACAGTACTTAAAGGGGGCAGAGAGGGGAGGACTCTGCAGTACAGAGTATGCTATAGTTTTCTAAACTCTGGAGGTTCCCAGCACTTCTTGAGCCCCCTTCACATTGACACTCCTACCTGGGTCCGGACCCGGGTCCTGGCTAACCGGGTCACAATTTCTCGTAGTGTGAAACCACGTAACTGGGTGAGCGACCCACCTCAGGATGTGGGTTGACATGCTTTGACCCGGGTTCCGAGCGAGACAAAATGCTTGACGGCCGTTCATGAGCCGATGTGATAACAAACAGCCACGCCTGCCTAAAGGTTTCACATCAGCAACGAACATTTCTGTTTAGCCATATTTTAGTTGCTTGAGACACCAAGAGCTAGATTGCAGCAGGGATGAAGAAACATTTTCTCTAATCAACATTTTGGCCCACGGTTCAATCCAGAGAAGCTTGGATGGAAGCGTCTGTAACAAGCTGCTTCCGGGGCATTGCTACGCGCATTGTGCACTTGCATCTGTCACCCAGGTCAACCCTGCTTTATTAAAAGCAGAGTGAAATCGCGTACCCGACCTGCACGACACCGGGTCTTGCCCAGGTAGGTTCTGACACGGTAGAACCTGGCACTGTGAAAGGGGCTTTATTCAGGTTCAAATGTACGCTAATGATTACAGATATTGTCACACTTCCACTGGTTTTAATTTGTATGTAAAAGAAGTAATGTAAAAAAAAGATAATAATTATGTCATCCCATTCATCATGGAGAAGCAGGTCTAATATGATTTTTGTTTTATGTTTGTGCCATGGGCATGTCTGGATCTGTACTGAACCAGTAAATAAAGGCTAAGCCTTGGTAGTCATACTTCATCACTACGCCAGCTTATAAGTATGAAAAGCAACTATAAAAGTGTATGCATTTATAACAGTGTATTCATAAAGGATGCAGTGTTGATTGTTTTCCTTATATTAGAAAATATTACTTTCAAGACTGCTTTGCCTATGATTAGAAACATTGTTGAATGAAGTAAAATACATATTTTTTTTTTTTTAATGGCTCATTACACAGATCCCATTGAGCAGCAATCGTGGACAAGCTATTGTTACTGTAGGTAATGTAATCCAAGATTAGCGCTAATCAGGGTCTGCTAAAACTAGCACATTTCTGTTAATTTCTGCCTTTCTAAAAATGTAAAAACAAGATAATTTTATTTGAAGCCATGTCTGTGTTTTAATGATAAGAAAGAAGAAAGGAATTGTTCTTGCTGGTGTCCTGCGTGGTATCTGAGGAATGGTCTTGGTGGCTTTATAAGGGCACCACAGCCTTACCTGGTTGAGCTGTATCATGGTGTTCTCGAAGTCTTTGAGGTCTCTTTGTAAGGTGTGTGATACCTGTTCCCAGTCCTTCAGGGGGCACCGCTGAATGCTACATCCATCTTTCAAATCCTGCAGCTTCCCTTTAATCCATGTCTCAGCCTGCACGAAAGCAATAAAACAACATAGAAACACGTTGCAAAGCCTCATACTGAAACAAACAATCCAGACATTTTCTTATAGGTACAGAAAGATAGAGAGAATAGCACATTTCAGAAAGGGGTTGGGTTTGGTATCAGATCATTTTCCTGCCTGAATCAAGTTAATATGAAGCCAGTTAGTACCTTCCTTTTGTTTACAGTGGATAATTACAGTAACATGGGATGGCTCTATCTTGGGATAGTCACCAGCTCTCATCCAAGATCAGTGGGATCTGAGTAAAAACTCACCTTAACGACCACCAGCATGCTAACCCCAAAGAGAATGAAATAAGGCTAATGAAAGTTTCCTTTGATAATGTGCCATTGTGATTCTTGCCTCTCAGTTATGCATGACTGAGAAGAGCAGCTTTGTAACATAAGTAATGCTTGAATCTGTCAGGACAGTCCAGGGTTAAGTCTTTCAGGTTGTATAGTGGTATATCACTATGAAGAAATCCTTCTTAAAACATGACAAAAATAGTTCTTCTATAAACCGTAGCTGCAGTTTTACAGCCAAAAGCAGAACATGTTTGATTATGTTTTTGGTCTGCATTCGAAAGATAAGTGCTTAGTTTTACGATAAGCTAAAATCCCAAACCTCCCCAAATAAACAAGCCCTGAGAACCACATCCCACTTTACATAATGCTTGGCAACAACCGAGTATTATTTGCATGAAATTATAAGATGATGTCATTCGTTTTTTGCTGAACATAAAACAATCATTAACTTTTAACAGCTCCCAGAGGCACTGAGGTATTTTTGATAAAGGCTTTCACAAGCAAGCAGGTCCCCAGCACAATTGTGTGGTTTGCAAAATAATGACACAGAGGAAAAGTTTGCATTTCATGCCTCTTCCTCCTTCTTTTAACAATAGGATATCTGTCAAAGACACTTCAGTACACACCTGACAACATTTAGATCATATACCACTACATTCCCATTGTGAAATATCATTGAGTATTATCCTGAGAAATATCACTGAGTATTATCCTGAGAAATATCACTGAGTATTATCCTGAGAAATATCATTGAGTATTATCCTGAGAAATATCATTGAGTATTATCCTGAGAAATATCATTAAGTATTATCCTGAGAAATATCACTGAGTATTATCCTGAGAAATATCACTGAGTATTATCCTGAACACATTCCTTGTGGACAACTGACTTGTGTTGCCCATTTAGTGTAGAACCAGTGACTAATAGATAGATTTCTGCATGGCACTCAAACCAGGTCACTGCTCAAGTTGGGACCATCTGTAAGGCAAAGGTCCTTGTTAACGCCTTTTGAAACTGTCAGACAAATAAGACAAACCACTCTGACACTGTAAACAGTGTGTCTTTTGAATTTTGGCTTAGGTTTTGTAAATAAAGTTAATTGGAAATACAAGTTTGCGTTAGATATGGAATGTGGCCAGGCAATAATTGATTCATTGATTATGAATTAACCCTGGCCACATTTATAAAGAAACCAGGGAATAGTGACAGTGCAAACAAAGAGGAGAAAAGAAAACTTTAAAAAGGAGCCTTTTAAAAGGAGCTGGAAAGCTGCTTTGTACTTTACAAACCAGGGGTGAAGGTCTGTGAGGCATTGAAGAACCCTCACGTGTGGAACCAGGGTTAGCAACCAAAGCACCAAACTACTAGTGATCACCAAGTGTATACCAGCATCCTAGTGTTTAGCATACTGGGAATTAGATTAGGGGATTCAATCCCACAACAGTATTCAAGGGTGTGTCACTGCAGTTCGTTCCTGGAGCGGGACCCTCCTTTTAGTGCAGGTAGTGCGTAATTAGTCTTGGTCAACTGTATTTTATTAGCTTTGTTTTGAAACCATGTTTTGCTTTGTTTTTTTTTTTATTTTCTTTTGTTATTTTGTGTATTTCTTTCTGCACAAGGACTACCAGTGCTGGTACCCTAGTGGCAGCCACTCACAATTGCAACCTGAGTTGAGAAACCTTGTAAATATTTGAAATAGGATGCCTGAGTTGGCATTTCAACTGCAACTTCTGTGTCTTTCTTGTCTATCAGAGGAGACACCCCTATTATCCCCCTGTTACAGAAACCCCGGATCACCAAGTTAGACTTCTGATGGCCCATTAATGCAGCCAACAAACATGGTTCCTTATGTTTTTCTGCTAAGTTCAAACTGAAAATCGTTTCTCTCTACATTGAATGTGCTTCATTTTAACCCCACATCTAGTAATTCCACTTGAAGCACATGAGGTATCCCGTGGTAATAAAATTTAGGGTAAAACAGTCCTTTGTGTCAGTGGAAAATCACAGTGACGTGATAAACCAGACATGGATTATAATAGCACTATTTGATTTGTGGCCAGAACCACTGAGAATTCGTTGCAGTGATAATGGATAACTCAAACAGGGAGGTTCTCAACTACCGTAACAGACAGTATGTGAAGCTCCAATATTATGACTTGCTGTCTCCATAACAGAGATATCAAACATTATGATTTGCCGCAGGCACCATATCAAACTCAAACACTGTGACTGAATCACTGTAGCCATAACATAGAATATATTGTATTATAGTAAATATATTTTAATATTCCTAAAAACACTTTGTGTGCAAAGCATGCTTTAGCTACTTCAGATGTTTTGCATTCATGGCATGTTGTTATGCATGTCTGGTTTAAGCACATATAATTATTTTTCAAATATCAAATAAAGGGACCACTTTTTCATGTCTTATTAATTCTCTCCCACTGCTTGTCCTTTTTTCTTCTCCAGCCAACAGCTGGGAGCACTGTCCCTGGGCCGAACTCACTTGTGCAGGCTGGGCTGTTCCTTGTGGGCCAAAGGCGTGAAGAGAGGGAGCCAAACAATGATCTCACCCTTGAATAATTGCTCCTCTTGGGGCCGTTCTTTTCCCTCCCACTCCCATGTGCTGCTTGCATGCGCCGCTCCAAAAATGTTAAAAACATAACATTGCGCAGGGGTCAGGGGACAGAGATGTTCTATTTCCATGGGTTTTTTTCAATACATTTCTATCCAATGTTTGCATGTTCCTCTCCACAGCACAAAAGTAATTCATACTGCATTGAATGGGAAAGTGCATCACTTGCTTCCTGGAAATTCTATATAGAACTATAAGGAGATTTAGGGATTTCTCTGGACCCCCCCCCCCTTTTTTTTTTTTTTTTGGGGGGGGGGGGGGGGGTTCTTTTTACACAAACTTAACAACAGAAACGACCAATATAATGTGTTCAATAAGTAAACAAGAGTTTTAAATCTGGAGGACTACCGGTTTATATTTGGTAATTATATTATGTACAAGCATTTGTTGATCAATTGAATTGATGTAAAAAACTCTGGAGTAAAAATTAACATAATCTCATGATATAATCATTTATCTTTATCTTAATGTCGTCAATAAATGCAGCTTATAGGACAGTGTGATAGAGACAAAGTGATTCTTGGTGATACATCTCTCTCCCAACCTGTGAGGGCGCTGTGTAAAGGGAACAGAGTACCCTGGATTGGATGGCCTGACAATTCATTCCCAGGGTTAGGCAGAAGTTAGTCATCTAGAAAGGGGGCGGAGTGTTAACCAAGGGGTCATGATAGATGGTACAAAAGGGGACAGAGCGATAGTGATCTGTAGTGACCTTTGTAAATGGTTAAATCTCATTGATAGAAGAGCTGTGTGGTGATACCGTGAGTGTTTATTTGTTTTGTCGTGTCTAATATTGTGCTTGTTTGTGATTTGTTAGACAGCTAAACACGATCCAGGAGCTGTCGCTTAAGGCCAGCACGAATCTGGACAACACTTCACCTTGTTGCACCATAAACTGTATTTGCACAAGAGCAGGCACTGTGGACTTGTGTTTGTGTTACGTGTGGGTGTAAAAGATCGGGACTGTTTATTATTTCATGACCAACCTATAGATTACAGTAAAGCAACAAACATGCTGCTGTATTGCTTACCATTGTTATTATTTACTGCTTTTTCGGCATCAGGCAATTGGATTATAAAACACCACTGCACCTGGATTATCATTGTCTGCCTGTTTATTGATCACATGCACCTGCACACTGTTAGCCAGTTTGCCGCAGGGAGTAAATGCTCAGATCTTGGAAAGCAGCAGCACAGTGTTTCCTATTACCTCCCATGGTGCCTTGGGATGGACAATTACAAGATGTAAATAAAACACTGTCATAAAATGTACTTTGTATAACAAAATGTCTCAATACGACACTGTATTTTAAACGGTCACATTTGCCCTATGTGCATAATGTTCCTCAAATTTATGGGTAGATCGTTCTGATGACCAGCCTTTCTGTGTATATTTACTTTTTTAAAGACAGAAATGTTTTCAATGTTGTTGTTGTTTTGCTTCTGGCTCATGAGAATGTACCATTGTTCATACTGCCAATGGTACAATCAAATGACTCTAATTAACCACAATTCCATTTGTAAAAAGTCTTTTGTGTTGCAATGTGCAATACTAAAACTGGATATCATCATTGAAAAATGACTTGGTCTTTGCTTTTGGGAGTAATACTCCATTTCATGTTTGCCCCTGTTCCGAGAATGCATTAATCGCCTTAACTTTACGGTTGCAATGAATTAATTGAAACCTACCTGCAGTATTTCTCTGTTAAACTGTGCTATGCGCTGTGTTAGGCTGTAGTCACCCTGCTGTTTGTGCTTCTCCACATTTCCAGGAACTGTGCTCTCCTTTTTTGGTACATCCCTTCTCAAAAATGGGGCCCTCGATTCAGTAGGCTGTGAAAAAAAAAAATCTTATGAATGAGTGTAATACTGCATGTTCTAGATGTATCATACAGTATTATATAACAGGTGCTTTGGATAAGGTATTTGGTTTGAATACAAAAAGACTGCTGTTAAGGGGAGCCTTTGTGACATTTGTTTATCCCAACTGCACTGTGTCATATTATTGAAGAATAACAGGGTATGGAATTCCAATGAAAGTAAATGCCACAAACATGTCCCTTGTCATATAGTAAAGTATATTTTGTGTCTAATAGACTTGTCAAATTAGTACAAAAAAGTCACGACACAAACAACTACAGACTACAACTACAAACAAACTACAGTTAAACAAGAAAAAGGACTGCAGAAAAAACTAAAAATCCCAATTATGTGGGCATCAAAATAATCCCCAAAATAATTCAAGAAAAACAACAAATAGGAGCAGAAACCGCGACAGTTTTAGCCACGAACCCACATGGCTGGCTCATTCTGATGAAGTCATTGCTGACTAAGCTCCAGCCTTGTAAATTAGCAGGATTAGTTACAATTCAACTCGTGAGTGTGGTTTCCAGCTTTACAGAGCCTGGTTGGGGGGGATGGATGATGCCATCCTTACTGGCAGTGCCACCCAGTGCTCTGCACTGTGATACCAATACACTTAGAGGAGGGAACATTAAAGTTAAGCATTAGAAGCATTTAACAATAATGTTGTCCTGCTGCTCTTAAAGAGCTCACACTCGTTATCACCCCTACAAAAAGCTGAAAAGGAATATAAATGACTTTGCTATCATCCAGTAGGCTAGTTCAAAGCGGAAGTTAGACTAGCAGTAGACGGTCAACCTTATTCTATACCCAGCGAGGGCACTTGCCCAGACTCATCAAATCTTAACATTATAATCAAATATAGAGGATGAGCTGTAAGTGTAATATTAAAGTGTGTCATGACAATACTTTTGTCGTAACATGTTCTTCATCTTACTTTACTATATGGCAAGGGATATCTCTGTGGCATTTACCCTATCCCCCTAATGGCAAAAGTGTATTAAATAAGGTGATGCAATATTGTCTTAGTGACTCCTGATTCTCTCAAACAAACCTTGCACACAAGACAAACATTTTTTTCAGTAATAAAAGCTATGTTAAATGGCTTTGACCACATACCCTCATTTTAAAAATCCAGCGCAATCCCTGTTACACCAGTTCTGGTCTTCATTATTGCTACTTGGATGAGGTAATTAACAAGCTTTAGTATTTTTTTATGAATAACATTCGAAATAACATGTTATCGAGATAACTATATAAAAAAAACCTAAGTTTTCTGAATTAAAAAAACCTGAACAATGTTTAGTGACACAGAGACCACCAGGGATTAGTCAAATGCTGATCTTCAGGAACCACATATCGAGAAGTAGCTGCTAATGGTTCTGAAAAATCAGCAGCCCACAATAAAATCAGTGAGTCTGCCAGCCCTACAGTAACCACCTCATTGGGAGGGAACGTTAAACTGACCATTAAATTGTTAATTGTACTTTATACAACTGAAAGTCCTTTCGAACATTTGTCAGGCAACCCTAGTCCTATTTATGAAAAATTACTGTCAGCACCTTGAGAAATTACTGGGGACAAATTAATAGGAATGATAGAATTTCCTTTTCCAGGTCCAGCAGAAATGTCTTGTTAGGAAGCACCTGTACAAAAGCGAGGTTGAAATGCAGATTTATTTTCCGGACAGCACTATCTGTATTCATTGTAGTTGAAATGCTGATTTCTTTTCCGGACAGCACTATCTGTAGTTCATTGTAGTTGAAATGCTGATTTCTTTTCCAGACAGCACTATCTGTATTCATTGTAGTTGAAATGCTGATTTCTTTTCCGGACAGCACTATCTGTATTCATTGTAGTTGAAATGCTGATTTCTTTTCCGGACAGCACTATCTGTATTCATTTAGTTGAAATGCTGATTTCTTTTCCGGACAGCACTATCTGTATTCATTGTAGTTGAAATGCTGATTTCTTTTCCGGACAGCACTATCTGTATTCATTGTAGTTGAAATGCTGATTTCTTTTCCAGACAGCACTATCTGTATTCATTGTAGTTGAAATGCTGATTTCTTTTCCGGACATCTCTATTTGTAGTTCATTATAGTTGGTCCAACACTTATGTGAGGTAAAGCCTTTACTTTTACCATTCTCAAGCAATTTAATCCACCAAGAATGAATGCACTGTCAACTGATTCTTAAGTAATAATTCCAATTCAGTGACTCAGTAGGCTCACAAATTCACACCAAACCATTGTGGTCCTCAAATGGAAGTCTCACTGGAAAAAAAAAACTTATTATATTGTAGAAATAGGTACTGTATCTGAGTCCCAGGGTGTGTAATTTGACACATTTTGCTGCACACAAAGTAATAAATAATGAAACACAGGTATAACAATGGGTACGTGGAGCTCTAACGTGGGTAAATAAAAAATAATCAGTGGGCGACAGAAGACAAAACCAAAGTTCTGTGTCACGTATTGTGTTTATCCTTATCGCTGATCTCATACTTTTCCACCCTGCAGCCAAGTATCTCTATGTAATCCAGATTAAACACTCATGCTGCCTCGGTCTCTCTAGGCTCATTTTAAGTGGTGATTCAGTCTTAGGCCATATGGAGTGCACTTTTCACTGGGTATAAATTGCTGCTAAAAAAAGCTTCAGCCACACAAGCAAATATGTATTTTACAGTCTTTTTTTAATTATATCTAAGGTGGTCGCACCAGATTTTCATTAGATCAAAGCACAACTTGTTTAGAGTTTTGACCCTTATTAACCGCAAACCACAATAGAAAAACATAACTTTGTTTCCCCGCGGTGTGTGTGTGTGTGTGTGTGTGTGTGTGTTTGTGAGTTTGTGTGTGTGTGTGTGTGCAGGATATCAAATAATTGGTCGTTTAGGCTTGGCGGCCATACGCATGACATCACTTCCTAAATTCCAAGAGACCATTATCATATGTACAGCTGGTTGTAACTGAACACACACAGCTTAGAAAGTGATTCATGATAAAATTGAAAGGTTTCAGTTGCTGAAAGGTGCAGTAGGCCATTTTGTGAAAAGTAAAAAAAACCCAGACATTTATCATTATTTTTAAATGGTATCAAATGGGGAAAACAATTTAACAGTGAAAAACAAGCACATTTGGCTTGTCTTCGAATGCTTAAATTACTAAAAACTAGAATTGTAAATACTTAAAAAAATGTATATAATTCAAAAGCATCGACAATGATCGAGCTAAACTTAAAAGCAATCTAGCTAACAGAATGGTTCCATAAGCAAACATGTATTTTCATTTCAAAACATAGTATCTGCTACTACACTAGGTTAAAGAAAACTCTGTTTGGATACCTTGTTTTTTGACTGTCGTTCCACCTGGAGAGTGAAATGGTCCCCACCCCTTCACTGGCCTCTTTCCTGTCACTGGCTTGCCCTATTGACTGACATATTTTTAGCCAGTAACATGCTTTGACCCACAAGACACTGCTCAGATGAAATGACCCAGAGAGTACAAGTGCAGACCGATAAAGTAAAGAAAATGGCATAGAAAAGTTTCTTTTAACCAAAGCAGTACCAGATATCATGTTGAAACATTCTTTTAAAACTGCATGCATATCTTTCATGCATACTGTATGTAACTAATGTAAGTGCAATATGCCTAAGATTTATGGAATTATCTTGTTAGCTACAATTACTTGAAGTAGTTTTAGCCCTTTAGCTCAATGTTTCTTGGAGCTCTTATAAGCTCTTTGGATGGGCAAAATGACAGACAGTTAAAACGCAGTTTGATAGTCATGCATATGTCGTGGAGCTATTAAAGAAGCAAGAAGAGCAGTTTCATGAAAATCAAACTCTGTTTCTAACTACACTCGACAATGTTAAATTCCATGAATACACGAAAGTCTTTTATACTGTGGTTTAATTGTTATGCAGTTGTCAGACAGTCACATTAAAACCAACTCTGCTGTATGGTCCCAGTTTATAAATTATACTTCTGCTATTCAAACTGTGCTGGGATGTTGTGCCTGTTGATTGGGTACCTGCTGACAGTTTGTAAAAGTTTCTACACCTGTCTTTGCTGGACAATGCAGAGGAATTCTGAGGAGGAAAAAGCAATACATGTTTATGAACTGCGCACAACACATTAATACATTTTAAGAAAACCCATTTAAAACAATGGAATAAATAACAACCATGAGGAATGACTTTTATAACTTCGCTTTATGCTGCCTGGCGTCTCAGGAACGTATTTTGTCACTCCTCATCATTTGTGGTATAAAACTGATGGAACACAACATTCCAGAAAGGAAACCTCTATTTAGATGATCTAAACAGACTTAAGTCTAATAAACAACTAGACCATTATGTACAGTACACTCAAGAACCACAGTGCTCCAGGATGAGTTTATGAGTCTCTGAATAACTGTAAGCAAATGTTTAAACAGAGGACCAAAATGAAGATACCAAACTAGTAGCTATCAAGGGTGATGGGAATGTAACAAATGTGACACTTTCCATACTAAAAAAAGCCCTTATTATTATTATTGTTATTGTTATTGTTATTATTATTATTATTATTATTATTATTATTATTATTATTATTATTATTATTATTATTATTATTATTATTATTATTGATGCAGAATGATAAGGGTACTACATATAGGGATTATGTATTCAGTGAAAAACACCTTACATTTCTCTTTTAACATTTTTGATAATTTAACAAAATAATTACCAGATAACTGGGGAAGTCTTTGAGCACTGTCGGCCTTAAAAATCCAGCTGTCCCATGGCTGCTGTGTGTGTTTTGACGCTCTTCTTCGTTCTCTTTCCTGAGTAAAACCTATTACAAATTCAGAAAAGAAAAACAGTTAAAACACCCGAGATGCAGCTGAACACGTGGCACCACATCACAATGTAAGACATTCCTAATGAAGAAACTCAGATGCCTTTGTAATGAATCTCCTCCTAGTGGCTGATGAGTTAATTATACTGACATCAGGCTAAGATAAGACCCGCACTTACCTCTCGACTGCAGAGCTGGCTCTTCAGCTGAATGGTAAGACATTTGTCTTTGAACTGTATGGTGAGTGGTTCACGTCAAGCCCTTGCCTCTCCATTCAAATCAATGGGCTGAGATTCCAACTCATTGCACCTTGGTGATAGAAATGACTACCAGAGGAGCACATCCATCAACAAAAATACATTTAAAACAACTGTATTCGCCACAGACACTTAACACTACTGTGACCGTACTGCTTGTGATACAGACAGTACATGGAAGTCAAAACTTGTTATTTATTACACGTTTGAACTATCTGTAGAATGTGTTCTGAATTAAATTCCTACGTTGGAATTTCATCAAACTGGAAATTAAACCCAAACCAATGACGTATAGATGTATAATGACCACTATTCCAATGCGCCAATGCAATGCTAGGAGCATTTCTCAGTCAGAAAGTCAGTTGTACGATGTTACACTTTTCAAATGCTAATAGTATAATGTGTATCCATAATGTATAAATACAATTTTTAGGTAACGTTTTTTGCAGAAAAAAACAAAAAACAAAAACACGATCAGGTAAAGATTGCTACAATGCCAAAATCAGTATACAGCAAAATAGGCAGACAGCAGCAGAGATGATGTTTAAAAGGCTTATTGTTTTGTTGTTGTTGAGGTCAATAAAACACACAAACATACACACACACACACACACACACACACACACATATTGCCCTGCAATTAAAGAGAATGTGACTGACCGCTAAAACATTGTATTTTTAGGTTTTTAATTTTTACAAAACAATTTAATTTACATTTAATGGAAATGTTTGGTTACTGTTGTCTTGACGTGGACTGCTAGGAATTGATTAATAAATCAACATTACTGTGTAGGGCTGGGTATCAGCAGGGTCTTCACGATACAATACAGCAAATGAAGCATGAAACAGAAAAATAACACCAAATCCAATTGCTGGTTGGGTGCCACTTCAGGAGCAAGTTGGTTGCGATCATATTCATCTGCTTAAAACACAACAATGTCATAGCACATTCATAAACATTGACACATGCTTAAAGGGAGAGGTATCATTTTTGAGTTTCAGGCGCCTTGCAGGAGCTGGTATCGGGCTAATGTCTTTTTAGATTGCGTCAGCTACCAGCCCTGATCCCTAACCCCATGCACGCTGCAATATGATCTTGCAAGGGAGCCGGTTCTTTTGTACAGCGGTATCGGCGCTATGCTTCAGTGCGGGAGGTCCCAGGTTCACGCCTGTCCGCCGCGTATGAGAAACCCCTGCCTACAGGAATCAAGATTGTTACTGTATCTACATCTATGTATTGTTTTGTTTCAACTGTTTGTTTTGGCCAACATGCCTGTTTATTTTGTTCTAGTGTTTTGTTTATTGTTTTATTATTTGTGATTAAAGTGCGCAAAAGCGTGTTTAAAAATGCAGCTTTCATAGTGTCTGAGTCTCCTTTGTGGTAGAAACAGCTTGTCAGTGATTCCTTTACGTGTAGTAATTAAAATTACATTAAACTTGTACTAAATAACATGTTTTTCCATAGTGATGGTATAGAAAATCCAGCCTGTTCTCAACCAACAAGAATGCTTTCAAATGTTTGGAGATTTTTTAATTACATGCAACACAGATGACAACCGAACTTTTGAAGTTAATATGTCATCTGTAGGATGGCTCTTATTGTATGAGGGGCTGTTTCAGACAGAAGTGTGTCAAACATTTCGAGTGAAGAGTCATGTTTCGCCATGTATGGAATCACGTTGCTGCGCAATGAGTCACGCTTTGGCCAGGAAGGGACGTGTTTCAGTTTGCAAGGAATCAGGTTTTGACGAAAAGGGTCGTGGGATAAATAGAGCTGTCATATTTTACTGATTTTCGCCATGTTTTAAAAAAAAAATGCATCAGACTTTTGAATTGCATTTTACTTTGCCCAAGGTCTCTTGAAAAAACGGCAACATTGACAAATTATGACAGTACTAATTATTATGAAAAATTATATTTTCTGAGCACAGTCCCGTATTGTGACGCATGTGCAGAAATACAGAGTAACAGCACAGCCAGCACATGTACCATACAATGGGGAATTCTGGAAGGTTTTAAATTCTGCGGATATGCTGCATTGCAGGATTTTGACGGTTTTTGAAAATGCCATGCAGTTTTGAATTTATACTTTTAATTAAAAAAACATTCAAATACATGTTTACTTAATGAAATCTGTCTGCTAAAACATTATCTCATTTACAGTAACTCGTTATAGCATCTACAATGTCACTTCACTTGAAGAACAACAAAGGCCTTCTAATCAGTTACGGTATTTATCGTTCTTACGTGGCCCTTAATTTTAAGGCACCGGTAAAGTTTAACGAGAGGCATTTGCTAAATCTCCCCACTCAGTTTTAAAACGTAGCTATGGTTCACAACACAACACAGCGAAATGATCACAGTAAGTATATCGTGATTGTAGGGCAGTATTGCCGCGTGTGAAAAATTTTATAATATAATGCCGAAACGAAAATGCTTAAATTTGCTTCAGAGTATTTCAAACTGGTTAATAGATTAGCAAGCACTGGTAAAATCTGTTTAGTTTTATACAGTGCAAAACTCATTTATTTTAACATTTTGTTTTGCTTATGGACTTTGCCATACCTGCAGGGTGGGTGTCTTCACTGATAGTTTTTAGTTTTTTTTTTTTTTTTTTGATAATCATAGACATCACCAAGTTATAAAATAACATCTATACAATGCAACAGTTTTAAAAGCTACCACGTGATATTCCACTTCTTTAGTAAAAAATGTAGTATTTGGTTTTATTCCTTCACGTTTACATTTGTGCATATGATGCTTGGCATGTAATATAAAAAATGAATCAAGAAATCCAAATGATTTTGGGAAAAAAAGTGAAGTGGAAGATCACGTCATGCACATGAATTGTTAGTTGAGTGGAAAGCTTGTCAGACAGATAACGTGAAAGATGTTTCCAGAATCGACAGGTCATATCACATTGGTAAAACAAATGTTCAGTAGATTCCATTACAAACACTGCACTGAGGGGGAAACATTTAGAAAGAACTGGCTTCTCTTTGGTTTGGTTGGGTAGATCCTCTGTAGAATATTGAAGTGAATTTCCTTGTCTTTATTTAGAACTGGAAATTTAAAAGGGGATGTTCATGCTCTCATAAAATGTATAGCCTCTGGTACATCCAAGATGTTATGTCACTTTACCATATTATTTGTTTGTGTTATTGTGTTTTAGTTGAAAAAATTTCTTACAAAATTATTGTTGCATTTAACAGATTGCAACGTTGTCTCCATCATAAAATGAAACATTTTTCTGATGTTGTCCGACAGGTAGAATGGGTGCAATTTACATGGCAGAAAGGTGGCAGAAAAACTATTACGTATTTAAATGAAAAACGTATATGTTAATGGTGCAAATGACCATTTTTATGTCATTTCAGGATTTCAATCAATGGGCAGGTGGGATTGAAAGATAGTAAAGACGGAGAAAAATGACGTGTGTTTCAGGAGATATGGAGAAACATTTAATAGAACATAGCACAAAAGCAAGTACATCAGGACAGAGGGGGGGAAATAAAAGTTAGGTTAGCTAGTTTTAATGAAGCCTAATTTTGTAAAAGTATGTTCTGGATAAGGGTGTCTGCTAAGAAATAAATAATAATAATAATAATAATAATAATAATAATAATAATATATTTATTTATTTGTTTATTTATTTTTCATTTTTGCATAAAATATCCTCTATACCCGGTTGCACTTTGTGAAAATTAACATGTGAGTGTACAATAGGATATCATACAAACAACCCGTGGTAAAGAATGACTGGGCTGTGAGTGATACTGACCATCCAGGAACGACCAGTGCTACTTGTGCTACCAGTGCTACAGCATCGGTAGTGACATTTCTGGTGGTGCTATCATATAAAATAGCACCACCAAAAATAATGCCTCTCGTAAAAATAGGTCAGTTGGACCGCAGGGGGAAAGGATTTAATGGCAATAGAGAGACAGCCAATCGGTATACAGAGCAACCATACGTAAATTCTGATTGGAGCCATTTAGTTTTGCTGAGCGCTAATGTTTTTTTTTAAGAAATCATGAAATATTAATTTGAAGGTGGGAGAGAGTACGGAGAGAATAATGAGCAGTATAGAAAGATAAGTTGTGGAAGGCATGTTAATGTCACCGCGACCCAAAAAGAAAACAAAAACAGGGCAACATCTTAAATTATTTTTCTCAGAGCCACTCAAATTACAACAACAGGAAGATAATGACTGCCATGCAGACTGGTTCTTCATGCTGCGAAAATTTATTTGAACCATCTCACCCCGAACCTAAAAAATTTGACAACTAAAAACTAAAATGATGTATGGAAAAAAGAAGCCGCAAACCCACTACCTTTACCCAAAGTGGTTTGGTAAGTGGTTGTCATTTTGTTGTGATCGACTGAAAGTAATGTTGTCAAGACGTACAATACTCACTGCAGGGAAAACATACAGCACATCACCAAGCTGACCACACTTGGAACCATATTCAACAGTTTTACTAAAATACTGTTGCCAGATGTAAACAAATTGCTGAAACTGTATTTCACTGTTCTATTGACTTCTTACACAGCTAAACGTTCGTTTTCGGCTTTGCAATGGCTGAAGACTTATCTAAGGCAGAGTATGCGCCAGACAACTTTAAATAGAGTTCAGTTTTGTCATAGTGTAGAGGTATGATTTTGGTTTTTGTTCAGGAGGTTCCCGCACCCATGCTGGCAACAAAGATATTCTATTTAACAAGGGGTGTGCGTTCACTGAGATCATTCCGCGCAGATTCTGTGCAAAAACTGACCAATTTAGCCAATGTTCTTCTAAGAATGATCTCCGTGAATGCGCTCATTGGCTAAATTGGTCAGATTCTGCACTGAATCATCGTGAACGCACCCAAGATAATCAACACCGCCTTTAGGTATATACAGAGAGCGCGGCAGAATTTTTTCTATGTAGAGTCAATGGAGGCGTAAGAAATTTTGCTGGTTTTCGCCAAGTTAAAAAAATGCATCATACTTTTGAAGTAGATTTCACATTTGCCCAAGGTCTTTTTAAGAAAACGCCAACATTATCAAATGATGACAATATGTAATTATTATGAAAAGTGCTATTTTCTGAGCACGGTCCCGTTCCGAGGTACATGGGCTGTAAATACAGTTACGGCTGATCTCACGTGTCATCGCTGATAATATTGACAGATATATTTTATTACTATTTTTGTGAATGTTAATTATTTGTGAAATAATTTTATAACAACTATACGGATGAACATTACAAGTTTTATTTTACTTGCTTTGTCCAAGTAGCTACCGGTAGTTTGTTTACTGTACTGTATTGCTTGATAATATTTTATGTTGTAATGTTATGTATTTATAATGATTTAATGAATACGCCTCTTTTTGTTTTATTAAATATATATATTGCAATATATTTATTAAATCAGTACAATAAAAGTATTGTATTTTTCTCAACATGTACTATTGTATTTATTTTTGCAAAACTTACAAATTGCATATATGACGAATAATAAATACATAACTCACCTGCCTGTCTTTCCTCCACACATCTGAACTTGGCTGGCAATGCATTACCGCTCAGGGTGCTTGACTCTAAATCCTCTTTAAGTTCATCACATCGTTACAATATCGTAGCTTTATCATTCAGTATCTCCGTAGCACTTGCTCTTCTGTAAGGTCAAACAGGCGGCCCTTTGACGATACATCGGTAGCAGGGCTAGTAAGGCAAGGTGAGTGGGGCGGCTGCCTGCTCTCAAACGGACTGCATTGCCATGGAAATGTATTGTGTCGTGAGATTTAGGGTGCGTTCGTAAACTCAACCTGACGCTCTGAGAAAGCGCGTCTGAGAAATCTATTAAGAGTGCTTCAGAGCGTGAATTTTCGCTTTTTTTTTTTTTTTTTTTTTTATCTAAAACGGTTTAATACTGATAGTACTATAATTAACTATGACAATTGTGCACTTGTGCCGTTTATGACTTTTTCTTAGACCCATGTAACCACAGCAAGCCGTTAGCCAGTTTGAAAGCGAACGCCCTGAGCTCTGCAGCTGGAGCGCTCAGTGTGCTCCGAGCGCTCCGAAATTCATCTCCTCGGTGGGAGTCGATTCCCAGAAGCGTCGATTAACGATTCTGACGTTCGAAAATTTGAGAATCGATTCGAAGGATGAGGAGTCGATTCTTTACATGGGAGGGGGTCATGCCTTGCATAGAGTCGACCTGTAGTCACAAACAATATTACTAACTGTATTAAGGCTGCTTCTGCTATTGATATTTGCTATGCTGTCAGTTGACTATTCATTTCCAAATTTCAGCTGTGTTTTGCAGGGTAGCAAGATCTGGAATCCCACTGAAAGTGAATATCTGAGAGACAGGCTACACGTGTGCTTTACTGTGTATTATATACTATACAGAGTACAGCCATAACAATTACTGTTGGACCCCTTCGACTCCCTCAGGGATGTAAGGCTGCAGATGGCGTGGTGAGGTAAGTAGCTGGGTTTCAAGTAAGGGATTCCTGCACCATGTGTTTGTCATTTACCCTTGTTTACAATACCTGAGGTGGTATGTTAATCAGACCTGAAGCTGTTTAACCTTCATATTGTTTTGGGTTTGACTGTTCCCCAGAAGCCCTTTATTCAGTTTTTTTGTAAATGTGTTACTGTTTTTATTTAGTAAACATACTAGCTTTCACAATGTACCCAATTAATTATTTGACAAAATTAATTAACAATAGTAATGACAAAATAGAAAAAAAAAAAAAAAAAACTACGTTTTATTTTTTTTTTTTTTTTTTTTCCAGGAAAGAAAACTGTTTCTTTCATGATGGAGACTATATATAGGTATATAAAATAATAAGAGTAAGCTCCTGTAGGTGTCTGGTCTTTACATTGTCTGTGCTCTCCCTTTCATCATGAAACCATTACAAAAAAAAATTAAAAAAATAAAAACCCTGCCAAAGTATACTGTGAGGTGAACAAAAGCAGTACAGATATCGCCAAAAGTTTAGCATCACCTAGAATTTGATCATTTTGAAAGTACAGTTTATATTTTATCATGGACTCACGAGTAACACATGCAGAACTATAAAAAACGTTATTAAAAAGGCAATAGTGGTGCTGTACACTTCGGTGAAGGTATGATGAAGGTATGAGCCAAAAAACTTTATGTTAGAATGCAGCTACACTAAGATGGTCTGATATAAAGACAGAAAGCTACTGTATTAGAGCAGTCACTCTTTTACTGATAATTTAAACTTGCCTTAAATTGTTATGTTATATTTATTATACATTTAGAACTGGTAGTTAATAATGGTCTGTTATTAAAAAAAAAAAATTGATTTAGCCATCTGCAATATTTTAATTAAAATATAACTTTTTAATGTTTATTGGGTAGGCATTTAAAATATTTCCATCACTTGTCATTTTAAAGCAAGTTTTTTAAGAAAGACCCACAATTTATTGTAAGATTTGCTAGGATATACATCTATATAATCAAATATGAAAACACTACTATATATTCTAATACGTAGATAGTGGATGAATACAGTACATAGAATATCATTTCACATAAACAATAATATGTACTTGATGTGTCTATAATTTTCCTCACAGATCTTACAGATCAAATATAACTATCAAATCTTCAGCGTTGAAAACTATCTCATTTTATTTGTGTCCCAGTAATGCATGGATTACGTTGTTTTTGTTACAGCTTTCCTTTCCTTTCCTGCTGCAGTACAGCTAGCTCATGTTTTTTATGTTTATAGATTCAAGATCACTTATACATTTCCGGATCTAATGAAAGTCTATGAAAAAATTAAAGTATGTAAAATGTCTTAATGTTAAAATTGTGCATTTATTTCAGAGAAACCATTTAAAATAATAACATTATTATTATTTATTATTATTATTATTATTATTATTATTATTATTATTATTATTATTATTAATAATAATAATAATAATAATAATAATACAATTAAGAAGTAATTAGAATGCTATTGTCCTGTCACAGTTTGGGTTAGGGTTAATGTAATGCATTAAAAAACTTAGTTTTTATGTTATTACTTTATAATGATCATAATTGTTCTTAATGGTTTGCCTGTTGCTGTAAAACATAACTAAAATAATAAAGCAGAAGATGCTGGCAGCAGGAGCAGCATGCACATTAGTGTCTGGAGATTGAAGGGTTAAACCAGACCTTGTTAAAACCAGGGATGGCTAGCAAAAAAACAAACAACAAAAAAACCCAAAACATTTTAACTAGACTGATGTAAAAGTGTACGCCAAGCGGATGGATATATTATGTTGACATTAATTCACAGACGTTTCTCAAACTCAAGTGAAAACCACGAGAAGAAACAAAAGAGCTAATATTTCAATATCATTCGTTAGCTTTTGTTAACCTTTTGTTAAAGCAGCAGGTCATATTTCAGCCAGTATAGAGAACATGAGAAGTTAATGGGGTTTAATGAGAAATATTCTTAAAAATGAGAATTTACAGTTTACTTGTGACAAAATGATGATGCTGGCACTGATCTTACAATTCTTATTGAAATTGTTAAAGTTTACATGCCCAGTTTAAATAAATACATTTAAAATCCATATGGAAGTTTTTAAAGGCCAGAATAAAAACTATAATAGCAGGACTGTTACTAGTCTTTAATTGACTTTGTTTTGGTTTTTTTTGTCCCATCTGCTAACAACCGAACTTTGAACCATGCATCTTCTGCTGAGAAAAGTATTGCTTTTAATTATGACAGCAACATAATAATAATAATAATAATAATAATAATAATAATATTTGTTATTTTTTCTTGTATAGGACCAGGAATCAGTGTAATACATATTGTTTCTTTCCAGTAGCATTTTAAACCTCTAGCCAACTTTATTCTGCCCTTGCCCCAGCTTTGTAAACTTTCCACACGAACAAGGATAATTGACACCTTGAGTTATTTAGTACTGCTGTTCTGCTGAAGTGCGTCATTTCATACACTTTATAGAGGAATCCTGGATGACTGTTCCAGATGCATTCCATCTTCACTAATTCAGAAGCTTGCTCTGCAGGTATGGGATACAACTTCTTCTGCCTCATGCTGGATGAATCACTGAATCTTTTTCTTAATTATGTTGTAGAAAGTCTTTCTAAATCATAAAGGCTAACAGATGCAATTACCGGCACCTAGATGCTGTACACAGCTTTTAAGTTGCTTCAGATTGATTAGGAACAATTCAAGTTAAATCTATTTTTTTTTTTTAGTATAAGGAAATGTTTTTGAATATTGCTTGTAATTCTCCTTAGGGGCCTTTTTCAAACGATAAGATCCTGAAAAAAGTATGTTACCCTCTTTTTAGTAGGAAGCTATAATATTTTGAGGACAGAGTAGCCTTTTTTTGAATAAGGCCATAACTATAATGTCACAAGATATAGTGACCCGCACGTAACAGGGAAATTGAATTCTAACAATGTTATTGAAAGGGTAGGTTGGGTGTTTCATTTACCGCAAAAAGAGCTAAACCATAACAAATGGTACCACCTGGAACCTCATAATTAATTTAATATCAGGCTGCAGAACATTTTTCTTTCTCCTGTCAGTACATGGCTACAAAGCACCATGTTCAATCTATTAAACGTTATAGCTACTTGCATGTTCAAGTCATTCCCGCCCCCCCCCCCCCCCCCCCCCCCCCCAAGTTATCACACATGTTGTTTACAGCACCAGCTTGCCAGAAAGCTAGCTATATGAGCTGGTAGCATAATACATGATAGTCTTCAGATTTGGTAGGTACATTATAACTAATGCAAAAATGAGTTATCTGTTATGCTATCAAATACAAAAAAATGAATTCAGTATTGCTAATTCAGAAATAATTACAATTATCAACCAACAGCAATTATAAAGTGTAACCAGATTTTATTTAACGCTGTGTAAGGCAGTACCAGAATAGGAAAAGAAAAAGAATGGACCTTTACCTTAAACTGGGAGTTGGGTTTACTCTCACAGCTCACTCCAACAATCCTGGGCAGAGTGATGGCTGCATTGTTATTGTTGTTTGAGTTCTCTGGTTTGTCTACCATGACCTTTGGGCAGTGTGCCACTGAGTCCACCTTGATCCCTGTTTTCTCCGTCCAGCTAGAGATGGTGATCTTTTTGATGGAGCGGGAGGATGCTGTTGGGGAGACAGCGTTTCTGTTCAGGTGGTCCTCCTCAGCCTTCTCCTCCTGACACCTCTCAGCTAGATGCATCCGAGCGGCCACGGGCGAAAAGTGTGAGTCACTTGGATGGGTTGAAGAGTGGCCCAGGTACAGGGAGACCTGATCGTTCAAGTTGTGCTGCATTTTACAGTTATCCAAAGAAGAGCTTGGCAAAAAAGTGTCAGCAAATTCTGTGCCTTTGGGCACCGCCGGGACCGAAAGTTTGGTCCCGATGGTAAAAGGTTGAACTTTCCTGACGATACTTTCAGACATGGCTTGTGCAACACTTCCAGTCCTGTCTACAATGTTCTTTTTTTTTAAGTTAAAGAAGTAGTTACTAAAAAAAAATTAAAAATAAAGAAAAACTTAGACGTCTACTTTTTTGTGCATGTTCAAGAGACAAAGGACACAGGAAAGAATAGCCTCTTGCGACTCCTGAGAGCGTATGCGGTCCCAGATACGACACAGCAGGGAGCCAAGGTGAGAGCTGGCTGTGGAGAGGCTTCTCCTGAGGAACTGAACAGCAGAGCCTGCTAATTTGCTACTAAGCAGCCTGATAAGCAGGGAGTGGAGCAAGAGGAAAAAGACTGGCATGCTGCCCGACTCTTCAGTGTAAAAAAAAAAAAAAGAAAGGTTTAGTCCAGAACAGTGAAGTCACCACAGTTTTTTAGAGCATGTGCAGATGACTGAAGGAAGGGAGGTTGTAAGCCCTGGCTGTCAAAACGTCCTCCCCTCTTTACAAAAGAAAAAACCTAGATAGCAAGAAAAGAACTGAGAGACTAATGCACTCCAGCCTGACCTCCTCAATCAGAAATGCTTTGGGATGAGGTCATTCCTTAAATATAAACAAGTCATGCCAGTTTCAAGCTTTCCCTCTTTGTTCCCTCCAGATTTGTTTTTTAAAGGCTGGGGGAAAAAATAAATGGATGGTAAAAGATGAGAGAAAAAGGAGCAATTTGAGAGTCGTTGCTTTTTTTAAAATCTTGATTCAAAATAGCTGGCAATGACTAACAGTATCCACAAGAGCTTTCATCAAAAAAAGAAGGAAAAAAAGCATTAAGCGTGTGGTTTTCATAATTATAACCTGTCAACTAAATTAAAAAAAAAAAAAAAAAACAAACACTTTCATACATGCTGTTCTTTTTCACTACCTTTAGATGAAGTGTTTCAGAATTCAAATTTTCAAAATCTTGTTCTTCAAGCAGAGCAGCTACTGTTGGAGTTGCTTCTCAGCCCTGGCATGTATTCTGCTAAGGATTGCCGATCTCCTCTCTGACCTGCAGCTGCAGCGTCTGCTTCTCTCTGTGTGCTCAAAACACAGTTGTCAAGAACTTCTGGGGACTGAAACTATGAAAGCCTTTACATGTTCCTTTAAATGCAAGCCCCACCAGAAAGACAAATGTTCAGTGCAATCGATAGCTTTGACCCCTGGGCCCTCACAGATGACAACACCTTGAGCTTTGCTCCAACCAAGGAGGATTTAAGAAGTGGTCTGGAGGGGGGCAGGGAATCAGTCAAGGGAAAGAGAAGTCTGACAAAAGTGGGAAAGTTCTACAAACAAAAAAAAATCTCTCCGCTTCCACGACAGCAACAACTGGCCCTCACTTTCTCCCATTGTTTTAACCGTTTCAGCACTTTCTGTCTCCTACACAATATGTATGCATTTCACTTTAAGTCTCAATTTAACAATAATAGTGATCCCTGGTTAATGTATATAAAAACTTGCAATGCACAATTTAACAGGGTTAAAAAAAAAAAAAAAGCTAAAAACATTTTGATAAGGAAAGCGTACATACAGTAATTGTATATATTCTCTATTAGAATTTTCTGTTAGTAAGGATTAGCCTATTTAACTAAGCAAATATCCCTTGTCCAAAAAGACCAGAGCAGTGTGATCGTGTAAAAAAAAGCTATGAATGATCCCATACAAAAGGATCAATCCAATGCCTCCTAAGTAGCAGAATCCATCCCATCTTACAAAATATTTACCATGAAGTAGACTACATTTGCTGGTTTGGTTATCTGAGGCAAATATGAAGAAGGTTTGTGCAACTTGTCTGTAGATTTACCTCCCATCTGTAGTTCTGCGCATTGAAGACTTGACCATTTAAGAGGTACAATGGAAGAAACTGGGGAAAATAAGCCTCTATACAATATTTAAGCCTCCAGAACTTGAATTCCTTTGCCAAATGATGTTCAATAGAAATATAATCAAATTTAATTAAATTAAGTCGAAAGTGCTACAGAAATCCCTGCAGTGTTTACAAGAAACACGGTACTTTACCTTTGCTGTATCCCACGTCCATATCACAGCAACTGTTTTCACCATATTCCCGATTATTTGTATATTGTTATTTGGGAATGTTCTTTTAAAAGTGTATCCAGTTCACGCTCCCTCCTGCAAAAATTATGGTGCTCTGATTGAAATAATTGGGGTATTGTGGGAACAGAAACCAGCATTATTGCAGGAGGGAGCGTGATATTGATATGCTGCAAATTTTTAATTTTTTTTTTTTTTTCTGGCAAACACTCCTGAGTAAATGTTGAGATTGAGAAATGTATTGTCCACTTGATTTATGACCCACTATGTGTTTTTAATTAAAATGTTTAAAAGAGTCATCAATATGTTTAAAAATATAACGCTGTGATGTGGACTGCTCTGCGCACAGCAAAGGTAACAGAATACGTTTGCTGTAAACTTTGCAGGGTATTCTGTAACACTTTAAAGAGTATGTAGCTGGGTTCTGAAAAATCTAGCGTTATTCTTCCCGCCGTGTTGCTACAACTGTTTAAATAACGGACCTGTCATTTTTATTTTCATTGTTAACATCCTGACAACTTTTTACACTTTAAAGTCTGTTTCAAAGCTCTTTTCAAAATGTCCGCTCTAGTGCACTGGGGTTTGAGATCTGTCCTCTGAGTCTAAATCACTGCAGGAACAATGATTTCAAAAAGAAAAACTAACATAACAAGTGCTCTGTCTTTTCTGTTCTGTACCACATCATGGATTGTTATTGCTGTGTTACCTGTTTGACAATGTAGACAAAAATCCTTACGGCCATTTTGAAAAAACAACAACTTTGAAACAGGCTTTGAAGTTATAAGTGTAAAAATATGTCAGGATGTTAACAATGAAAATAACTTTTATTTAAACAGTTATAGCAACATGTGGGGACATGTGACGTTACTCTTTAAGGGGTAGCATAAGGTAGAAACGATGGTTTACCCATTCTTGTCCATAATCTAATCATTATTGCTGTTAATGCTGCCCTCAATTGATTGTCCTAAACAATTTATCAGTCTAGTCTTGACATATTTGGAGAGTGAAAGTGTACACTTATGCAGAAATATCTTGGTGACTTCACATGGGGCATAATTGTTGGTTCCAATGAACCTGGCTTGTCTTTAAAACACACTGGCTGTATTGACCAATGTGTTGGGTCTCTGGGGGTTCCAGGAATGATAACATTTGCAGAAAAGCAATACCAGAGAGCACAAATGTGGCCACATGCATATCATAATAAGTCGAGCCTGAAGATGTGTGCAACATATTGTGCCAAACAACAGACGTGCTTCGGTGACCCAAATCACAGAAACCTTCAGCACTGGAGAAGACACATATGTTAACAGACAAAGCACTGAGGGTATTGGGGGATATTAAGACCATTCTTTGTTTTTTAACCAGTCAGTTCATGTTGAAATTGATTGTGTGCTATGGGGTGAATCATACAGAATTATGTTACATTACACATGGTCAGGAAGTGGTTAATGGTACAAAGCTCCGCTTTCAGGATGAAGTCACCCCAGGAAGAGTTTCATGTTTTTCAGCTTAACAATGAGAGGAGGCAGGGGAGATGTCTGACTGACATAAAAGAAACAGGACTCAGTACGTGTGGTCTAATGTCATGGCTGGAAGGAGGTGTGGTCTAATGTCATGGCTGGAAGGAGGTGTAGTTTAATGTCATGGCTGGAAGGAGGTGTGGTCTAATGTCATGGCTGAGAGGGGTGTGTGGTCTAATGTCATGGCTGGGAGGAGGTGTGGTCTAATGTCATGGGTGGGAGGAGGTGTGGTCTAATGTCATGGCTGGGAGGGGGTGTGGTCTAATGTCATGGCTGGGAGGAGGTGTGGTCTAATGTCATGGCTGGTACCTATCACTCTTCACGTTTTGACTAAAGGTCTGTAGTAACCCTCACAAATCTCTTTCCTGTTACTTTCTCTATTGAAAGCAGACGCAGTATGCATTTTCTTTACCACATGGAATGCATTTTGTTTATCCAAGGATAAAGCATGGTTATAATTACTACAGAAGTGCATTAATCATCCTTGGGCATCTCTCATGAATGAATTTAGAGCTTCAGCAAACTTGCTTGATAAAACTTTTTGTGATAATCAGAGATGGAAAGTGAATGGCAAATTGGGATTTATGAACAGTAACAGTTATGGCAAGTGCAGTGCGATATTTTGACTCGTATCAAAATGTCATCCTGCACCATAGTGTTCCATTTTATTGACCAGTGTATTCAAATATATACGCTAAAAGGAATACTTAATGTCAGCATAATGGTTAAAGTGGAGTTGTCATTCTTCTTGCTTTTGAGGTATTGGCTAACAAGAGCAATGCATTTTCATAGGGAAATATCACAAGAAGCATTCAATTGAACTGGCCACAATGACAGCAACGCAAGCTCCACGAGAGCCTTATTATAAAGTGTTACAGGCTACCCTTATGAAAACCATAGTGTATCCAGATAATGTTCCCTCCTGCAGAAATGCTAATGCTGTGAGTGAAGTGAGTGATGGTGAAAGTAGTTTAGCGCTTGGAGGATAAGCAAAGCTCCACTGTTTTGTGCGCTTGCCTAAATATTCAATGCTTAATCATTTTAATGTGTTTGCATTGAAATACTAAAGTTACTGGTACTCAACATGGGCCATATTTATCAAGGTATTTATGCCACTGTACACTTTACTGTGCAAGGAGAATCTAACTGTTAATGACACAAAACTATTAACAAATAAATAAATAAAAATAAGCACTCTTCTAAATTGCTTGTAAAAACTGTGGCCACAAATATAATTGTATTTCCTGAGAGTTGACATATCTTTAAGAAATGCCAAGCGTCCACCAATATTTATTGTTGCATTGTACTGACCAAAGTAATAAGCTTTGTATTAATGTGTCTCCATGCAAATGTCTGTCCTTTAAACAGCTGTCCGAAAAAAATAAAATGTATACACAATTGATGACATCAGATATACCATGTGTAACTGGAAAGGGAATGTGCTGTTTCCCTGGGGATCGTAGTGGCCAGGCTGGTACCTATGCTGTATTTTTGTAAAACTTTTACATTTTTTTCCCCAGAATGATTGTTTATTGCACCCTGGGGTTGGCTTTGTCAGGACTTCCAGTCACCCTTCATGTGGATCTGCAATAGTTTAGTCCTTGGTCTTTAAATGACATGCCACCCCCTGCCACTCTTCCCCACAGTAAGTCTGGCGAAAGTCACTTAAGTGTGCGTGTGTGGGTTATTTGTTCATATGCCCGACCTTACTATGATCTAGCTGAATTTATGGTGGTGTGCTGTGGTTGCATACAGTATCGAGGAAAATGCCAGGAAAAGGAACTGCCTCTGGCACTGATGATGTCACGCTATTCCATACTGGGCAAAGCCTTCTGTTAACCACAGGCCTGGCAGACATCCAAGCTAAGCTTAGACATACTTTAGTGAGTTTGTAAACACTGCAATCATGCGGTCAAACAAGGGACTTTATCAGCAACTGAGAACTGAACCACCAAACCTAGTGGACAGGGTACTGTCAGGATAAATTCTTTAAATATATAAGAATTCATACTGAGGATACCAATAAATGTGGTTTGACAATGTTATGGTCATTTTAATATAATGGAAGTTTACATATTATATTAAAATATTTTCACATATGGCTGGTTTCACAGTCCCTCATTTAAAAGTACAGTAATCTTGACTACCTGATAAGGCCGTCCAAGATTAGTGCTAGTTGAGTTTGTGAAACCAGCCCAGCATAAAGGAATCTTAAGCATCAATATTAAATGTTGCCAACCTTTAACTTGTTTGGATCATTAAAATGGACACCAAAGTTTCTCAATTGCTAATAGATTTCTTTCGAATCGAATCTAATACTACTGCATTATTTCATTTGTAAAAAAAAAAGAAAAAAATAACACAAACAAAACAAACGTAAGGTACATTAGCTGAGGTGCACCACCCTGCTTCCAGGCCTGTGTTTTCACAACAGAGTCATTCTGTCCAAAGAGTACCTAACATTAGTTTATTATTGACTCGTGAATGACTGTATAATAGATATGTTCCAAGGAAAAGATCGGATTGTGGCAATCATTGTTTAAATTGTATAAGAAGAACAAAGTTCATTATGAAAGTTCTGGAAGAAAACAAACATGCAGTAAGTTTTAATCTGAAGTTGGAGAAATAGTTTAGCGATGAAAAAGTCACATAACCTTATTGTAAAACATGTGTCCTCAGCACCTATCCAGCATCAAATTCCTATCTCGGTACCTCATTCCCAAGCCAAGTCCAAACAGTTTATACACTGTGAAACAGGCAGTGTTAACAAAGTGCTCAGTAGTGAATCATTTGGAACTCCCCTGAGAAGAATTGCATCAGTGCTTAAAAGCACCTAAAAATGAACCCTAGACTTTTTTTCTGTGCCTTTTAAAGGTAATATGAAAGAAAGGAAAATAGCATCCAATTAGATTTTTTTATACAGTATGCATGTTACAGCTAAAGTCAGAAGTCTGGAGTTATTCCACAGCATGTTAGAATAACAGAGAAGTGTAGCATTATTAATTCCTTGTGTCCATAATCTGTCCGGCTGCTAATAACATGAAATCGTAAGTGCTGTCAACAATGCATTATTAATCTTAAATGTGGTTAATTCTAGCACTACCCAATTCTGAACTTTCACACAATCACTGGGAAAAGGCTTTTGAAGGAGGTTTAAAACAATTGTATTTTTTGTTATAAAGTAAAATGTGCTATGCAAAATGTACAGCTGGTGCTGCATGTTGAGAGTAGTAATTATTTTACTGACACATGCAATACTAGTGTATACCCTTCTGTCATCTAATACAGTAGTTATAATATTTTATAATACTGTATTGCTATAGCCGTTATTACTTATAGCACAACATTCTTTATAACACATGCATGCATTATTAATTGTTTCTAACACACCAGCATTGTTTACTGTTAATATGTTATGTACAGTTCTTGTTCTTTATAATAATATATTTCTAAAGTATACACTCATCCATGCATTTCAAAGATGGCCGTTGCTCTTTAAAAGTAACTTCATCTTCTGAGTGCAAATCTTATCCAACAGAGTCATTTATCACCAGTGTCTGTTCGCATTACTTCATCCTTTTCTCACTGGCAAGTATTATGTTCAAGAGAGATACGATCAGATAGACTGACAGGTAAGAACCACGGTACATTGCTAAATAAGCGCATGCCTTTCCTCTGACATAGAGGCTCACCTGCAGGGTATCAAACAGAGTTTAACTACTGAGTCACTATCGTCTTTTGGGCAAACCACACAACTCCACCACAAGGTGAAATGTATTAATTAAAACGGTATATATGTTTATTAGGCATATATTAATTAGGCATTATATAGTTACAAATGGCTTATACCTTTTTTGGGACTGTGGGGTTCAACGTTTGACTATGAGGTCTTTGGAAACCACAACCCCACACTGTAAATTAACTTAATCTGTATAAGTTGTCAGCTCTTCCTGTCAGGATGGCCCAGGGCTCTATCACCGCTTTTGTATGGGTGCGCCAAGAAAATCTTAAAGTCAATATATATATAAAGGTGAAAATTTAGAAATAGGGTGTAGACTTTCTATAGACACTGTATATATATATATATATATATATATATATATATATATATATATATATATATATATATATATATATATATATATACAGTGCCTATAGAAAGTCTACACCCCCTTTCAAAATGTTCACCTTTTGTTGCCTTATAGCCTGGAATTAAAATGCATTAAAATAGTTTTTTTTTTTTTTCATTTATCTACACATCCTACCCCACAACAAGTGAAAAAAATATTCTAGAAATTTGTAGAAAATTAATTAAAAAGAAAAACTGAAATAGCTTGATTGGATAAGTGGCCGCCCCCCTTGCAATAGCAATCCTAAATTATCCCAGGTGTAACCAATCGCCTTCAAAATCACACACCACGTTAAGTGGCCTCAACCTGTGTTATATTGTAATGATTCATATAATTTCAGGATAAGTTCAGCAGTTCCTGTAGGTTCCCTCTGTTGGGTAGTGCATTTTAAATCAAAGACTCAACCATGAGCACCAAGGCGCTTTCAAAAGAACTCCGGGACAAAGCTGTTGAAAGGCACAGATCAGGGGATGGGTATAAAAAAGGCCTTGAATATCCCTTGGAACACGGTCAAGACGATTTCTAAGAAGTGGAAGGTGTATGGCACCACCAAGACCCTGGAGACTGATCAGAGAGGCTACCAAGAGGCCAATGGCAACTTTGCAAGAGCTACAAGCTTTTATGGCCAAGACTGGTCAAAGTGTGTATGTGACAACAATATCCCAAGCACTCCACAAATCTAGCCTGTATGGTAGGGTGGCAAAAAGGAAGCCATTAATTCCACCTTGAATCCCATTTTGAAGTATGTAAAAAAACACTCAGGAGATTCTGTAGCCATGTGGCAAAAAGTTTTGTAGTCTGACCAAACTAAAATTGAACTTTTTGGCCTAAATGCAAGGCATTATGTTTGGTGCAAACTCAACACAGAGCATCACCCAAAGAACACCACCCCTACGAAGCATGGTGGTGGCAGCATCATGTAATGGGGATGTTTCTCATTGGCAGGGACTGGGGCACTGGTCAGGATAGAAGGGAAAATGAAAGTCCTTAAGGAAAACCTGCTGCCCTCTGCAAGAAAGTTGAAATTGGGACGGAAGTTCACCTTTTAGCATGACAACGACCCAAAGCACACAGCCAAAGCTGCACTGGAGTGGCTAAGGAACAAAAAGGAAAATGTCCTTGTGTGGCCCACTCAAAGCCCCGACCTAAATCCAATCGAAAATTTGTTGCATGACTTGAAGATTGCTGTCCATCAACGCTCCCCAAGGAACTTCACAGAGCTTGAACAGTTTTGAAAAGAAGAATGGTCAAATATTGCCAAATCTAGGTGTGCAGAGTTGGTAGAGACCTATCTCATCGTGGAAAAAGTGGAAAAAAATCCTAATTTAAATGCATGAAACTCTGAGGCACTGACACAACGAAATGTGAAAAAAGTTCATGGGGGCGTAAACTTTCTATAGTCACTGTGTGTGTGTGTGTGTGTGTGTGTGTGTGTGTGTGTGTGTGTGTGTATATATATATATATATATATATATATATATATATATATATATATATATATATTATATGTTTGACAAACGCGTGACAAATTATTATTTTTAAATTGTCACACACCAGGTACAAAATTTATACAAAAACACACATCAGGTCTTTTTAAAAAACAAACCCCGAAACACCCAAGTTACAGCTATCCTGGTGTTTTTCCTTCTCTTTTGATTTCTCTCTCTTTCACCACTCCACACTTTATCACAACCTCTCTCCAACAAAAAACATTTCAACATCTGCAAATGGTGGCCATTTTGGTTACAGGCTGTCCCTTCACCAAGATGGCCACCAACCATCACATCTTTATCCACACACAAACCTACACACACGTGCACCCATGGGTAGAGTCTCTGCTCTACCACAAAGTGTACACTAATGACATGTCATTTTTCATTAACTGGTTGAGATGTTGCGAATGGAAATGAATGCAAGTAATGATATACAATTGACTTATTCTCTGCCATTTGATTAATTTGGGGCTGTCCGTGCTATTATAAGACATGCTAAATGAACATGCGGTTTTAAAAAAGTAGTAAATAACAAAACAAACAAAAACTGCAAAACAAAATTGTTTTATTGTTAAACAATACATCTTCTCTTATGTTTCTTATTTGGCTTTTCTTTAAAGTGGCTATCTGGATAACAGTGCCATAATTCAATTTCAATTCCAGCCTCAGTTGGTGTAAAAATGAACAGAAACAGTGTTGTCTTTAATCAGACATGTTATCGTGTTCATGTTAACACATCAGCGTAAACCTCATTCATCATCCAAGTTTTCCCTATAGTTGCTGTCAGAATTTCACTGACACAGAGCATAACAGGGAGAAACACCACCACTGGAATAATACACAATATCAAAACCACTGCGGTTTTAAACGAAGTGGGACACATTGCAGCTATTCCTGAGCTCACACCAATCCCTAAGCTCTCAAGCAGAACAGGTACAGAACAGGTAACCCTATAATAAGCAACAGGTTGGAAACATACAAATACGTCCCAGATTTTCCGTTTTAACAACTATCAATGTGTCCCATTGTTTACTCACACCAAACCCGCCGTGGGTTATGCTGTGCATCAGAAATAAACACAGAACAGCCTTTCAGAAAATGGAATGAATGTCTTTACCCATGTGCCGTGCATTGTGTAAACATGACAGTACAAGGCTCTTCAGAGAAAAAGGAAACATACACTAGTTTTATTGCATCTGATTTTGATGTTTAAGCATGCAGTTGGTATAAATACATTAACAATTATATAACCCATTATTAACAATCAACAGTGCTGATGTGTTATAAACAACCGATAATGCATCTGTAATTCAGTTATAAGTAACTTCGGGCTGTAGCAATACAGTATTAAGTGACTGTTAGACATTTGAATGAAGCCTTATATAGTGCTGTATTACATGAAGCTTTACACTAGTAATGTGTCATTTAAATAATTTATACTATCAATATGCAACACCAGTTGCACATTTGCATACCACATGTTTAACTTTATGAAAAAAAATGCATTTACTTTAGTCACAGTACAGCTCACCTCGTGGTGGATGCTGACGTAATGTTACCTTTGAACGTTGAGCTAAAACATCTGTTACCAAGAGATTTTTGGAATGAAGAAAGACCTATTTTTTATTGAGTGAAAATTCATTAAACTATTTGTCTTTCTTTAAATTGAACTTTGACGCACCACAAAAGCAAAGCATTTTAGATAATGGGAGTTAGGAGTGATGCTACACTGGCAAGTGCTTCTAGGCAATAACTACAAGCTAATTATGATAGATAACATTTTAATAAACATTGTTACTACAACAATTACATATCAACTACCACATAAATATTGGTCATTTAATATTGAATTCACATGTGAATACAAATTGATTATACATTGAAAACACACATCTTGGGAATCGTACAATTCACTTTAAATGGCAACAACTTATAAACTAAATGCAAATTTAAAAAAAAAAAATCTTTATTTGCAAAACATTTGTTAAGTTTCTAAAGCAGTAACATCCTGTGCAGCGGTCGTTACCTGTAGATAATTGTCTCTCATTAACTGGCGGCAGGTAATGAGTTCAATTAGTAACTCTTTCATCTGTTCAAATTCATAAGCTTACGGAGATTAATCTCGCAAGCGCCTTAGGTGTCCCAGTGTTGACTTTTTCTAATTTTGGTAAAAGATTTTGTGAAGCATTCAGAAAAGGAATGACATCATTGGTTAGCAAAAAAAAAAAAAAAAGTGTAGTTTTCTAAAGCAGGGAGTAATTGCATAGGTCAAAGGTGAAGTGCAGCTATAATAACCAGGACAAGCTGCATTTCATATGTTTTCACACAAAATATGAATCACTTTGAAAGGGATTCACCTCTAGCTTATGATATCATAGAAGTTCTGAACTGGGTAATTTAACACTTGTGAAAATACACAGGGTGACAAATGCACCAGGAAATCCTAAATGAGCATGTTCTGTTGGCCGGCGCTAAGAGGATAATGACATGAGGCTGGGATAGAGACACGTAACTTAAATTAAGGTTTAATAACCTGGCTGTAAAACTAATATTTTCTTACCTCATTAGTATCACTTTTCTGCTGCTGAGCTGCAGGTTTGTTCCCTGATGTACAGAAGGTATTAGGACACCACATGATGCCATCTATAGTCCTCTGTGCATCAAATGTTCAGGTGGGGTCCTAATGCCTGTTGCACATCGAGTCAATCTACTGTGTGGTGGCAGGTGCCAGAATACGTTGGCATTTTTTTTCTTGGGTCTTTGGGTCACACAAACACATTTTGCACATTTGTAGCTGAAAAGGAGTTGAATCAGCTGAAGAAAATGCATTATTAAAGAGGACGATTCAGAAGTGAGGACTATTATCTATTATATAAACTGCATTCTCTTTACAGGCTGATGAATGTGGTATAGATGTGTATAAGATTCATGAAGACTTGAAAGAATAGGAATTCCTTTTGAAATGAAATGTCCATACAGAAATGTATGGACACTTGTCATGTTAATCTGAGCAGTGTTAATATCCTGATGTGGCTATGTACAATACAATGTACATTAAAAATAATATTTATGGTTAGATGGTGCAGTTGGCTAATTCATTAGACTTTTGTGCCTTTCACGTCTGGAGACCTTTGGAGCCGACTTACCTTACAAGGGAAATTAGTTTTGTGGTTTCAATTTAGTCCCCACTACTCTACTCATAAAAATGTTTTTTAATAAGCAGAAATAAAGGTTAATGTGAAAAATAATCAGATATAGAACTTAAAGATGTTTTACTTGCATGTCACACAGTAAAAGGATAAGGTTATGACATCAGAGAACAGAGCAAATGTAATTCTTCTCAAGTAGGGAGTAATTGTGGAAGCCGGACGTTAATTGGTACTATAATGAGCTGAAGAGGCCACGTCTGGCTTATGTTTGTAAAATTGTTAATAATTTCTTTTGAAGGAACTCACCTTTGACTCCTGATGTCACTAAATTTCTCAAGACTACAAGACTGGGTAGCTGCATTAAGATGACACACTGGTATTAGTGATATGAAAGGGAGCAGTGTTCCCACAGCGATGTTAAGCAGAGCTCGGTCTCAGGAAAGTAATTCTCTCAGTTCAGTTGTTTAATTCAGGTTTAAACATACTTCCTTTTCCATATATTACACTTGTTATATGAAACGGAATACTCCATGAATGTTCATAGTGTGTTGTGGTAATTTCACTCCTGTGGATCACGATAACGAAGAGTGGCAATGCTGTGTTTCCAGCTACAGGATGCTGTGACAACACCACCAGCCCAGATCCACCCACTGTTACTTATCTGTATTCTTTTCTTCACTGTCACGTGCATAAACACAATATATCACCCCACTAATGACCTTAAAATCCAGGACAGCATGGACTTCAAAACCACCCAGCCATTGAATCATGGAAACAGAAAATAAATTAATAATGGCATAGCGGTCCTCTGCATTGCAGGGCTCAATTAAACACTAGAGAAATGCTTCTACAAACAGACAGAGGAAGCAGCTGTAAAGTCTCACTTTTATAGCTCTTATTTCCTGAGCAGGTCCTGTCACTTTATAACACTTCTGTAAATAGGTTGAAAGACTGAAAAAAATGAAGGGAAAAGCAGAGGAGCAGAAAGATAGACATACAGAGATTTTAGTGCATGAAACACAAACGGACTTTCAGAAGAAACAAACAAATACAGTGGCACCTGTGAGTATTACAAAAACCATGCAGGAATGTTTGTTGTAATGGGGTTGGTTTGCCAGTTAATGTATATATTAATAAAACGGTATATTTAAATAAATACATAAAAAACCTCTTTTGTGGGCCCCATTACTGTTTTTTAAAGAGAGTTTTTAAACATTCTAAGAAACTTTGAATTGTGAGGATCTGGAATCAACTCCCCAGTAATGTTGTTGAAGCCGAAACCCTGGGATCCTTCAAGCTGCTTGATGCGATTCTGTGATCAATAAGCTACTAACAACCAAACAATCAAGATGGGCCAAATGGCCTCCTCTCGTTTGTAAACTTTATGTTCTTATGTTTAAAAAAAAAAAAAAGACTAAACTAATAAAGTTTTGTGATCATGGCCCTGTGTTATAAAGGTGTACCACAGTAACTGTGCAGTTCACCATTACTGTGGTATCAATACCTTACCATACTTTTTTTCTGAGATTCCCCATGCTTGCTTGTGCTTAACCATGCACATTTTCAGAGAAGATTAAACCAACTAATCCTTCCTACACCTAAGTTTTCCTTTAACTTTTCAACTGTCATTCCCATTTTTCAATAATAAAAAACTACACTTTATTTACAAGGCACTATAAATTGTTCGCTTTAAGATTTTTGTTTACAGTTCACATTTAAACTTCTACAGATCCTTGGCTTTTACAAGGTATTTTACACCACAGTACACTAGGCCTTAAATAAAAGAGACGTGACTAAGAGCAATACAAGAATAAAAGACCAAAGAACGAGGAGATATCAAAAGCTTTGGGTTTGCGTATGCCCTTCAAGCAACCATGGCTGGAGTCTGCTGCACACAACACACAGGCAGTATTCATTCAGCTGGAATGTCTCTGCTAGAACGTGGTGATCAAGCCACATCTGATAGTTGGCCAGCCGGTGTGGGATTCAGCCTGCTGCAGCTGGGGTAGACAGGTGTCTGCAGGTCACAGCCTGCCAACTGACAGCAGGCAGGAAGGAGGAGTGTCTCCGACAAATGCCACCAAAGAAATGCGTATTGGTGCTTAGTGGAAACCGAGCTATATTTCTTCAAGTGCTGGTCACCCTAATCCTGACAGCTTCAGTACAGAGTTTTCTGTTACCTATCAATTGAATAATTAAAGGCTAATGTTTTTCTGTGTCTATTAATTACTTTTTAGTTCGATATTTACTTTTAGCAATTTTCAGGTTTTTTTTTTTATTTTAAAAAGGCTAAACCTCTGCGTTGCGATTCTCAGACTCCAAAAATCTTGACTGATACAATGACTGAATTAGAACGAGACTGCTGTGTGTAAAGGAACGACACGTTTCACTAACTGTGATTTGTAAATGTAGTCAGACACTTTTAATGTCACTTTCAGGGGACTGAGAATAGAATAGTAACAATATGTAACGGGCAGTGCTGTGTGATACACTACCTTTACACTGGTTCACGCCCAAGACTCTACCCTGTTACAAATACACGGAGGTGAGTTTTTAATCAGCTAACTTTTTATAACTATATCATTATTGTTATTATTATTATTAGTAGTAGTAGTTATGAATGATACCACTACTAGTAATAGTAGTAGTAATAATAATAATAATAAGAAGAAGAAGAAGAAGAAGAAGAAGAAGAAGAAGAAGAAGAAGAAGAAGAAGAAGAAGAAGAAGAAGAAGAAGAAGAAGAAGAAGAAGAAGAATACAGCCACATGGACAGCTGATTCTGAATAATTAATAACAAATTCTTTATATCTAGTCACATGGATGGCAAAAGAGAGAATTGGAAGACTTCCAACATAACATATAACAAAGTTCAGATATCATACCTGGACTATGATGATATTTCTTTGGAGATTATATTCTGTCAAACTTTAATGGCTGCAGAATGAACACTACAGTAAACAGGATAAGATCAGAAAGTGAACATGAATCAAACCGATACATATATTATTTCACAGGAAAAACAATACAAGACTGCAGCATTTGAAAAAGAGCCCTGTTCCTTTAATTGCTCTAAATTAAAGGAAAATGTATGATTTAATCTTCTTGCCTTGGAATTAGATCATGCTTTATGACATCATCTTGGATAGCACTATCCTGTTGACCTAATCCAGCATGGGGAAGCAAAATCTGTGTATTAAGTGCAAATTAATATCACACAAATGTTCTGTAGGCCTGGGAGCCTTATGTTGTGACAGAGCATATCTCGAATCCAAACCCTTTAGTGCTTAAACATGTGGACCTGGTTTGGAGCATTTACAGGGATCAGGCTTGCAGGAGCAGCGTTGTGTTAAAAATGTTTTAGGTCTTGCCTGTTGCAATCATTTTCACTCCTACAGTGGGGCTTTTAGATAGTCACCAAGGTAGCAGCCTGTATTCTAATCATCATTGTTCCTGCACGGTGTTAATATACAAATCTATCATTAATAGTAATCCAATCTTCTTTAAACCCGATACACCTGCATTAAGTTACAACTTCTTATGTAGAAAAACTTTTTTCATAGTTCTAACCCAAAATGTAGACAATTACTTACCCTACAAAAGTGTCTCCACTGCTGGCCATATGGGCCTTGGCCACTATCTCTGGCCTGGTTTGCTATCGCACCCGTGTGGGCAGACCTGGCCACAGAAGAACTCTGTCTTCACATAGCAGTGAGGCATGTGCTGGATAAGAAGCCCACAGGGGAACAGAGCTACACAGGTCAAGCTTTTTTCACACATGCAACGGCTGTCGAGAAGAACTTGGCCAAAAAAGATCATTGCGGTGGTACGTAGGAAAACAAAGAAACAAAAATGATTATAACAATCTGGGCTGACTCTGAAATCCATAAACGTTTAAAAGGTGCTGTGCGGAATATACACGTGTTCAAGAAAATGCAACTGGACAACTGGATCTTGAGAAGGCAGAGCGAAAATAAAAATAGCGACAGACATTATTTCAATTGCAGCAAACATTGCTCGGGCAGTTTTTTTCATGACTGTAGTACTTCTACGGGTTTATTTAAAACTGCACAACACTATCCCACAATCCCCCAGTGACCTTTTGACGCAGGACTTAGAACATCCTAGGGTTGACCACGTTTGGAAAAAGCACTGAAATGCATTTATCTTGGCATTTATCTTGCCGTTTATCGCGTGGAAACGAAGCTTTATGCACCGATTGTGTCTTTCTGTCTGTCACATTGTGTATATTGTGAGCAGGATAACTGTCTTGGATTTTCTGCTCCAAATTTTGTTATCATAGACTTCAGGATAGGATTATTATTTAAGTGTACTATGTAGTCTATCTTTTCGCTTGCATGATTTGTATCTACTCTTTTTTTGACCCTTAATTCCCTTTCATCCTCCACTTGATCCACCTAAAGCACGACACTCCAAATAAAGGCAGAGAGGTGGAAAGTAGAATGCTGCAGTCTTTTAAATAGAAGAATTAAAAAAATAGAATAAGCTATTTCCTGCTAGACTGTAGCTCTTTGAAACACCCATCACATGCTTTAAAAGCAACTGTTGGTTTGCAGTTGTTATTTTCCTGCATATTTGCAACACAACCTTTCAGCGGCGATCAGGAGACCCTTATACTGTGTTCAAACAGCAGCAACATCTGTTATTTAAAAAAAATAAGTAAAGCTGCATGCTGGTGTTTGTTGATGTTTGATGAAATGTACACATTTGGTAACAGGTAGTGCTTGCTACCCAGCTAAAAACTGCATCAAGTACGTACCTTTAAAGTAAAAAATAAAAGAAAGAAAAAGCAGGAGCTCAAGTAGAGTCCTGTGGTTTTTGTTTTTGTTTTGGTTGACTGGTATAAAAAAGGGATCAACAACACCAAAAATCCTGCAGTTATCTTCATTTAAAAAGATTCTGGTCACAGTCACCTCCATACAAGAAAACGATCAAACACAGACTGTCCTGCCTCATACACTAAGGGACGTATCAAGTCCACCTTGGGAATGTGTCGTTTTCAGAGTTTGCAGTGCAATCGAAGCAAGCTATTGCACCAGAAAGGTTCAGTATCTGTTCAGTTGTAAGCACATAGCAAAAAATCCAAAAATGATAAATCTCCTCAACTAGTTCTTTATCTTTATTTTACTTTTAATTATTTTAAAATAATTTATATATGTAAACCCTGACTGACATATAACATTTACTACACAAGAGTCACAAGATTGTTTATAAAAAAACAAATAATGGCGCACCACACAGAGCGTGGTTACACAAACACTATTTAAATAAGCCATTCTCTTCAGTTTAGAAATAGCTGAAGCAACTGATCCTTTTAACCTTAATTTTGTACTTCGGTCATTAGCTTAAGCTGCAGTAAGTCTGACCGTCAATGTAAAGTCAGAGGAAATGGTAAATTAATAGATCAGCTGCAGAGTTTTGTGATGTGGGTAAGAGACCTACTGCAGATTAACTAGCAGAGTTTCAAGATAAATAATCTTCCCATTTCTAGTGCATTGGGTGTTTCAAAAGGCAGGCAGTGTCAAGAACAGGTTCTAAATCTTTATCATGCAGTTGCTGAATTGTTGCCCCAGGAAAACAACTTTACCTACTATTGTTTAAGCAGGAAGCATGTGGTGGAGTAAAATGCTTTTCCATTGAAACCAACACATGATTCCACTTGAGAACAATTTCTTCGATCAAGTTTCATTGATGTACGTTTGAGGAAAATTGTAATGTATTCTTTTGTGCATGTGTTTTTTAAAGCTAATTTGAACAGCATCTGGTCTGAGGTTTTTTTAGGGGCATTTGTTTCATATCATGACAGATTTGTTTTAGTGGATGTGATGCTATCCCAGGCATATGTTGATCATTAATTCATTGTTTCAAAGTGCTTGGACATATTCATGAAGAGGTTATTGAGAGACTATGCTGAAATCAGTGTGATTTATATATGGATACTCTTAAAACGTCAGGTACATTAACTGCAGTGTAGCAACACTGTGCTAACACTTTTGTTACGTTATTTATTACATGTGCTTCCGACTAAATTGTATTATCAGGAATTTAACTTTAAAATTATTGTTTTTAATGTAAATAATAAATACATGCTACACCATTTCCTGGCATCCTGTGTCTAAAAGTGTTTATTTGAAGAAGGAAAATGTGCGACCAGAGGGGTGGTGGTCAGGGCTGTGTGGAGGTATCTTCTTCACCTCCTTTCTTACTTTCTTTCAGACTCCTTATCTTTTCCATCCTTTGAACTTTTCCTTCTCTTGTTGCTTCTCCCTCTCACTCTGGAGACAGCGATGCTTCTCCCTCAGGCTCTGGAGACAGCGGGGCTTCTCCCTCAGGCGCTGGAGACAGCGGGGCTTCTCCCTCAGGCGCTGGAGACAGCGGGGCTTCTCCCTCAGGCGCTGGAGACAGCGGGGCTTCTCCCTCAGGCGCTGGAGACAGCGGGGCTTCTCCCTCAGGCGTTGGAGACAGCGGGGCTTCTCCCTCAGGCTCTGGAGACAGCGGGGCTTCTCCCTCAGGCTCTGGAGACAGCGGGGCTTCTCCCTCAGGCTCTGGAGACAGCGGGGCTTCTCCCTCAGGCTCTGGAGACAGCGGGGCTTCTCCCTCAGGCGCTGGAGACAGCGGGGCTTCTCCCTCAGGCGCTGGAGACAGCGGGGCTTCTCCCTCAGGCGCTGGAGACAGCGGGGCTTCTCCCTCAGGCGCTGGAGACAGCGGGGCTTCTCCCTCAGGCGCTGGAGACAGCGGGGCTTCTCCCTCAGGCGCTGGAGACAGCGACGCTTCTCCCTCAGGCGCTGGAGACAGCGGGGCTTCTCCCTCAGGCGCTGGAGACAGCGGGGCTTCTCCCTCAGGTGCTGGAGACAGCGGGGCTTCTCCCTCAGGCGCTGGAGACAGCGGGGCTTCTCCCTCAGGCGCTGGAGACAGCGGGGCTTCTCCCTCAGGCGCTGGAGACAGCGGGGCTTCTCCCTCAGGCGCTGGAGACAGCGGGGCTTCTCCCTCAGGCTCTGGAGACAGCGGGGCTTCTCCCTCAGGCGCTGGAGACAGCGGGGCTTCTCCCTCAGGCGCTGGAGACAGCGGGGCTTCTCCCTCAGGCGCTGGAGACAGCGGGGCTTCTCCCTCAGGCGCTGGAGACAGCGGGGCTTCTCCCTCAGGCGCTGGAGACAGCGGGGCTTCTCCCTCAGGCGCTGGAGACAGCGGGGCTTCTCCCTCAGGCGCTGGAGACAGCGGGGCTTCTCCCTCAGGCGCTGGAGACAGCGGGGCTTCTCCCTCAGGCTCTGGAGACAGCGGGGCTTCTCCCTCAGGCGCTGGAGACAGCGGGGCTTCTCCCTCAGGCTCTGGAGACAGCGGGGCTTCTCCCTCAGGCTCTGGAGACAGTGGGGCTTCTCCCTCAGGCTCTGGAGACAGCGGGGCTTCTCCCTCAGGCTCTGGAGACAGCGGGGCTTCTCTCTCAGGCTCTGGAGACAGCGGGGCTTCTCCCTCAGGCGCTGGAGATAGCGATGCTTCTCCCTCAGGCGCTGGAGACAGCGGGGCTTCTCCCTCAGGCTCTGGAGACAGCGGGGCTTCTCCCTCAGGCTCTGGAGAGAGTGGGGCTTCTCCCTCAGGCTCTAGCCGCTCGGGCTCTGACCACTCAGGCACAGGTGGCAGGGGTTCCTCCCCTTCTGGCTCTAGTGGGGAAACCAGCAGGCATGCGTCCTCTGCTGGTGGAGGTGGGAGCTGCAAACAGTCCTCCCATGGAGGCAGAACCATTTCTCTTGCTGTACACGGAGGGACTCTCGTTGCAGGTGGTTGGCCTCCTTCTGTACAGCATTAGCCTTTAACAGTGCCTGTATTGCTGCTTCCATTATCCAGTTCTCACAGTAGATAACCCAGGGTACGAGCCTAAATTTGTTATCAGACAACACCCCACTTCTGCTACCACAATGTTACGGATTACCCTCTGGTCACACGTTTTCCTTCTTCAAATAAACACTTTTAGACACAGGATACCAGGAAATGATGTAGCAAGTGTTTATTATTTACAATAAAAATAAAATAAACAAATCAAAACCTAACCCGATCTCGGGCCCTAGCTACACAAATGTTTCCCTAATTAATAACAAGGCAGGCTAAGCCTGTTCCCTCGTCACCAAAACCAAATCGTAATCCAAATACCTTTTACAATAGTTTGTTTTCCCGTTTCACAATACTCACAATAACCTGCTCTCTTTCTCTCTCCAACCAAACTCCTACCATCACCCACACCAAACACACAGACACACTCACATCCTTTTAAACCTAACTAATTAATCCACTAATTACTCCACTGACTAAACTGGGCATTGGTTCCTGATTACAGTAACCTCTACTGGGTCCTAATGCCCCCCATGTATGGTCTCATCCAAACAAGACGTTATTACTTTGTTTGCCATCCAGTTAGTGTACATAGTCTTTTCCACATTTTGTTCCTTTCCTAACTAATCCTTTACTATATATATATATATAGGGGGTGTAGAATTTCTATAGGCACCGTGATATATATATATATATATATATATATATATATATATATATATATATATATATATATATATATATATATATATATATATATACGGTGCCTATAGAAATTCTACACCCCCTTTCATAATTTTCACCTTTTGTTGCCTTATAGCCTGGAATTAAAATGATTTACATTTCAGGATAAATTCAGCAGTTCCTGTAGGTTCCCTCGCTTGGGTAGTGCAGTTTAAATCCGGGACAAAGTTGTTGAAAGGCACAGATCAGGGGGTGGGTATAAAAAAATGATCAAAGGCCTTGAATATCCCTTGGATCACGGTCAAGACTATTATTAAGAAGTGGAAGGTGCATGGCACCACCAAGACCCTGCCTAGATCAGGCCATCCCTCCAAACTGGATGACCGAGCAAGAAGGAGACTGATCAGAGAGGCTACTAAGAGGCCAATGGAAACTTTAAAAGAGCTACAGGCTTTTATGGCCAAGGCTGGTCAAAGTGTGCATGTGACAACAATATCCCAAGCACTCCACAAATCTGGCCTGTATTTTACTCAAGAAAGACCACCTTGAATCCCATTTGAAGTATGCAAAAAAAAACACTCAGGAGATTCTGAAGCCACGTGGCAAAAGTTTTTGTGGTCTGACGAAACTAAAATGGAACTTTTTGGCCTAAATTCAAAGCATTATGTTTGTCACAAACTCAACACAGCACATCATCCAAAGAACGCCATCCTTACTGTGAAGCATGGTGGTGGCAGCATCATGTTATGAGGATGTTTCTCATCAGCAGGGACTGGGGCACTTGTCAGGATAGAAGAGAAAATGAATGGAGCAAAGTACAGAGTCCTTTAGGAAAACCTGTTGCCTTCTGCAAGAAAGCTGAAACTGGGACGGAAGCTCACCTTTCAGCATGACAATGACCCAAAGCACACAGCCAAAGCTACACTGGAGTGGTTAAGGAACAAAAAGGTATATGTATTTGAGTGGCCCAGTCAGAGCCCCGACCTAAATCCAATCGAAAATTTGTGGCATTACTTGAAGATTGCTGTCCATCAACGCTCCCCAAGGAACTTCACAGAGCTTTAACAGTTTTGTAAAGAAGAATGGTCAAATAATGCCAAATCTAGGTGTGCAAAGTTGGGAGAGACCTATCCCAACAGACTCACAGCTGTAATTGCTGTCAAAGCTGCTTCCGCCAAATATTAACTCAGGGGGGTGGAGACTTATCCAATTATGATCTTTCAGTTTTGTATTTTTAACATATAATCTTTTTCTCAATAAAAACTTTTTTCCACTTAACAGTGTGGAGTATGGTGTGTAGATAAGTGGAAAAAATCCACAATTAAAAATAAACAAGCATGTGATTTACAATTACAATGCATGAAACTCTGAGGCACTGACACAACAAAATGTGAGTCTACTTGTAGTGAAAGTAGTTATTAAGTATTTTTAAGTATATCCATAGATATGCACTGCTTCAAACATCTGCTAAACAGGACTGGAAAAAAAATATTGGTAACACTTTCAAATACTGGCTGCAAATTAATGTGAATTTCAATGTCTTATGCTAGAGTGTCATAGGATGGCACTGGAACAACATCTGAATGACAAATGTTTTGTTCTTATTTTGTAATGTCTAGTTTTGAAAACTTCTATAGTTATATAATATATATATATATATATATATATATATATATATATATATATATATATATATATATATATATATAGCCAGACATTCATAATGACATTCAAGTGGAACACCACAGGAAAAGCAAATAATGCATTGGAATGCATAGGAATTTGCGGCCGTTATTTGAAATTACTACAATGAATGGCTCTCCGTAGTAAATACATCAAATACAGTACATAATAACATACATTCACTTGAAATAGCCATTCCACTTACTGAACAGCTGCTCTATTTTACTGCTAATATTGTGCTTTATGCAATCAGAATAACAAGGACAAGTTGTTATTTTACAGCTTTATTTTCAAAATATGTTTTGATGTCAGCTGTTGAGCGGCATGTGGTTGGTTGTTGAGCAGAGAGGGTGTTGGTCACAGGACTAGCCTGATGCAGCTGCTCTATGGGATAGGCCCACACAATCACTGCATTGTTTTTGTAGGGATGCTCCCACAGCTGGTACTGTCCGAATGCCTTTAGATAATGAGCCTCACTGTGTACTAGAGGGGGCTTTAGCCTAGACATGACCTTTGTCTGGTCTGAGCTCAGCAGAACATGATGGGACATGTCCACCAGTGTGAGACTCACTTAATTCGGTAACACTGTAATTCGAATACAATTAAAAATAAACAAACATGTGATTTATAATTACATTCAAATGAAGTAAATAATCACTTATACTTAACACTGAAGCAAATCTGCGCTAATGTGCTTTCACCTTCAAGAGCTGGTCTTTGGTGCATGTTACACAGGCTGGATCAGCCAAAGTATCTGCAGAAATGGCAGCACCACCCCGCGTGAACATGGGTACAAGCATCATTTTATAATTCTGTCAGTACACAGATATGCACTAGAGGGTGTTGGCGTTTGACAATATAAAGACACATTGGTGGTGAACTCAGGAAAAAGCACCTTTACAGAGTTCTCAAATGTACCCAAAAAGCCAGATGTGAACCCATTTTAAAAGTACACAAACTTACCCAGATTTCTTTTTCTTACCCAGATACTAAATATAATTTGTTTGTTCCAAAATGGTCATCTCTCTCTCTGTGTTGCTGTTTATGACAGTACCAGGGCTTTAAAATCTATTGCTTGCTGCTTCCTTGCTATAAGCAGAGTCTGTAGATAAAAGACGCTGTGGACAATTGTGATGTCTGATTTCAACAAGAACTGTGTTTTTGGATATTTATTGTAAACAAAGCAAAAATGGTATTCACTGGTGTTCAATATGCTGCAGTCTTGTCAAGATCAATACTGTGATATTTGAACTAATGTTCATTAAATGTTAAAGAAGTTGGAAGATAAAACCAAAATCTAGTGGGATTTTTTTTTTTTAAATCTGTTCTTATAATTGAAGTAAAAGTACACATTTTCAATGGCATCCTGTTTTGTAACATTAATTAGAAGGTTCTTGCTCTGACTTGGTCTTAATACTGCTTGGAAGGGTTTGATACCTTATCAAATTAAACTTCAGGTCGAAGCTTGTCATTTTAGACTCCTGCTTACAAGACACAACAACTCCAGATAACATGTATTAACACTGGTTTCTTTGACTGACTTTCCTGACTAACTGCCTCAGAGCCACAATTTCCTTGTGCACTTGACAGACCATATAGTTATACATTCTTTTTTTTTTTTATATGGGAATGTGGCAGAGCAAAGCTCTGCCCTTTTAAATTGGCAGGGATGGGGTTAACTTCCCCTGCCTGCCTGGGTTTATTATGTTCAGGTGGCTGGGGTTGATTAGTTGATTAGGTTGATTAACGATCAATCAGCGCCCAGCCACCTGATATAAAAGGAGGCCTCTGCTTCTCATTTGGGAGGAGGGAGCTGAGGAAGCAGGTTGGTTTTTTTGGTTGTGTAGAAAACTTGAATCCAGTGAAGGCATTGCCCAGCCTGGAAACTGTTATTTTTGTGAGTTTTGTTTTTGCTTTATTTGTGTTTGAGTATTTGTTATTTTGCCCGTGTGCACTTTATTTTTGTTTATTTATAATAAAATAGTTATTTTTTTGAACTGCAGTCTGTCTCTGGGCCTCTATCCACTCGCCAGCCTGCCACATTTGGTGTCAGAAGTGGGATAGCGCCACCTAGAGGCTCAGAGCAGTATTTATTTATTTATTTATTTTTTTTTGGAAAAAAAAAAAAATGGGAAAGAAGAGCAGACAGCGGCAAAGGCAGGAAAAGCAGCAGCTGAAGAAATGTAAGCTGCTGCAGCCACCGCTGGAGGACCCGGCCAGCCTCTTCCCCTGGTGTTCCTGGTGCGGGAAGGAGGACCATCGTTGGCGGTCCTGCCCAGACGTGCCACCGGCAAACTGGTGTGGCCGGTGTGAGGAGGACGGCCACAACTGGGCAGGATGCCCCTACAACCAGGCCCAGGAAGAGGTGCCTTGTTCACCCCGGGCATCAGGGGCCACCCCACTACCTCTAGCACCACCACCTTCACCACCGTCCCAGGAGATCTGGGACTGGTTGATGCACCCTGAGGCAGACCTCGTCCACGATCTCCCCATAGTTATCAACACGCTGTGGCGTCGAGATGGGGAGAGGTGGGAACAGTGGGAGGAACAGCACCACCCGGCCTCCTTCCCAGAGATTGCCCTCATGGTTGGTTAATTACCTGGCGGTGGGAGATGCCCCGGTCACTCCAATAAAGAGATCCTGCCTTCCCGCGAGAGCCAGAGAGGGGGAGCATGGTTGATCCCTGGCGGTAGACTCCAGACAAGATAGAGAGAGGTGAGCCGCCTTCCCCAGAGCCAGAGAGGGGTGAGCCGCCTTCCCCAGAGCCAGAGAGGGGCGAGGAGCTGCCGTCGCTCCCAGAGCCAGAGAGGGAGGAGGATCTGCCGTCGCTCCCAGAGCCAGAGAGGGGGAGGATCAGCCGTCGCTCCCAGAGCCAGAGAGGGAGGAGGATCTGCCGTCGCTCCCAGAGCCAGAGAGGGAGGAGGATCTGCCGTCGCTCCCAGAGCCAGAGAGGGGGAGGATCTGCCGTCGCTCCCAGAGCCAGAGAGGGAGGAGGATCTGCCGTCGCTCCCAGAGCCAGAGAGGGAGGAGGAGCCGCCGTCGCTCCCAGAGCCAGAGAGGGAGGAGGATCTGCCGTCGCTCCCAGAGCCAGAGAGGGAGGAGGAGCTGCCGTCGCTCCCAGAGCCAGAGAGGGAGGAGGATCTGCTGTCGCTCCCAGAGCCAGAGAGGGGAGGAGGATCTGCTGTCGCTCCCAGAGCCAGAGAGGGAGGAGGATCTGCCGTCGCTCCCAGAGCCAGAGAGGGAGGAGGATCGCCGCCGTCGCTCCCAGAGCCAGAGAGGGAGGAGGATCTGCCGTCGCTCCCAGAGCCAGAGAGGGAGGAGGATCTGCCGTCGCTCCCAGAGCCAGAGGGAGGAGGATCTGCCGTCGCCGCCCAGAGCCAGAGAGGGAGGAGGAGCCTGCCGTCGCTCCCAGAGCCAGAGAGGGAGTGAGGAGCTGCCGTCGCTCCCAGAGCCAGAGAGGGGTGAGGAGCCTCCGTCGCTCCCAGAGCCAGAGAGGGAGGAGGATCCCAGAGCCAGAGAGGGAGGAGGATCTGCCGTCGCCCCAGAGCCAGAGAGGGAGGAGCCGCCGCCGCCAGGGCGGTGGCTCTCAAGGGAGCCGGGCCGCCGCCGCCGCCGCCGCCACCAGAGGGAGCCGGGCCGCCGCCGCCGCCTCCGCCACCAGAGGGAGCCGGGCCGCCGTCGCCGCCTCCGCCACCAGAGGGAGCCGGGGCCGCCGCCGCCTCCGCCACCAGAGGGCAGGGCCGGCCGCCTCCGCCGAGGGAACCGCCGCCCTCCGCCACCAGAGAGAGCCGGTCCGCCGCCGCCTGCCGACGCCGTGACTCCATTAACCTGTGAAAGCCGCCCCGGGCCGCCTCCGCCACCAGAGGGAGCCGGTCCGCCGCCGGCGCCTCTACAAAAGGGGAATTTTCTGTCCTACAAAATGAATGAAGTTCATAGAATTAGCTCTGCCCTTTTTAAAATGGCAGGGATGGGGTTTAACTTTTTACTCTTGAATATCAATTACCTAATCCTTGAAATATGTTCTGCATATGAAAAAGTGAAGGCATTGCCCAGCCTGGAAACTGTTATTTTTGTGAGTTTTGTTTTTGCTTTATTTGTGTTTGAATACCTGTTATTTTGCCCGTGTGCACTTTATTTTTGTTTATTTATAATAAAATAGTTATTTTTTTGAACTGCAGTCTGTCTCTGGGCCTCTATCCACTCGCCAGCCTGCCACAGGGAAGTTTAAAAAACAAAACCTCATTTAAAAAAAAAAAAAAAGTTTCATTTAACATGCCAGGACAACAAAATAACCTTGTTTCTACAAAAGGGGAATTTTCTGTCCTACAAAATGAATGAAGTTCATAGAATTAGTTAACTTTTTACTCTTGAATATCAATTACCTAATCCTTGAAATATGTTCTGCATATGAAAAAGCATCCATCATGCATTACATAAACACAAATACCACACTTGCACCACAGCTGTTTGTTAGGCAACTGCTGTCTGACTAGTACATTTGCAAACATACTGTAGCAACCACCTGCCATAACACTGTCAATATGGTGTTGGGCCAGTGTAGGAACAGGCAGTAAGTTTAAATTGTTCTGGATGATTAGCACCTGTAGTTCCTTCAAGGAAGATGATCGTGAAAAAATTCTACAAAGTCTTAATAACATTGAGACCTGGTGCCGGCAGGCCAGGGGAGAAGGCAAAGCCATGCTCTTCAGACCAGTTGGCAAGACACATATGGCACAATGCATCATTGGATGGACCTGGTCAGCCAGCCACCATTTCCATGTATTGTTGTACTGTTACATCAATCCATGACAACAGCAGGCCCCCAGACCACTACAGAACCCCCAGACATGAACAGCAGAAATGAACACTGCCACATGGACTTTTAAGGGGATGAGTCTTGGAATATTCTGAAATAATTGTAATATACTGTTATTATCTATTTTAAGTAATATATCAGTGGTTGTTTCCTTTGTGTTAAGCTTTGATCAGTTTATAAGTGTTTGGGAGCCCACTAGTGGTAAAACATTGAAAGCACACACTCATTCACAGTACAACAGTACTGTAGTACCAGTCCTCAATAATAATCATGTTTGCCTAGACATGACCTTTGTCTGGTCTGAGCTCAGCAGAACATGATGGGACATGCCCACCAGTGTGAGAGTCACTTAATTCGGTAACACTGTAATTCAAATACAATTAAAAATAAACAAGCATGTGATTTACAATTACATTCAAATGAAGTAAATAATCACTTATACTTAACACTGCAGCAAATCTGCGCTAATGTGCTTTCACCTTCAAGAGCCGGTCTTTTACATGCCAGCATGATAAATAAAGATATTTACCAGGATGGTAAAGTGAAACCAGAATCATGTCATTTCCATTTCTACAATTTTCTTTCCAAGGCACAGTTTTCAGAGTAAGCTCCTGAATTTAATTTGTTTTAGTAAACTCCCTCACTTTCCCAATTGCTGTTTCTAAAAAAAGAAATGAAAACGGAGGAAAAAACTCCTGTCATTACGACTTAAACCAGACACCAGAGGGAAACAGTCGAGCAATTTTAGCCTAGAGCAGTTGGAAATAACACAGTAATAAAGATTTTCAACAGAAAGGCTACAGAGATGTACTCTTTTCCCAAAACATTTTCGGAAGAAATCCAAGCTAGTGTACTGTATCCTTGTCGACTGCATTTAAGAGAATGTTGTTGTCTGTTTTCCAACAACACATCTTGGTTTCCCACCATATCAATTACAACACTTGATTTATTTTTATAGAAAAAATAAATTGTGAGGTAGAAAAGACCTTTGGTGGAACACCAGGAATAGCACCTCGTTGAATGTTTTTAATGAATAATATAGGGGAGGAAAACATGGCACTTGGATGGAACAGCCACAGCATCTTTACTGCAAGTCTCAATAAACAGCTCATTAGGAATTTACAACCATAGTAAGATTTTGTAAGCTTACATATAATAACCATATTTCTTCTTCCATGCAACTGAATCAATTAAACGACTCAAGTTAATATTATTTAAAGCTATGCACACAGAATTCACCCAATTTGATACAATCTTGATTTTAGGGAAGGTCCTACCAAATTTACTAGAGGTGTGCTAATAATTGTCTTTAAGAAGCATTTATCGGCAGGTATTAAATAAATCAACGTGGGGATTTCAAAACAAAAAAAGGTGTCCTTCCCTCACCTTTACAATCGAGTACCACTCCAGTGCTTGAATTTCATTTTTGTGTGCTGGGGGGATTTCCACTCTATGCTGCAGGGGGAATGGCAAAAGAAAAGACACTTTTGCTTACAAAAACTATATATATTTTACTGTATCATCATTCACACTGGTGTTGCTTTAAAATAGCTTGCTTTCAGGAGACAGCTGTTCATCACTGTGAAACGGAGCACTCTCCATTGCTTTTGCCATTGCCTGACGAAGTTTTTACATGCAGCACAAGAAAAATATGCTTTTCTTTTTAACTAGCGCTCCATTTGTTTTTTTTTAAACTCTACACTCAGCCCTGTTTCCGCTTGTTTTTCACTGTTTTCATTTATGTATGTTTAACTATTGGAATAGTTTGCACTGCATGCATGTAACATATCAAATGAAAGGCCTCATAACTTCCTTTCATATTATATAACAGGATCAGACATACCATATGTGATAGAAATGAGAATATATGTAAAAAAAAAAAAAAAAAAAAAACACTGCACCATTGAACCTCAATATGAAACAAACATTGGGGGGAAAGCTGAGCTTCTAAGCTTTCCAACGATACCGCCCCTTTCAGTCTAGCTGCCACAGAGCAATAGACTCAAAATGAAACCTAAGCTGTGAACTCTGTCACATGATGAGAGGCTTAACTTCAGGCAGTTGTAGTTCCAGCTAGGAGTACCGTATACACTATCCTTACAAAGGTAACACCAAAATCTCCTGTCAGGACACTGCACTCTGATTGATTATCATATTATTGTTAATAAAACAATGAATAATCCTCTCCCAACACCGAAACCCTAAACCTAAGGTCAGTGTCCTATACTGCAGCCATTACACATCTAAAGCAGTTCATGTTTAGCAGTGAATAAGCGCAGGTGCTGGCTTCCTCAGTTGTCCTGACAGGAACATTTTGTTGTACCTTTGTAAGCACTGCGAAAAATACAGTAGCTTGGTGTTTTAATAATCTCTGTAGGATTTTCTCACACTAAAAGTTACAGATATGCAGGAGCAACTTGGAAAATGTGCGATTCCCGCGATCCTGAAAGAAACTCAAACCCTTCAATCAATGGCAATTAACTTATTCTGTGTTACTGTTAACACTTATAGTGTTACTGCCGTACTGCTGTGCCAAGGACGTAAACTGGCAATTAACTTCAAGGCTGTAAACTGACATTCTATGAAGAAGTTAATTGCCATTGGTTGGTCCTCAATTGTAAAGGTGAGAAAAGGACAGCTTTTCTTATTTTGAAATCAACAGATTAATGAATGGGTTTATTTCATTCCTGCCGATAAATACTTCTTAGAGGCAATTACGAGAATGAGTATCAGCACACCCCTAAAATTAGAGGGTGGGCTTATGTTGGGATATATTAGTTTTTTGGATCTGTGTTTGAATTTAGCCAGGGTGCTTTGGTTCTCACTCCTGCTTTGAAGAGAGCACCATATGATGATCAAAGTCAAAATTAAAGTAAAATAAGAATACACATTACCACTAAACAAATTCATATATTTTTCAATAGTTTCTGGAAACCTGGAATTCCAGGCTTCAGGCAGGAACATATGTCTTCTTCGCTGCACAATCACTTGAGATTATGTGAAAATGCGACATGCACGCATCACCAGGACAATGTAAAATTGAGAACATGCAAACATTTTTTTTTTCATTTGAAGCAGTAATAATTGTTTCCTATTAGATGTTTAAATTATTATAAGCTAAAACTTAGATGAAACCAAGTCAAGCAGACCACACCTTTTTTGTCCAGTGCAATGCTAAGAACATTGAAACGCTTGTCTACTTGACGTAGTTTCTTACAAGATTTGTACGTCAATTTCCATTCCCTAACAGTAACTATTAAGATTTCTTTGTATTTATTTATTTATTAATTTATTTTTTTAAGAAACCTACAAAGCAGTATTTCAGCTGGACAAAGCTTGATGCTGTGGTCCAGGAGCCAAGAGTATTAAGACTGGCCACTGTTAAGATAATTAAAATAGACCAATGGCAACCAACATCCATCCATCCTGAACCCATTCATAATAAAGAAACACCTGCTAATATCTCTCAAGCATTGTAGCCAGATCCTCCCCCACAAAAACCTCTAGATGAATGCAAGAAACCCTTTAGAAAGATATTCAGTATGAGAGCTCAAGTTCCAGTTTTAATAATTGTAAACACAAACAATTAGGCTGGTGAAATGTTTGATATATATACTGATTTTATTAAGAGACAATTCATGCAAGTAGCACTGAAATCCAACTTTAAATATATCAGAAGCGCACCATATCAAGTTCTAGTAAAGTAGATTCCTGTTAATTGCATAGCCCAGGTGCCAACTGTAACAATTTTATGCAATTATCAGTAAAATACAGTGCAATACATTTAATTGTTTACCTGATAACTGCATACAATTGTGAAGTGCATTTCTTTTCAAAATGCATGTTCTTTATTCTGGTTAAATGCACAAAACTCTTTGACACACAGGATATGCAATTCACAGGTATCTACTGCATGTGCTTCTCTTTTTTAAGTTAACATAATTATCATGTATGAAATTCATTGGAATGCACTATACTTGTATAATTCTTTAAGCGTAAACCTCCAGTAATATTATATATAAGAAACCATGGTTACACTGTAAAAAAAAAATCATTTTCCAGAATACAGAGTATATTCACTGATTATAAAAACACTTAAACACTGCTCTTCAACTAAATTCATCTCACTCAAATTGTATGCAGCACAGACTATGTGTGTCTAGCGGCCCTAATACCTGCTGCACACGACGTGATGCTATACTGGGCAGTCAATGCAAACCGAACGTGTGGAGAAATTCTATAGGAATCAGCGGCCGCAGTTATACCAACTGGCATGACGTCACAGCGCATCCGCCATCTTAGTAGAGGAAGGACTTGCACATTATGGAACAAAAACTTGTATCCTGTAAAATTAAAAATGTACTTTTAAAAACAGCTCTGCCCATTTCTTACCTCCAGATTGCCCTGTGCAGAAACGTGAAACCTCTACATCTGGAGGGAAGATCTCTGATCTGACAACACTGTCGCAAACTTCAATGTGCAAGCTGTGACCTTATCAATGTGGCAAAACCACTAAGACGCTACTATTTGGAGTGCCTACAAAAGTACCACGAAATGTTCCTGTCAGGAGAACTGAGGAAGTCAGCACCTCCCCTCTCTTTTTTTTTCTAAGTAACAAAAACGCTTATTCACTGCCAAACATGAACTGCTTTAGATGTGTAATGGCCTTAGGTATAGGGTTTCGGTGTTGGGAGTGGATTATTCATTGTTTTATTAACTATAATATGATAACCAATCAGAATGCAGTGTCCTGACAGGAACATTTGGCGATACCTTTGTAAGGACAGTCTGCTATTTTAGCATTTGAAACGGTCACTTTCCGGAAGTTTACGAAAAGGATTGTGGGAGGCAAAGTTTTTACTAAAACCCAGACAGTATAATTCAGCTACTTCAGGCCTCTGAGGGAAAACGACAATTCCCAGGATGCAGCACTTCTTTTTATTGCGCAAGCGTCCGGTCGAGTGTCACGCTCAAGAGAAAGAAAAAAATCGAAATATTTATTTTACTTTTAGTTTTTGGCAAAGTTTAATTAGTAATTATGTTTTAATAACCTACTTTACCTTTTTTGTTTGGTAAAACCCTTTGTCTACGGTTTTTTGTTTGTTTGTTAAGGTGTCATTCCAAAGGAAATCGTTACATATTTTCACGATTTTGACAGGCAACTAATCAATGCCATTCGCTATCATTCGTAAACAAACGACAGACTGAGAGGCCGAAACGGGAGTGTGGCATAAACCCATAGGTAAGAGATTCACGTTTTAAAATTCGTTTAAGAGTGCCATGAGTAGTTTATTCCGTACATGAAGCGTGTGTGTAAGATTGGGTTTATTGCTGATTATAATCCTGCACAAATAAATACAGCAAGGAATGCCGTGCAGTCTCCGATACTGATATATTTCCGTTGAATTATCAAAACTAGCATAATAACACAGTCTATGAAACCAAATGAAACACGTCCTCTGTGTATTATTTTGAAACGTGGTTGATATGTTTGCACGTTTTCTGCACCTTACGCATTACTACTAGTTAGATAGCCAGACTTTACGTTTATAATGTACTTTAATTCGGCGCCCTCTGCTAGCCAAACGCCCTTGTGCACGGTAATAAAAAAAACAACTAAACGTTATTTTGCTTTCCACGCACATTTCATTTGTGTGAGCTCCGATGTGAGGGGTTGATTATCAGATATTTCGGATTATTTTAACTCGCAGTCAAATAACAGTTTGTGAAGTGCGAGTCCCGTATGTTGGAGTTTTGACCCCAATTTGGCATTCAACATTGTTATCAATGGGTGACGTATTCTGGTTTTATCCGCCTTTTTTTCCCTCTCCCAGGTTCGGTGCTCTCTAACATAACCTCAAGGTGAAGGTCGTTGTATAGCTTATTGTCAGTAGTACAGATAGGGATAGAGTTTATGATCAGCAGAAATCTAAAACTAGAAGTGACTATGCCCCTCCCCATTTTTACATACTTTATTTTGCCTTAAGGCCTAATTAAGGTCAGGATGGGGTTCAGAAGTTACTTTATCATAGATACAACTGAACAGTACACTTTGGTCAGTAGGTGTTTTTTGCTAATGCAGTAAGACGTGACCTAGCGCCCTACCCACTCACACTTTGAAAGAATGGCAATTTGCTTCAGTTGCTTCAGAAACAACTGATGTACGGAATGTGCTTTTCATTTGGTCTTGTTGCCAAATTCCTGAACGGACTAAACTGTATTGTGACTGGGGAAGGACAACTAGAAATCACAATGCAGTTTTTATTTTCTATTGGACACGTTTGGATCATACAAACTACAGAAAATGCATATATTGAGTGAAGGGTTTGGTACCTTTTGTAAAAAGAAGGGGCTGTGTTCTGAGTGATATTTTGCACGATTGCAGAAAGACATCAGACAATGCCACTTTCTCCAGAAGTGTGTGTGTGTGTGTATCTGTCTTTCTGTTTTATCGTGGGTGCTCGTGCTTCTGCCATCTACTGTGCTCTGTCAGGGCTCAGTATGGGATTGTCTGTCTGGTTACATTTCAGTTTGGTCTAGGCTTTCTAGATGTTTGTTACTCTAGAACAATTTTACTAGAGTTCGGAGGCTATTTTTATTTTGAGTTGCACAACATGGCAGTGTTGAATACATGGATTCTGTACTTTTAAATATACCATAGCTTTTAGGGCTTTCACTAGTGCTAATAGGTGCAGCTGGCTCAAGACCCACTAAAACAACTACAATGTCTCTGTCTCCATGGGGATAATAATGCAAACTGGGGGGGGGGGGGGGGGGGGGTGCATGGGCATGGGCACGGGCACCTTTGCATTGCATTACATTTTCCAGCCAAAAAGGTGACCTTTGTAAAAAAAAAAAAAAAAAAAAAAATTCGAATGCAGTGTTATTATTGTTTAAATCCAGTCACTTTCTGAGAGCGGGGAAACTTGCTAAAACAGGCACATTTAAAAGCTATTGGTGGCCCTCTACTTTTCTGTTGCTAAATTTAACAAGCCCTCATTTATAAATGTCAGGTGTCAGGTTAAGGCTTGTTCTGTGCAATGTGGTTCTCCATTGCATGGTGTATGTGCTTGAAATAGAATAGTAGTCTATGTGGAATACACAGTGCCCAAGTTTAAGTGTAAATAAAGGTTTGCGTCCAAATGAGAAGTGGATCAAAATCAATACATTACAGGGTATGCCTGTAGCATTTAAATATGTATTCGTTTTAACATTTGCCTTTATCTATAGGTTGTAGATTTACTTAGTATTTTCTTAAATATTCTGTTTACTAAGTCCAGTTGGTCCTAGTCAAAATACATATATTTCATGCATAGTTTAAGTCCATAATTTTCTGAATACTGTAAAGCCATAAAATTATTTGGCAAATCACACCCATAAAACATATTTTGATCCAGAAATGTTGGCGACCTGTTGCAATAATCAAAGTATGTATTGTTAATGGAATTTGATATTGATTTGTGTTCAGCAGAGCACTTATTACAAGTCCGGTGAAGTGCATCCATTCGTACGCTATTTTACTGTATTCTGTATGTCTGTCCATACTGTCACAACAACAGGTCATTTACATTTATCAATTAGCCATTAGATACTCAGTGAAGCCATTCATGAGCTGTCAGAATTTATAACCCTAAGCTTTATTGTGTATAAATTAATGAGCATTAAAACAACTCAAACATTTGATTGTTTAGTTGGTTTTTATTTAGGTATGTTACATTTGGATTTCAGAAGGAGACAGGGTGTGGGGTGCATACTATAGTTTGAATTGTATTAAATTGTAAGGTTTTTGATTTGAAGTCGGTGAATGTAAGCACTGATGATCCATGTTATTTTGTCCACAAACCTTGTATAGCATGGAGACTGTTTGCCCAACGTGGATACAATGCAGCCTGTGCATACCAAGTGTTCTTGTGTTGAGCTGTTATAAACGGTTCCTATTTTTAAATCGGTGCTTGAAAGGAAAGAAGAGGGAGAATGAAGAGTTGTAAAAAAAAAAAAAAAAAAAAAAAAAACCTGAGGGCCTCCTATAATGAAGCAAGTTCTCGGCCAAAGTTTCACAGAGAAATAAAATCTGTTTTTATGATAATTAAGTTTAGAATTAACAAGCAACTACTCTTTTCATTATTTCTATCTCTTTCTGCAACACAGATGTTTATTACTGTTAAGGTGGTCTTATTCCTACTTGCTTCACAGTACGGCCCCATGAAGGTATTGGTGTTAGAGAACACCCTGCATTGTTTACAAGAAACATAAACCTTTGTGTTGTCCATATTGCAGCAAAGTGTTTTTCAACATAATGCTGATTGTTTAGCTATTTATTTACAAGTAATGGGTCTTCAATCAACTGAGGAATGCAGTTCTCGTTTTGGGAGCATTCAAAAGGATTGCTTTTGTAAATGCTGCACCATATTCTAGTCATGCTCCCTCCTCTTGCAAAAGGGCTTAGGCTGTGATTGAAAGTCTCATATTTTGTGAACATTAAACATGATACGAGCAACACAGGATACAGCAAAGCTAACAAGAAGTTGTGTAACATCTTTAGAAATGTGCTTCAGTTTGTCCCATTGACAAGTAAAAGGTGGGGCTTAATGAAACTAGAAATAAACTAGTTTTGGAACTGTAACGCTTTTTCCACTTGGAGAAAACTTTGTGCTCAAGCAAAAATGTTGCATTTGTCCCAGAGTGTCGAAATGAAATTTGTTTACTTTTGTCTTTCAGGAACAGCGATGACTTTGTTATGATAAAGGCAGGATGATGATGGAATGATGGTTTAAAGAGGCTGTGTTCTCTTTGGAGACTCTTGCGAAGGGAATGTTACGGTGGACGGTGCACCTGGAAGGAGGGCCGCGGAGGGTGAATCATGCTGCTGTTGCCGTCGGGCACAAAGTGTACTCCTTTGGGGGCTACTGTTCAGGGGAGGACTATGAAACCCTGCGCCAGATCGACATTCATGTGTTTAACGCGGGTAGGGTGGAATGTTTATCAAGGGAATTTACACTAACTCCCTATGGCAAAGTGGCAATTAGTAGCAGGTGCAGTGCTGGTGCAGTAATCCCAAGAACAAACAGACAACAAAGTACGGGTGAAATGGTTTGTTTAATGGTTATTGATCCAATGGTCTGATGACCAGCCAGCGAATAATAATGAGCTGGCAATACACAACAATGTGTATTGCACAGTAGTGAAAAGGGTTGCAGCCCCATAAACAGTAAGCACAGTACTAAACGCACACAATTAGACACACACACGATCACAAGTCCAAAGTGAATGCTCTCAGTGCTTGTGGTGAAGTACAATATAATACGTGCTATATTTGTGAACAAGTGGTGATAACAGTGTTAACTGTGACTAGTGCAGTGTTGATCCGGTTTTGTGCTGGCCCGTGGCGACAGCTCCGGATTTGTGTGTAGCCGTCTGGTGATTTAACAAACAAGACAATTACTAACAACACGAAAATACTTTTGCAATGCTTTCTCTGCGTCTCACACGGTCCGTCCAGTTTCTCAATATAAACCAAGCAAAGGAAAAGATTTACGATTCTCCGGCCCCTTTATGCTGTCACGCATGACCCCTTGGTAAGCGATTGCAGCTGTCTTTATTGCTTACAGCTGCTACCTCGTTTACCTTCCGGGTCAATACGTCCCTGCAACAGAGTCTCGCATTCTAGGCTGACCGACTTCCGGACCCAGGAAATGAACTGTGAGGCCAGTCCGCCCAAAGACTTCCCCTTTCGCTACTTAGTGCCCTCACAGGTCGGGAGAGAGATTTCTAACCAGAACTCATTATATTTCTGTCGCATTCCCCCAGACCCTGACCATGGACGTGAGACTGATGTACAGCACAGTGTTTTTGGTACGAAGAAACAATGGTTTTAGGAATGGTGGTTTTGAAAATATCTACTTCCCCATTTAAAGTAAAAAGATGATAGTAGGGCACCAGTGATAACATCAATATTTTATGAATAAAAAAAACTTTTGATATACAACTTTCTAAGATGGTTGTTGCTGTAAAAAAGCCCTTGGAGTTAAAACTTTATAAATCAGGCCCATTCTGTCAGTCACTTCAACTTCCAGGAGTAGAGTGGTTTACCGTACAAGTTGCAGACAAGTGAATCATTTGCGTTTTTGTTTTTTGTGTTATCTCTTCAGTATCTCTTCGCTGGACGAAGTTGCCTCCGGTACGAACCTGTGGAAGGGAACATGCCAGGGAAGTACCGTACATGAGATACGGACACACAGCAGTACTGGTGGACGATACTATTTACGTCTGGGGAGGGAGGAATGACACTGAGGGTGCCTGCAATGTGCTCTATGCTTTTGAAGTCAGTAAGTAGGATTTTCCTCTTCCTCTCAATACAGAGCGGTGCAACACATTAATGCAGGGTTTACTTTAGAAGTGTAAGTGCACTGGTTTTCAGATGTTCCAGTCAAAAGTGAAACAGCATCTTCTTTAAGCCTGCGCTGTATTAGAAAGGCCTTTATAATCTTACATTTAATATTCTAATACCACGTCTCAGTAACTTCTTGTGGTATTATTGAATTCTTTCAAATTTGCTTTATCCACTTAAGGTGACAGTGTATGCTGCATAATATAACACATTGTTCTGTCCTGTCTCAGGAAAGAGTGAAGATATATTTTATACAGCTTTTGTAAATGGCAGGTACAGAGATGCAAAATTAGACAGATATGCAAAGTACAAAGATGCAAAATAACACGCTTTTTCTTCTATTTTCTAATTGTGTAGTTGTTCTTTTTCAATAACATTTTAATTATAATTTCAGTTGCGCTCAGAGCCTCTGCATCCCACTAAACTGAACTCCTGATCTTGCATCAGATGTATAGAGAATCTTCATAAGCAACCTTTGCGTATTTGTTTTTCGGTTTCCTGTTTATCTGGCTTTAAAGGGGCAGTGTCATTCATATTGTATTTCTTAGCTGATTATATATATATATATATATATATATAATCTTGGTGTAAACCTAAGGACTGCCAGTGTGCTTCTCCTTCCCAGAATCCTATTGGAAAATGATGTTTCAGTGTGGTCGAGAATTCTCCTCTAAATATATGCTTACCCCTTTGCGGTCCTATGTTGGACCAGGTCCGACTTTACAATGTTCCCTTTCCAGGCCGATGTAGTACCCTGTCCGACATCATCAAAAAGACTTCAAGCACAGGTCTCTAATCGTTTTTTCTCTGGAAGTCAGAGCTATAGGTGCCAAATGAAGCCGAAAAAAAGGGGCATATCTGAGCAGCACACATAGCCCCTGCACCACAGATAACACGGACACAAGCAAAGAAGATAGCTGCTTCTGCATCCAGCTGTCCATGAATTTCACAAACATTTGCAGAGCTTTTTGAGATGTTATAGTAAAAAAATAATGACTTGGATCACATTATTGAGGAGGTTGGTGAGAAAATGATTGATCAGGAGAGGATTTATCAGTATGCATGACTATGTGAAAGCGGTATGTGAAAAATACTATATTAAGATATTCAATTAGACTAAATAAACCAGGTTGACTCCTGTTTCAGTGCCTGTGCAGTTGTGAGATGTGAAAACAGCTGCTGTTCGCAAAGTAATGGCCTCTATGCAGCATTGAATATCCACATAATTACAATGAGAACATTTATGAGAAGGGAACTCAATTAGATGAAACATGTTTTTTTTTTTTTTTTTATCACAGTTCAAGTGCCTACACAGGTTTTAGGAAGGAAAGCAAAATGTTACTGCTGACTTTTCAATGTTTACTGGTTTCTATCGCACTGCAATGTCATTTTCCATGCGACACGAGAGCCCAGCTGCACAACATGCTGGGAACCTGCAGTGTACCACTTGGAACATCTAAACAGCTATAACAGTTAAATGCAAGCAGACATTTCAGATATGCGTTTGTTGTCGCAAATAAAATGTTATACAACTATAAGTCATGCGACACCCCAGTGAGACTTCCCATTTAAGTAACCTCGATATTCCACTCTGGGTCCCAGATCAACCTGCAGACTGAACAATGCAACTTTATATAAAGTAGCTATTTAGTAGGGAGGAAAGGGCTAGGCCAATTGAGATAGCATCATTTATCAAATTTACTTTTAGTCATTGAGCCAGGCTCCTCTATTTAATTTATTTTATTTTCTCCATTTAAGACAATCACAGATGGTTCACTCCAAAAATCACTGGGACAGTTCCGGGAGCAAGAGATGGCCATTCAGCTTGCGTCCTGGGAAAGTGCATGTACATCTTTGGAGGATACGAGCAACTTGTAGGTAGATTTTTAAAATTGTTTAATTAAGTACACACTGTTTTATTGTATTACTGGTAAATTCAGAGAGGATGTGGGTGACATAATAAATCAGTTCTTTATGCATGTTTTGTAAAGAATTGTACATTTTTGTAAAGGTTAATTCATATCTCTACCTTTTTAAATAGGAGTTGCAGTACAGCTAACTCAAGCTGTTTAGGGAGCTTTTATGAAAAGCATTCCTTTTTGTTGTGTTTTTTTTAAATAATGAACTATTTCTTTTCCAATTGTAGGGAGACTGTTTTTCCAATGATATCCATAAGCTGGATACTACAACAATGGCATGGTCATTTATCAATGCCAGGGTAAGTGGTGTAGTGTTATTTGCACCATGTGCTTTGTGCTGGAACTGAAGAAAACAGATACAATAATTACAAATGAGCATATAGGGATCACATTATCTAACAGTGGGGGGGCTGACATTCTTAGGAAGTCAGTTCCCCCAAAACTACATTTGTAATTCATTTTATATCCTAGAGCTTGGTTATTTGCGTCACCTGGAATGCTAAATAACATTCCTTTTGTACTTAAATACGAGACAGGCATCTTCCTTTGCCAAAATAATCCTTGGATATCAATCCAATTGAGCATCTGTGGGATAAACTGGCGTAAACCATTCATGGCTGCAATCCTAAGCCTACCTCCTTGACTTACTTACAGTCGGTACTTCTGGAGAAATTGGCACAATCCTGCAAAACACATTGTTTCAGGTATCTTGTAGGGGCCTTGATAAGTGGCCAGTGAGTTCAGCAATTTTTTATTTTTTTTAAATGTGTAATTACTTATTGTATCTCACTGCTGGGTATGTATTCATTCTCTTATTTTTAATGTAGACACATAAAATATTTAAAGAAGTTGTAAAGATTATTTAAACAAAAAATGTTTTTCTCTTTATCTGTTGGTACCTAAGCTTGCCATATGAGTAGCTCTGTATTTTTTAAAAGATGTAGTAAGTGTGCTCCATTCTAAAAATGACACCGTTTATGTTCTTTAAGTCTCTAGTACTTTGTTGCCATAATAGGTAGCAGAAACATCCCTGTAGATTTAGGGTACATTATTATGTCACCCAGCAGGTGGCAGTGTTGTTTAACAAACCATAGTGCTGTACTTGTCTGTTGGAGGTATTGGCTGACATTTTGCAAAAATGTGGTTATTTATAAAAAAAAAAAAAAAAAAAATACCGTTCATATACCACGCTGGGAATTATGGGGGGAGGGGCTTAAAATCAGGGTTAAAATCAGGGTTAAAATCTGGAATCTCACATTATTCATACTGGCATCCTAGGTACACTGGGCTTGATAGTGTTGTCTTTATCAATTAGTACACTTTTCTGGCACAGATTTAGGTTTTGTCCCTGCGAAACTGTTTCATTCATCCTTAAAGGCAACCCAGGTTTTTAACTTGTGTCTTCCAGAGGTACAGTAATGATGAAATGTAAGTGATGATAAAACTTTAGTATTGGTAAAACTTTAGGCCAGTCTTGGTCTCCACAGCTTACTGTGCCTTTCATCTAACTTCTTCATTTCATGTTTTTTGTTTTTTGTTTTTGAGAACACTGTTTATTCTATGTTTACAGGGTACACCAGCTCGCTGGAGGGATTTCCACTCTGCCACAATGATCGGAAGTAAAATGTTTGTGTTTGGCGGCAGGGCCGATCGGTTCGGACCATTCCACTCCAACAATGAAATATACTGCAATAAAATTAAAGTGTTTGATACGGAAACCAACTGCTGGTTAGATTCTCCTGCCACTCCACTCCTTCCAGAGGGGAGGCGCAGTCATTCAGCTTGTGAGTACCAGGGATTTCCTTATATTGCTGTATAAACTGGTTTTTAATTGTAAATTTCTATTTTGCCAGGTGTTCATTCCTTCTGGAAGAATTTGACAATTTGTATGCTATCTTTTGTTTTAAAATAGTTTAAGTTTATATTAGTTAATCAGACCCTTTTGAATTAAACAGTCAAGCAATGTTCTTGTATTTTCAGGAGAATCTGAGCAAAATATGTTAATTGTATTGAAAACAAACAATCCAGGTCAAATTTCAAATGTAAAACAGTCATTTTGTGGACTATAATATGCATCTCTTGTATACATTAAGTATACTGCTAAAAATGTTTTTAAAATCTCCCAGTATTTTGGTAAACAATATAGTGGCAAAATCTTCGGCTATAACATTTTGGTAAAGTGTGGGGTAGACCTAGTAGAAGGGAGATCTGTTGGTCCCCGTTTTGCATGGAGCGTATACCTCATGTACCACTGCAGGTGCAGTGGAGACAGAGAGATGTAGTTCAGAGGCACAGAAAACTACAACTCCCAGAAGGCAGTGGTCTAATGAGGCCAATTGGGTATAACAAATGTTAAGTGTACAGCTGGTTACAATTAACTAGTAAAGGCTGGTATAAAAGACCAGTTTAAAAAGTCATTGGTTGGAGGTGTTCGCATCGGGTGTGGTTGCAGACAAGGAGCTGGCAGTTAAACCTCCAAATAGCAATCGATTAATTGGGCACACAAAGTTGAATCGTTCGAATCAATGTCGATTGTGCAGCCCACATATATTTTCGCTCCATTCCTCTCCTCCCCGACGTGATTTATTTTAATGTCATTGCAGTTAAGTAAAAGATTGTTCACAACAATTGAATGCGAGGGGTAATTACGTCTTGGTAGTGTCAGAAAAAAACAAGCAAGAAGCCTAAAGCAAGTTTAAGATACTACAGAGGTGTTACTAAATATTTATTCCAAACAGATTACATAACTTTGGAATGTAATATACATAAACTAGACACGAGTTTATGAAAACCATCTTTTAAAAAAAAAAAAAAATTATTCAGTGACAGCTGCAGCAGCACACATTGCATCTTGTTAATACTGTACCACTATCTGTGAAACGCACAATGCGGAAATCACTGCATAAAACATAATGATAAAACACATAAATTGATTTACTTACCACAACATGCATACATCACTGATATATCATTTTTAATTATTATTATTTGTTTTGGACTTTGAATAAAAAAACACTTATACCTGTCTGCCTATAACCTGGAATCCCCTGAAATTACCTGACTGAGTGAGGATAGCAGCCTCGACACATTACCAAAAGGGGGCGCTATCTCACACCTTTTTTTTTTTTTGTATTCCAAGGCTATGTAGGAAGGATGTGGTAATATACAGACACTTTTTTTTTTTTTTTAATAGGAGTGCAATAATGACCTTTTTCATGTGTAGAAAACCAAACCGCACCTTATTTTACATGAAGGGTATTTCTGAATGCTTCTTGTGCCACTCTAACAAAAAATCTAATTCTTTGTAAAGTAGAACCTAAAGTGTGCAATATTCCCAATGATTTAATGTTTGTATGTATTGTATTCATAAAAGGCATATCCATTAAAGCTGATTAATAATAGGAAACCAACAAATAAGCCAGTCCTATTTTTAACTGGTAAAAACCCCAGGATCTGATGCTCCTGTCATTTACAGGAGCCCTGTTTCAGAGGGTCTGTTTTATTCAGTTTAGTTTGTACGTGTGGCATTCACAGCTTTAATGTTGAGCTGTATTATAATTTTATTGCCTGTAGACCTAAACAATCAATGATTTATGTAACGCCCCAAGAGACATGTTTATTATTGTTCTTGGTGACCCCAAAATACTTTTGAACCCACATGAAGTGGCACTTCAGTATGAACAAGTTTGTCTTCATCATTTCAGTTCACATCTCAAGAGATAGTAAGTTAGGGAGTATTTTAAATGAAAGGTTATAAACATGCCTTCATTATAACTTAGTCACAAATAAATTATAAGAAACGGTTCTGTCAGTCATTTTCATAGAAAAAAAAAAAAAAAAAAATATATATATATATATATATATATATATATATATATATATATATATATATATATATATATATATATATATTTATTTTTATTTATTTATTTATTTATTTATTATAGTAAAGTGGTGGGTATTGTGCTTTTTGCAACATTGGTAACCTCAGCTGTAATTTCTTCTTTCTTTTTTGTCTTTCAGTTTCCTACAGTGGTGAATTGTATATATTTGGTGGATACAATGCACGACTTGACAGACACTTTAGTGATCTCTGGCAATTTAATCCAGGTATTTCATGTTTTAATAAATCTGTTAATTTACTGTGACGTGTTAATCATCCTGTATAGACCTATAGTAGCTTTAATGGTGTGTGTATGTGTGTTAGTATGTATATAATAAGAGGCATAGGGTCAAAATTAATAAGCTTCTCATCAATGTCGTTATTATAAAATGTTTGATTATTTGATTCCTTAGAATACATTAAATGCCCCACAAGGTTGTACGTGGCTAAACTGAGAAATTCACAAATTAGGTGTTAATAGGGAGCCTTAAGTAAACCAAGTGGAATAATTGCCAGTATTTGACAGCAAGTTGACCTCTCAATAGTAAATATGACATGGGGCATCTGTAGCCAGTAGATGCTGTTGTAAGCACCTAGCATCTTGTGTATGTTCTACATCTGGGAAGAATGAACTGCTTCTGTTGTCATAGAAACCGAATGATAATGATGCTAACGTTGAACAGTGGAACAGCAAGAGGATAGTGGTCCCTACCATATATGGAATGTGTGCAACAGTAGCAAAAACAACAGAGAAAAAAGGGGTTTTGTAACTGAAGTTCAGTTAAAAATTCCTTTTCGGTAACAAATTCAGTCTTTAATGTGTCCTGTTTTACTTAGTTTTTTTGGCTATATACTTAAAATAACAACAAGGATGGAAATATAACATTGAGAGGTATTAGAACATATTAGATAAGACATAACATAGCCATATATAACCAAATGATTTAATAAATAGTAAATCAAAATGCCTATAAAGGGCTGAAGCTGTCACTGTTGCAGTGCTTGAATTATTAAAATAGATTACAACCAAGAAAAAAATAAGCTTCATTGTTTGTGACCTATTTAGGGGTTGTGTAGTAAAATTGTGCCCGAGGAAGTGCAATTGAAATGTTGCAAGCATATATTGAATATAGTAGAATACATTGGCAAGGGAATACTACTGTTTAGAAACCTGTCCTATTTCCTTTTTCCTCTTATTGACTGTAATGTCCCTATACGTTCTATATTGCCACAGGTAAGATGTAGCCTGGTTACTGCATTGCAGTAGGTTTTTCTTCCAAGATATATTTTCTACTTGTACTCTGATATATTCTCGGCAACTGCGCATATAAAAATTACTACACCTCCTGAGAATAATTTTGTGAATTGCAGAGAGTTTCACCTGGAAGAAGATAGAGCCCAAAGGGAAAGGTCCATGTCCACGCAGGAGACAGTGCTGCTGTATGGTTGGAGAAAAGATTATCCTTTTTGGAGGCACCAGGTAAGTGGCAGTTCCTCTTTAGACTTACTGTAAAGTTCTGATCTACTGTACAATAAACCCTGCATTAAATTGAAATTATAGCACCGCTATAGCCGTGCTAGTGTTTATAGAGAAATGTTTTACAGTGGCACTATTTCATCTATAGCGGCGCTATAATGCATTTATTTAATTCAGGCTTAAATTAAAAAATCGTTATTTAACCAGTTTTAATAGTTGGTGTCTGTTTAGATCATTACCAGGACTGTGTATGTCTATAAGTAAATAAATACATTCTGTATAAATTCATTACTGATACAACGTTTTTATGTATTGACATGGCTTTATCAAATATGATGAAGTCCCATCAGAGGGACAAGAGGTTGGCAGTCCAACAACTTCCACGATTATTGCAAGTGAGTTGTGTGCTTTTTCTATCCCACTCTTGGAAGTAGTGATTCTTTTTACTTGGAAGTATTTGGATATCTAAGTATAGATAAAGTCAAAGCCCACTGTTTCCATTCCTTTCATTTTCTTTTTTCTTTGGGTGATTTAAAAAATTCCTTGTTTTGAACAAGTTTTATTATACAGGCAGTTCGATGGCAACTCTTTTCACATGTTTCCTTATGAAAGATGGAAATTGGACTGAATCCATTCTAGATTCTCCTGTTCTCTTAATTAACCAACATGTTAAGGTAACTTGTCTAATTGAGATTATAGTGAAGCCTAGAAAATAAGCCTACAGTATAATAGTCTTATTTCCATCAATGATGTTTATAAATGTGCAAATACCTGTTGCAATTAAATGAGCCTATTTCTTTTTATAGCTTTGATCAGCAACTGAAAATAGATATTCAGTACTATATCTATCTATCTATCTATCTATCTATCTATATATATATATATATATATATATATATATATATATATATATATATATATATATATATATATATATACAGTACCAGTCAAAAGTTTGAGTACATCTGCTTGAAACCAGGTTTTTCATGATTATCTATGCTTTTAACTGTATAAACCTGCCTATAAACACTTAATATTTCATTATATGATACGTTTACTTATATAAGATGATAATCATAAGTGAATTGCTTTCAATAATGTAATTTTGAAATGAAAATGTAAATCTTGTCAATTTTCTTGTCACCCAAAGCAAAGGGATTTCAGTCTAAAGCCCAGGTCAGTTAAAAGTCTGAAATGTGTATAACACGGTGTTAGAACACTGGCCTAATTATAAAAGTATCTTTGTTAGATGTTCTCAGAGTTAACCTAATTAACCTTTCGTCAACAATTATTGTTAACAGTTGAGGGTCCATGATTACTACAAATATAGGAAGCATAGGCACAAGTTTGTCATTCCTGAATGTAAGGGAGCAGAAAATGGCAAAATACGCTCAGTTAAGCAAAGTAATTTACTTTAAGAAATGAAGGTCAATCTTTAAGATAAATCGCAAGAACTTTGCAAGTGTCTGTAACTGCTGTGGCCAAGACCATCAAACGATTTGAAGAAACTGGCACTCATGAGGACCGAACAAGGTCAGGTAGGCCAAGGGTCACCTCAGAATCAGAGAACAAGTTCATTCGAGTCACAAGTCTGCGAAACCGGCGATTAACTGCCCCTGAAATACAAGCTCAGCTAAATGCTACTAGAAGTACAGATGTTTCCAGATCAACTGTTCAGAGGAGATTGCGTGAAGCTGGCCTAACTGGAAGAATTGCTGCATAAAAACCATTGATAAAAGTGCAGAATAAGTGGAAGAGACTTACCTGTGCCGAAAAACACAGAAACTGGACGTTTGAGGAGTGGAAGTTGGTCTTATGGACCAATGAATCAAAATTTGAAATATTTGGGTCCAACCGCCGAGTATTTGTAAGACGCAGAGAGGGTGAGCGCATGAGTTCTGCATGTGTGGTTCCCACTGTCAAGCATGGAGGAGACAGTGTCATGGTCTGGGGTTGCTTTGCTGGTGACAAAATTGGTGATCTTTACCAAGTCTATGGCAAGCTCAACCAGCGTGGCTATCATAGCATACTTCAGAGTCATGCCATTCCATCAGGATTACATTCTTCAGCAAGATAATGACCCGAAACGCACCTCAAAGTTGTGCAAGAACTATCTGGCGAAGAAGGAAAGTGAAGGTCAACTCAATCTAATGACCTGGCCTGCCCAGTCTCCAGACCTCAATCCCATAGAACTTGTATGAGACGAACTGGACAGAAGAGTCAAAAAGAAGCTACCCACAAGTGTCGTACATCTCTGGGAATTGCTGCAGAAGAGCTGGGAAGACATGTCGGATGATTTCCTGCTGAAACTTGTTAACCGAATGCCTCGTGTTTATGAGGCTGTTATTAAGGCAAAGGGTGGCTATTTTGAGGAATCCAAGATTTAGAGACAATTTTCTTGAACATTGCTTTGATATTTATGTTATGTTTTGTTTTGTGTATTGTAACATGTGTTTTCATTTTCAAGTATTTACAGAAACATATACGACGTAAAACATTGTCAGTTACGAAAAAAAACTAGTTTCCAGCAGGTGTACTCAAACTTTTGACTGGTACTGTATATGTATATATGTACTGTGTGTGTGTGTGTGTATGTATGTGTGTGTGTGTATATATATATATATATATATATATATATATATATATATATATATATATATATATATATACACTGAGCCTCAAAAGAAACTTGTCACTTATATTTGGATAAAATTCACTGGATGTGATTGAAAAATGACAAACTCTGTTTTAGAGCAAGTGCAGTGACTTTTTATTGTGCTGATTAACAATTGACATCATGAAGATGCTGCAAAATGATCTGTCGATCTTGGGCAGGTGTTGTGACTCTTGGTCTCCCAGTTCATGGCCTGTCATTGACAGTGTGTCTGGTTACACCGTCTCACCAGGTTTAAAATTGCTAGCTATGAGCACCCAAGACAGCGAGTCAATGTACGCTGTCCTAGACCAGCCTCTAACATGCCGATTGCACAGAGGCGCTGCTCTCCTGACGGACGTGGCATATTTTTTTTTCTGTGATTCTTTTATTGCTTTTATTCAAGCTTGCGATTCAACAGCTGAAATCTTCCAATCAACTGTCTCGCTAATTAGGTGATTAAGTGCATATGCTTCAGTCATAGTCACCCAGGCATGTCATGGTCAAGGAAGAATGATCGAGTGATTAAAAAGAAACCAAAAATGTTTTTGTCAGTGTCCATTTATATACCTTATTTTTTTCGAAAATAAATGTATTTGGTATGTTGTATGAATACAGCCGTAAAATATCCGCAAATTTTGCTATTTATGCCGTGATAGACCTACGAAAAATGTTCAATTTCTCTGTGATTTTAAGTAGACCCCTAGCTATGACTGGTGCTTTCTAAATGGAGCCACGTCTGGGGTAGGTGCAGTCTGAGAGCTCATGTTTGAAGTCTTGTATTTCACTCAGGATCATCTGCTTTCATGATAAATGTTGGTTATCTCTTTCAAGCAGACCACCAGTTTCAGTTGGTGCTTTTACCTTGGCAGAAGTCCCTGTATTGGAATTGTTAATGACTGTCTCTTATCATAAAATCACTCATCTTGGACATAATCTAACGTCTTGGCTCTTTTTATAAAACACTTCAACATGCTTGTCTACTTCATCTTAAAGTTCGTAATGAGTCCATGTGAGCCAGATGTCACAATTTTCTAGACAGGTTTTATGTCCTTTCTGGTGCCTCCTACAGGGTTGTTGAATTGCTATTCATTAGATGCAGTGATACTGGGCCTGATTTAGAAGTGAATGTGAGGTGTTATTTGGAAAGAAGTAAGCCCATTTTAATGTTAATGTCAGTATCAGACTAATGGCAAGACCAACATTTTTGTGGTGATGGGTCTATCCTAAATACACTGCCGTTTTGGACATCACCAAGTCTTGCCAGTAGTTTGATAATAATGACTAATCCAATGTAACACAGTAATCCGTCACGTATCCGCCCTCTCTGTTTATCCGCCATGATCAACCTCTTCAGCAACGTTAGTTTACTATTGAACAGAGAAGATTAGTTCAGGTAGTGTAGATCCTACCAACATTTTCGTACACAGTGTTGTATGTGATCTGTGCACTGCCATTGCTGGTAGTGTCACGTGAGCTGTTCATTGTGTTGATATGTAAATAAATTCTGTTCGGCTGCGGGGCATATCTGCTTCGACTACCATCTCGATCTCCTGTCTGTCACTCAGCAGAGAATGCATGCATCCACATGGCAGATGGCTACCCCGTCACAAGCATTAACACCCTGTATCTTTCTAAACAAGGGATTTAACGGAGCTCCCCAATAAAAGCTGGATCTCAAAACAATAAGTATGTGAACATAGTAATTGTTACAGCTGTATATAATGTTATTTAAAATAGGATTCATTCATCCACCTTTTTACATATCTGCCCTTACTCTGGGCCTACCACAGTTGGATATGCGACAAATTGCTATAGTTATATTTTCGTGCAATAGCAGAACTTTGTCTTTCTAGTTATACCTGATGTTTAAAAGTAATTTCAAGAATTGTGGCATAACAATGCTTATACTTTTTTATATTGCATTTAAACTAAAGTTGAAGCGCATAGTTGCTGGGCGACCAAATCTTTTAATTTAACCCCAGTGAATGAATAAATGAATGTGTCAGAACACAGATTTAATGCAAAAGTTTTTATATAGAAAATGGCAACAATTAGAAGAAAATGGCAACAATTAGAAAAAAATGTATTGTCTTTTATATACTCTTTATGGACTGGAGGAGAAACCTCAAAGGTAGTGAAAATTAGTCTGTTTAGTTTCATTATGTACAAACAAGATAATTGGATGTAAATTACAGAACACCAGTGCATAGATGTATATTATATTAGGCATCTTTTAAAATTTAACTTTCCAAAAATTTATTTGCAGAATACCTCATATAGAGGTAAGAAAAAAACGTGCCTTTGTTTTTGGCAAACTCACTTTTAAGTTCTGGGGAGGGGGAAAAAAAGGAAGATTCAGAAATTTAGAAAGAATGGAATTACAAGTATTCTTTTTATGCTAAAGGACCAGTTAGTCTCTTCCTGCTTTAAAGAACTGATATAGAAATGTGAAGTGCATCCTGTGAGGTGTATATTCTGTTTTTTATATTTTTTAAATTTTTTTTATTTTTATTGAATTGTAGAGATTCCTTTCTTCAGAACGGAGACTTGGAGTCTTGTCATTCTAGTTGTGCTTCCTGTATCTCCATCATTGTAGATGCCAGTAAGTGATAACTAGCAGAAGGGATCTCTGCCTTAAGACCTGTTTTCTGAACAGCTCTGATAATACAGTAGCTGCGTAACAAGGTAGTAAGCAGCAGGGACCAGACTTGTCCCTCCTCATCTGCCCAATCAAGGGACACTTATCAGCTGTCTGAGGACCATTTATTCTCTTATCACATGTACCCTACTGGGCACTATGGATAGCCTGAATCAGGCAGTATTGATAACAGAAATGAACCCTCTATTAATACTGGATGTTCATAGCAGCAATTAGCCTAATGGACAATCTTAATTCCAAATTACTACTAAATCCAGTTAAGTGTGAAAAGCCATTGTTTTACACATTGGATGAAGTTTATTTGAAAAAAAAGATTTTTTCACAATCCTCTTTTTTAATTTAATTTTATTTTTTTTAAAATTTAATTTGGCAATATGTAAAATGTAGAAACTGGATAAATCCAGACCACAAATTCTACTGAATACTATAATCACTGGTTAACTTATTTCTAATATGAATAATGTATTACTGGTTATTAAATTATGCTGAAAATAAGTTCATTAAAATTCTGAAGCGTATTTATAATTGATCAGCTGCAGTGCTCTTTAACTTGCTTTGTAAAATATTGCTCACAAATTATACAGTATTATCATTTTGAACATCTTGAAGTCTATGCTAGACTGATGCACATAGTAGTGAATGCTAAGTTTGGTGCTTGACGGTATCATTTAAAATGCTGCAAATATGGTTGTGAGTTTGAAGGAGTACTTTGATTAGCATGCAAGATGTTTAATCAATTGTACCTACAAGAACATCAGATCAGTTAAAGACAATATCTTTGTGTTCCTTAAAAGTAAACCCTCTGATTAGCTTTAAGGAAACAATATCTATAAAATAGCCACATTCAGTTGTATTTGATAGATAAGACAAGTAGTACACAAATAAGGGAAGAGAATGTAATAAAATGAAACACTGTTACAATTAATAGGCAGAGACGGACGTGCCTACGTTCTTTTTTCCTTTGGGGATTACACTAGTAGTATTTGTTTTCAGGCATCATGATTTCCTGTCCAAAAGAGAACAGAAACTCCAACTTAAATAGTAAATGATTGTTTTTTGTGTTAATTAATTATGTCTCATGTTACAATAGGATATCAAATACTTTGGATTCTGACTTTGAGTGCTTTTCAAGGATAGAACTCAAAAAGATTTAATCATTTTTCACATCAGGACAGCTAAAAGGGGAAGTCTGGACACGCAGCTATTCAGTGTTTTTCATCTGATTGTATTTCTATGAAAGAATGTTTAAATACACAAGGTAAAGTAAGGGAAATAAAGAGTGTGTTATTGTGGTTCTGTAAGCCTGTACCATATGTAGGTGTTTCCAATTACTGTACAAATTAGAACACAATCCTTACGAGCAATGAGCAGCAAGACCGCACAGAGCTTGTGTGCACCTGAAAGCTAGTTTTTTGTTTTCTTTAGAGTTTAACGGCATGTTACAGTAGGTATCTTTGTGTTCCTTTAGGTCCACTGTTGAGCAGAGTTAGCATTGATGCTAGCTTTGGACTAGTTTTATTATCATGCCTGCCGATACAGCAGACCTTAGGTTTCATATTCAGCTTAGGTGCATTCCTAAAAAATACAAATTATTCCAGTGAAAACATGCACAGCACATATATTATAAAGACATTTAAATACAATGAACAGGTAGATCAGTATAGTGGCAAAGAGCAGTAGTTTGCCCTGTTTAGCAGTGCCACTCCTCCCAACAGGAAAACTCCATGCTTCTGACACTATTAGATAGCCCAGAAAGCTAGTGAAAGGGGGCTTTGTTTTAGTCACGAACTGATAAAACCTGGTTTGAAACAACATTCAGAGTAACATATTACTATCTGCTGGGGGTGTGCAACCCTAGTAACTGGGGACATAAGCCTGGCGTATTTATTTATCTTTTTAAATTTATTTTTATTTTACTTCTTGAAAACCTCTTCCAGTTTTGATTTAAAACCTAGTTGCAGCTGTCTGACACGTTATTAAGACACATGGAATCTTTGGGTATATGGAAAAACCTGTCCTGTCCATCCAATAGTACCTTACATTTTTACATTTTTACATATAGTATAGTGGGTTTAAGTCATGATCCACTGCCAAGGTATGTCATACTTGCTCATGAACAGTATTTTCTTGTAACGGGCCATGAGGTCACATTTGACAGTCATTTTGTATAATATAATATCTTGTAACCGTGACAACAATGTAAGAACATTTAACTGTTGAAGTAGCGCACCAACTGATCAAAGTTAATGCGCCATCCATTCGTAATGGTGGAGGGAGTGAATGATTACCAGGATAGTCATTATGAACTAGTAGTTTCCTGTGGCTTATGACATTAATACAGTTTACATTAGTGATCTGACATTTTAAAAAATCTTTTTTTTTTTTTTTTTTTTTTTTTTTTTTTTTAATTAATCTGTTTTTGCCAGTCCAGAACACATTGTTTCTCTTGTGTATACTGTAACTTTATAGTATACCATAGTTTCCAAACCAAGAAGAAACATTTTGTGTAGTTGAGGCATACCTCTACATTTTAGATTTTAGTTTATTGTAAATGTAGTGAAGGAATACACAGGTGTTTGGTATCGTGCACACATAAAGTACTACATTTGGAAAGTTTTAATATTACTTCAGTGGTGCTATGATAGATTCAGTCTCTGTGTACCCCATTACAAAGGAGGTCATCGCATTTCATCCAGAAACTTTATGAACTTTTAAAAACAAATTCTCAAATTTTCAATCGCATAAGGTATCAATATGCTTTTGCAATAATTTAGAAACACAAAGTTTGGAAGGTAAACAAGGTGAAGATAAACATTAATTATTTAAGTTTGTTTTAATGAAATTGCTCTAAATTGTTCTTAATAAAGCCAACAACGTCATGGTTAATGGCATAGGCGAACCAGATTGGTCCAGCATCGATGTTGAAGCGTTGGACGAAACTAGACTCGGCCCGGTTAACCCCTGAAATTCTGTGAAAACTGTTGAAAAAAAAAGGGTTTCGTCCATCCAGTTCTAGGCGAATCTAGATTCGCCCGATTGGAAGTGGGCGAGTGCCGAAAAAAAAGTAGTAACTTCAGGATTTGCCCAGAAGCCCTTGGCAAAACTAGACTTGCCAGTCCACTGGGTTTCGCCCTTAACACACACACACACACATAAATATATGTGTGTGTGTGTGTGTGTGTGTGTGTATAATTCGAGACATATGAAGCACTTTATCTTGCTCCTACTTCTTCCTATGTTAGTACAGTACATCAGCATTATTTTTTTTCTTTATGCCAGTCATTTTTTTGAAAGCTTCAGATAGGAGCCGCTTCCAGCACATTACTGCACAGTGAAAGAGCTATGTCTTCTGCACACTCAGAATGCTGGCCTCTGTGTTAGCGGCAGCTCAGTGTTTATGTCCCGGCCATTCAACGCCACTTACATTAGTGTAAACAGTCCTGCTGGGTTTCAGAGCAGCGTGAAATTCACTGGGACCTCTTGATTTATTACCTTGGGGAGCCTGGAATCACAGATGCTGCAACCTTACCCAGCTATTGCAGCTCTGCTTATCTCATTTACAAGATGGGTTTGTTGTGCACAGCGGGGCTACCCTGATTAACTGGAAGAGTGTCCATACGTATTAAAATATCTGGATGTCTTGTCCGCTTACGTTCGCTGCACTTTGGACATTTATTTTTGCGCTGATTCTTTCGTCCACACCGTATGCTGGTTCTTCTAAAAGCATCAAAGCCATTGTTACAGACCAGCCACACTTGAATAATTCATCCACAGTCCATGCAGGTGCTGAATATCTAACTGTACCTTTTCAGGAATCCTATGTAGCTTTATAGTCACAAAATTGACTGCTTTTTCGTTTATGCGTCAAAAATTGAGTTTGAAATTAAATTTAGCTCACAGTAAATGCTGTATATTGCTTATTTAAATCTTGCTTTATCAAAGATTAGATTAACAATATTGCTCTGATAAATTGATTACTAACAAACTAAAGAAAAATACCCAATGCAATATCATACAATATGTTGGAAAGCTTACAAAGAACTTGTAGCAGGCACTGAATAATGTGTTCGGAAATGCTTTTGTGCTGTGTATTTGCAGTATGTTTTTATGGTATTACAGCCCACATGTGCATCTAGTTAAATAATGCATTGATAGAGATGTAAAGGGTAACACAGTACACTGTACCTCCTACCATATATGGTAATAACATTAGCGTTTGTGATGGAATATATAATCACATAAGGTAATAGATTTGGGTTGTCTTCTGTAAATTTAAGACGCTCAGCTGTCAGTTTTACCCCATTTTGCGTATACAAATAACCCAAAGTTAAATGATTGATAGAAATACATTGCAATTATGGTTATTGCATTTTGATGGCAACCATGTGCTGGTATGCCCAAAAGGTCGTTTTTCTTCATATAATTCAGTGCTAGTCTGCAGTCCATTTCTAACACTGAGTTTTTCATTAGGGAGAGTAACGTGTTAAATTGTAATCTTTTTTTGGATGGTCAGTAGTCACTGAAACAGGGTCACGAAAACTGCCACCAAGCACTGTATTGACAATAAAAAGAGGAGTAAGTTTTCCACACATTTTTATAACTTGGCTTTGTATTACTTATCTATCACATTTATTTTGATCAGTCACTGCTGTACAAAAGTAGTGGCTCTTTCAAGGCTTATCTGGCTATCAGTTTTATTTACAACACATGTCTAACATGTTTTAATAAGTTGTACCAAAAGTTTATTTTATTAAATGAGTGCATTTCTTTAGTCCTGTTATTTATATACACTCCAGACATCAAAAAGGGTTAAGGATCAGAGTCTTGCTGAGTGTTAATTGGCAAAAATAAAAAATAGAGGTTAAGTTAATTGTAGAGCAAGAGAGAGAATTGTTTCAACATTACTCTTCAGACTTGTATGACTCGACTGCGTGTGACTCAGACTTGACCATTCGGGCTCAGTAACTCATCGTTAATATCTCAGACTTTTTATTTTCTAATGCACAAGTAATATTACAGTTACTAGGAAAGTGTGCACAATAAAAACCCACCCAACAAAACATAGTCCAGTAATTGATTTAGCCCTTTTGTCTTTGCAGCCAGTCATAGTAAGAATGAGAAATTGGAAGTGAGATTAGGTTGTAAGGTAAAGTTTTATAAGGAGTAAATAATGTCAGCATGGCAAACAAGTAAGTAATTATTTGGCTTTTAACAAGCCTTTCTCTTTACTACTTTAAACCATGTTCTAAGCTTAACCATTATAGAAATACATTTCTAAAACTGCATTTTTGAAAAATATGTAATTTGATTTAGCTGAGCTCCCTGAATCTCTGGAAATCAAGGTATTTGTTTGCACTGAAAACAGTAGAACATTGGACACCTTTAATTTTGAGTTTACTGAAAACCAAAATGAGTAAAAAAAGAATAATCATGTAAGTTATCATACTTTTAGAGCTTCTTAATTCATCAGAAATTCACCGTGTGTTTAAATATTCTGTGCTTTGCTTCTAATCTCCACTCGTTCCCAGCACACAACATCAGTGGCACTGGAACAGTTTTTAAAGTGGGGGTGCTGAAAGCCATTGAACAAAACTGTAACCCCTATATATGATAGAAGCCACGCAAAGCCAAGAGGGTGCCCCTTGCCCAGTTCCAGCACCCCTGCTCGACATCGCTGTCAGCAAGCAACGTCAATGAATTCACCTGGCAAATACAGTGTAAAACTAGGTACTGAAGTCTCAAATCAAAAATTGCCTATATCAGACTGATATGACAAAAGGACTGATTGATAGCAACAAAAAATGACAGAATAAATTAATGCCACTTAATTTACCAAAATGAAAATAATTTATGGATGAGTGAAAAACACATTAACATTATGCTGGGCAGCATCAAATTTGCACTGCCCTTGCTCGCACATGCTAAAACAACTTTTGCTAAGAAAGCACGGTAGTACCCATTCAAATCTGGTACATTATGCTGTTTTCTGTCTTTTACATTGTTTTTAATGCAATTTATCATTTTTCCACCATTAGGAAAATAGTATGCAAATATTTATCATATGCAATACAGTGCCTATAGTAAGTATTCACTCCCCTTGGACGTTTTCACAGTTTGTTGTGTTACAATCTTGATGCATTTAAATGGGATTTTTTTTTCCCTTTTGATTTACACAACCTACTCAACACTTAGAGGGAAAATAATTTTTATTGTGAACCAACAGTTAATGAAAAATAAAAAAACTGAAATATCTTGGTTAGAAAAGTATTCACCCCCTGAGTCACTACTTGGTAGAACCACATTTGGCAGCAATTACAGCTTTAAGTCTTTTGGGGTAAGTCTCTACCAGGTTTGCACATCTGGAGCAATATTCGCCCATTCTTCTTGGTAAAATTGTTCAAGCTCTGTCAAGTTGGATGGGGATCATTGGTGGACAGCAATCTTCAATCTTCAGTCTTGCCGCAGATTCTCAATCGGATTCAAGTCCGGGCTTTGACTGGGCCACCTAGGTCATTCGCTTTCTTGTTTTTTTAAGCCACACCAATGTCATTGTCTGCGTGCTTGGGGTCATTGTCCTGCTTAAAGGTGAATCTCTGTCCCAGTCTTAGGACTTTTGCAGACTGAAGCAGGTTTTCTTCAAGGATTTGCCTGTATTTAGCTCCATGAAAAGCATCCCCATAGCATGATGCTGCCACCACCATGCTTCAAAGTAGGGATGGTGTTACCTGGGTGATGTGCTGTGTTGGGTTTGCGCCAAACGTAACTCTTTGCATTTACTCCAAATAGTTACATTTTTGTTTCATCAGACCACAGAATATTTTGCCACATCTTTTCAGAGTTTCCCACATGCCAAGCAGGATTTTACATGGGCTTTTTTCAGAAATGGCTTCCTTCTTTCCACTCTTCCATACAGGCCAGATCTGGGTGGTGCCGTGCCGTATAACTTCTTAATGATCGACTTGCCTGTGCTCCAAAGGATATTCAATGCCGTTGAAATTTTTTTCACCTGAAATCATGTGAACCACTTTTATTGCACACAGATGGACTCCATTTAACTTATTGTGTGGATTCTGAGGGGAATTGGTTGCATCTGAGCTTATTTAGGAGTGTCATAGCAAAGGGGGTGAATACTTATCTAATGAAGACTTTTCAGGTTTTTATTTTTAATTGGTTCGTTTTTTTACCCCTCCATTTTTTCACACATTGAAAGTGTCGAGCAGGTTGTGCAAGTCAAAGGAAAAAATAGTCCCATTTAAATGCATCAAGATATCAGGTTGTGAAAATGTCCAAGGGGGGGGGGGGGGGGGGGGGGGGGGGAATACTTCCTATAGGCACTGTAAATTGAGTCTCTTTTTTTTTTTTGGTTTTTTGACTCCCCGTGAATTGTTTTTTCTTTTCAGAGAAACTGATTGTCTGTTTCCATTTTTACTTTGCAAAAAAATATATGTATAATTAATGGTAAATATACCTCATTTTGACGATAGGAAAATACCCATCAGATCACAATTGATTACACATGTTCCAAAATCTGACAGCGTACCACATTCTGACATTAAACAGCGCAAATTTTGGTACGCGTACCACATTCTAACACTACACCCGCTCTATAGTCCAGATCACAGCATCTATCAAAGTGAAAAACAACATCCACAAACTTCAGCTTGAGTCGGTACTCAAGGTTTGAGGACTCTACTACAAGCCTGACGTTTGTGTACCCTACCCTCTTGCGGGTGGTTGTTATTACTTTAGTCATTTAAAGTTGTTAGTCCAGTCAATTTTTATATCGTTAAAAGCATGTAGCTTTTAATCCTCCATGAATCCTTGACTTCATACTCATGAACCACACACAGAGAAGCACCATGGTTACTAAGTCCTGACAGGCTGCTGTGTCTTGAAACCCCTGAAAATCTTGAAACCAGAGCAATAAGTGTTATTTTTGATTCCCTAAATCTGCATAATTGCGGTTATGTTCTTGGTGTATTTAAATTAGGTAAATACAGTAAAGATTAGGTAGATTTCTTTCCATAGACCGTAGCTTAGCATTCAGTACAATTTATAAATATCTGTTGTTGACATTTCAGTTTGATTTATATTCCCCCAATGATTGCATTTTATATGAAATGTCTTTCAACATTAGTTTATAATTTAAGAACCATCTTAAATATGTGAGCAACACTGTTAAATTAGAGCATATTTTGTGCCTTCACTTGTCTTAAACTACTCAAAACAACCAAAGTACATTTTTAAAAACCTTTGACTACCACTTTGCCAATCTGTAAGCAAGGACTCCGATTTTATGTAGGTAATTCTGACTTGTTTGTAAAATCGAAACTCTTTTGTAAATATAAAGCGAAGTCATGTCTTTATTTCAGGTGTCTGCACTCGGTCACTTGCACTTTACAGGAAACATTTATATGAATTATATTCAGAACCCAGTCTATAATTGTTGTAGCTTAATTATGTCCATGGAGGATTTTAAAGTTGAAATCCAGTTACAGTATCAGGTGTACAAGAAATAGTCACATTTGTTCTAATGAATAATTTGTTAGATTTTATTAAAAAAAAAACAAAATTCAACAGGAATGCCAAGCACATTCAAAGTGTCATGAGACAATTCAGTTAATTTACTAGTATATATATATATATATATATATATATATATATAAACTATATATATATTACTAATGTGTGTGTGTGTTGGTATGTGTATGTATGTGTGTGTGGTGTGTGGTGTGTGTATATATATATATATATATATATATATATATATATATATATATATATATATATATATATATATATAATGCACAAAATAGTTAATCACACAGTGCAGAAAACTGTTACCATCCTCATTAGCATAATTTGTTTTCTATAGTAATTCAGGCAAGATAGTGGTGACAGGACATCCTGTAAGTCACACAAATTGTTTTGTTTTAAGCTGACAAGGTCTTCAGCACAATAACATTATTTTAACACTAGCACCGCCATAAATGCTTTTTGAACGGCTTTTGCAATTAATTTAAATATCTCTGTGTGTGTGAATATCTCGTGCATGTCCGTTCTTAAGTGTTACTAAATATTTGAATTAAATACCCATACGTGTTTCAGCTGCAGAATAGCAAAAATTATAAGTTATAAGCACTTACTTCTTCAACCACCAGACCCGCAGTTTATGCGGCATATTGAAATTAATACTATATAGCTGACAATTTAGTCTGGGCTTTGTAATGAAATCTAAGTCATTGTAAAGTAACGTATTATATACTCCTGTCGAGTGCTGAAATACTAATGAAAGTCATTCTACACAATGTATTTTTAATAATAATAATAAAAATAATAATGATATTATTTTATTTTATTAGCAGTTGTCACAAAATCTACAAATTGAATCACAATTTAAAAAAAAAAACACCTTGGTCGGGACTGTGAACAAGGCGAGACACGAGTTACCACCAACAGCTCAATCCGTGCGAGCCCCCCTGAACTCCACTACACTCCTCAGGCAAAACGACTGTCACCCTGAGTTTGTACAGGTATAGAAAAAAATCTGAATGTGCTTATTCTAAGCTCTCTGCACAAATCAGTGACCATCAGGACTGATGCTAAATGAAAGCCAGAGACTGTTGCATTTTACAACACAACAAAATACGGTGTGGATATACTGGATCAAATGGCACGGCTGTATTCTGTCAAAGGTGGTACTTGCAGGTGGCCTGTGTCTGTTTTTTATAATGTTTTGGACCTGGCAGCCATCAGTGCTATGGTTTTGTACAAGTGGCAAGACAATCACTCTGAAGTAGCTTGCCCTGGAGCTACTGCAGAAACATTTTGATAAGAGACACGTAAGCCAGCTGGCAAATGCCCCTCAACCTTCAGCCAGTGCTGCGCCCACTGGCACACGGAATAAAAGACAATGCCTGGTTGCTAAATGCAATAAAAACAGAACTTTTGATGTCTGCACCCGTTATGAAAAGGCAGTCTGTGGCAAATGCACTGGTACAGTTGAAAAGCATGTTTTCTGCGTAGATTGTACTTAGAAAGTTGTAATGGAGCCCTTGAACTCTGTTTCACTCAAAACACTTTCATGTTGCATAAGTTGTTATATGTTTGTTTTATGCTATTTTTATAACTAGTTATTTATATTTTATAATTGTATAAGTGCATACCGCTTTCTACACCTGCTTACACAGAATTTTATTGCATAGTTTATTTTATTACAGCTTTTCATGTTTATGTATATATGCTCTTTTTGAAAATCAGAAGTTTAATTTTCAATGTAAATACAGTGTTTCTGCTCTGAAAATGTTATGTCTATTAAGTTGTGTCTGATAGTTTGCTTTTCATTTTCATGTCGAAGCTGTTTTAAAATGGAGACTCGCATTGTATGGGTGCGGTGGTTGTATCCAGTCCAAAATCTCTGCGTTTCTAATGTTTAAATAGTACAATATTTTAACGGACCTAGCATTTTACATGCAATTAAAACTGCCCTTTCAATACTTTTGTTAATGTACAAATACTTCTCTACTCCTGTTCTAAGATTATTTTGATGATTTACATTTATAATTTGTAGGCCATGTACTAATTGGGTAAATTAGTAAATTAAGTAAAGTGTTTTAATTAATGAGTTCCCATTCCCACTTTTACTTGTCACAGTTGTAGGTTGTTGTGGTTTACTTTCAAATACATTGCAGAGATGTGTGGAACAACAATCCAGGAGAGTTTTGCGATTGTAATCCTTTTATCTGTACGGTCCAAAGCTAAACACCTGGAAGCATTGTGGCATTGTGGCACAAAAGAAGGTAGGAGAGAAGTGGCTGAGTAAGCTTGTTGGCGACTCTGCTGCAGAGATACCGCTAGCTCCCTGATGTGTGCTGTTCTCCAAGTTGTAATGGAATCTGTAAATCCACACAAAGAGAAGATCCTTCCGAGGAACCTGAGACCTCTCTCTGGCAGTAGGGAAAGCGGAAAGAATTGGTAAATCCGTATAAATGAAGTACCGGTACTCCTTTTCAAGGAGAGTGACAGAATTTCCTGTTTAGAAGTCCACATTTTATAATTTGGCTGGGTTTAATTTCTCTCCAAACACACAGTGTTGTGTTTGTTGTATTTAAAGACTTGGACCAGCAGGGATACTGTTTGGACACAGCTGCACGGGTGAGTTTAGTGAGTGATTGCCGTGGACATAACCTTTCATTTAGTCAAAAAAAACAAAAAAAAAAACAGAGAAGAACCATAAGATTTGATAGATCCCTTAAGGAACAAGTTCTCTCCTTTTAAGAATGAACTTTTTTTGTTTTTTGGGGGTTTTTTTGTTTTTTTTACAGGTCAGACTGTTATAGCCGCCTAAATGATAATTGCCCTTCAGGGTTTAAAAGTTGTTTTTTTCCTGTAACTTTACTTACTGTTTCCTTTTTTCTTTTCATTGCTTGTGAAAGGTGCTGAATTGGTGTCACAAGATTGATGATCCTTAACCACCGAATACAGATACAAATCTTGTAATGCAAGCTTCCTCAGTCTGCCCTACCACAGAGTGTTTGCCTTGCTGCAGGTACTCCCACCCCCTCCCTCTGAGTTGGTGAGAGACTGACCATGCCCATCCAATCCTGAGCTGCTCTTGGAGGCTGCCAGCACAGGTGCCAACTAGGCAATTGTGATGGTGGGTGCAGAAGGCACCTGGGTTCTCCAAACTCCTAAACGATATGATTTTTATTCACAATTCATGTAGCCTGCATTGGTTGATTGCTTGTTACACTGATTCCAGCCGATTTTCAGTCCTAGCATTTCGACTAAACCAATTTGCTTATTATGAGTTTTCACTGATATTGTTCAGAGTTGAGAACCAAACAATTTGTTTGTGGTGTTGAGAGCGCACCAATGTTGAAATGCTTTTTTGTAATTTTTGGTGCAGTGTCTGGATCAATGAAGTGCATGCTGCCGACAAAGAAATACACAGATGTCAAGAACAAAACAGGCAATGGCAAACTAGGATTAAAAAATACGTGCCTCAGATGTGAGTTTATCAGAATCAAATAATTTTATTTGGGTAGTTTTATTGAAAAGCTTAGAGTAAAAGTTTTAACAGTTTGAATATCCAGAGATACATATAGTATGTTTTGCCATTTGATTCATGTGTTTTATTAACCCTAGGATGGCAACCTTATTTGTTGTCCAGCCAGAAAGATCAGCGTGAACCCTCTGGTTGACATCCGGGGATTAACCTTGACATTTGGAATGTAGACTAAACCCTGCTACACATTACATTAACCAGCAGTAAAACAACCTCTAATACCTGTACTCTGTACTATTTGTTTATCTTGTACTTTTAATCAGGAACTGAGGGTAGTGCAGACTAATAATATAGGGTTACTTATTTTGTCTTCCGTGTTAGCTCTGTTTATCAATATCACTGTTTATTCATTCTGAGGACCGTGTTTTTGAGGAGATATCCATGTAAGATCAAGCAACGACACACACTTGCGAAATGTGATCCATCAGGATTATTTGTACGTTTTTTAGCTCTTGTCACAGTGGAGATGGCAGAAGTTTCCATTAGTTTGCGCAGGGCCCCCTCGGAGCTGCAGATTTACTTGTCAAACATTGGAGGTGACCCCAACAGGATATGGGGCATCTTGCACGTGGCACAGCGGACCTGGGACAGCTGGTGATAAGCAAATAAGAGAGTATTCAACACACACAAGGGAGCAAGCTTTAAGTTATCTTAGAAGTGCACCATCCTCCCCCTTATTTTTTTCCCCAATAACCACTTTAAACAAGCTTCCAAGGGCTTTTGAAGTGCTTGATATCCTTGGATAAAAACGTGTGTCTGTATGTACAGCAAGTGGAGTAGATTGTTTGTGGGGTTTTTTTTGTGAGTTCTGTGTCTCATGGTAAAAGATCCCCATTTTATAAATGTTAGATAATTTAATTAAATTGTAATTTAATTAAAACAATTAAACAGTAATGCAGTATACAAGTAACAGTTTTAAAATGTCTTGTTAAGTTTAGTTTGGTTTTACAAAACGACTACAACATTTATATTATTACAAAGGGACATATCAAACAATTATCAGTTCAAGAACTCAGTTCCTTAAACCAGGTGTTCTTGAAAAGGTATTATGATGTTAATGAGGAGGTTGGAAGGGTGGAGGCACAAAGTGCAGAACTGTATAAAAATGTTTATTTTATACTTAAATGTTATATTTCAACCCTAGACATTAGCGGAGAGCTTGCGTTCATGTTCCTCTGTGGTAGAACTTCGAATCGGCTTATGTTGCGTGATTAGTTAACTTCCCACAGAAGAGGTCTGGCTTTTCGAGAATCTTCCATTTTCCCTTAAAAATGGCCTGTCATTTAAGTTGATGTCCCAATTTAAGGGATGTGCAGTAAGAAAATGTAATTTAGGAATAAAAGGAAAACATGGTGATTTTTATAGCATAATTTATTGACTTGTTTGGTTAGGCATCTGTAACAGAGCGAGCAGCCCTGTACAGTATTTATTTTTAGAACAGGGTTTCCCACTCATGCATTATCCAGCCAAATGTACATCGCTTGTGAAGGCTATATAAACAGGCAGGCAGACGGAATCAACAATGTATATACATTTCCTATCCATAATATATTCGTTAACCGTGTTCTTTATTTTTTTATGTTTTTGAAGATTGTTTCAGTAGTGACACAGATTTGTGTAAAGTATGGTTTGTAATTTAATAAAACACTATTCCTTTTTTTTAATCTACAAAACCTTATTTCTTTAAATATATAATTTGACCATACATGTCCACATACATGATCCTTCATATAGACACTTTTTTGTTATTTAAATGGTCAATTTGTACAGAATTGTCTCTTGGTTAATTACCTTTCTTAGTATGGGGGTGCTCCATGAAAAAGGTCCTGTTTTACATCCAGTGCTTTTTAGTTTCCATTTCCTCGCTGACCTTGGAAGCCATGTTAAGAACTGGACTGGTGTGTTTTTGCAGGAAGTGTATTATTTTTCCATTGCCCCATGGTGCTAGCCTGCAGTGTGAGGATGGTCACAGGGGACTTGTTTAACAGCCTGTGTTTCCTGTATAAATCAGAGATACTAAAGTTTTGTTTGTTTTCAAATAGATATTGAACTACTTGATGCTACCTAGAAGATGACATTGATAATTTAACTGAATTAAGGACCTTTTTAAGTTTAGTTTTGCATAGCATGTCATGTTAAACATGCATATCAAAAGCAATGCCTTGATAAGGATGCAAATTGTCAGCATGTGTTGGAATGAACACAAAAAACAATTGATGTGTATGTGTTAAAATACATGATAAGATGCATAATACTTGTTCATTTTATATGTTACTGTATTTTACTTGAGCTTGAAGACTATGTTTGGATGGTCCAGAAGTAGGCTAATGGGGACGTGGCTGAGTTTGAAATGGAAGATGAAATGTAGACTAGCAAGAGTATGAGCATGTGTTGGGACTATCAGGTGCAGCATGCGTCTGGTTCACCAGATAAGCTGCTTTTCAGGAAGTTATTGTACGTGAAGAGTTCCTTACTGCCCAAGCTCTCGGAGGGCTAGAGGTCTTCAGGAAATAGGGAAAGGAAGGGACACAGATAAAAAATTCTCTGAAGATAAAACTCATGAAGAAATAATACATTGAGAGCTGGAGGGGTCAGCACAGTGCAGAAATGGAAGGGGAGATAACTACAGTGTTTATTTTAACAGTGAAGTCGATTGATGGGGGCATACTCCTCATCTAACAGCAGTTCCTGTTTCTTCAAGCATTTTTATCATTAACACTCTTAAACATATCTGACTTAACTTACTGTGAGGGAGGAGAACAGTAGTGTGGAAGGTAGAATATCCATAGTCTTGGAACTAGCTGCTCCTACTGTACATTACTATGTCATGCAAATGGCCAAGAAAGAGGAAACCAAGATAAACATAAATAATGACAGCTAAAAAATTAAATATGACTGCTAACAGTGATTTTCAATCGAATAGATGGGAGGACATTGTTTGTGGTAAGTGTGGCTGCTAATAGGCATATTGACATGTTTACCATTACTGTCAGGATAGAAGCATTAATTGCACTTTTTACTAAATAGCTGTCTTGCATGCATTGCAGGTAAAACTGTCTCACATATGATTTGTGATACAACACCCTCAACAGAGAGACCCCATTAGATAAACTTGACTGACCCCTCTGACAAGGGGTGTAACAGGCTGTTTTGTGTGATGCACTGCTGATATGCAAGACAAGGTGATGGGATATGACTTCAAGTACACAGGGGGAAAGAAGGCAAACAAGTCTACAGTACCTATCTGATGTACTTTATCATGAAATGATTGTCTTTTTTTTTTGCTGTGTTAGGCAGTACATTCCTATTAAGTAGTGTAAGCTGTGTTAAAGCACTACCTTTCGAGACAACATGATGTGAAGCTTTATGCAGTACCCTTATAACATTAAGCATGAACATTAATTTAATTTCCGCTTGGGCTTTGTGTTATGTAATCTATAAGGTAAGTATCGTGTCATCTCCTCCACTGTCACAATTGAACAGAGGATGGGGAGGGGGGATTGTATGAAAATATCAGATTTATAAACTACAACAAATAAGAGAATCATGTTTCTTTTGGGTTTGTTTTTTCTTTTTTCTTTTTTTTTTCTCTCTCTGGGGGGGGGGGGGAGTATGCACTCCCCCGGTATATCCGGTATATCACTGAACGTGGTGTAAATCGGAGAAATATACTGTTGCTTCCTGGTATGTAGTAATTTCCTGTGCTGTAGGTCACATATTATACATAAATTGACATACAGCTCAGGGTTAGGTACAAGAAAACAATTTAGTGTTTATATATAACTAACTGAAATATCTGGATATTACTAATTTTAAAGTATAAAAAGCAACCGAAGAATCAATAGGCCATCTAACTTAAAGGGAAAAGGGAACAGTGGTGATAATGTTGCTAATGCTAATAAGCAGTTGTAAAGCCTTACTTGTTACTCCTTTAATTGCACTTGGTGGTGGTGGTGGTGTTGTATTGTAACGCAAGAATGTATGTACACAGTATAACTTCACAAGCATGTTTACTGACTTTTGAAGTTTACTGTAACCCTATACAGCAGTTCTCGAAGACTTCACAAGTATGTTGCCCCAAGAGAGGCATAAGGGTGAACTTTAAGGAAAACACCCTCATTTGGAAGCCCCAATTAGACACCCTTATACAGTGTGTTGTGTTTAAAAGCAAGGAGTATTTTTATAACAGACTGTGACTCGGGCCCTTACCCAAAGTATCTCTTCTTCAGAGTCTTCAGTGGGTCAAGGATCTTTCGCTTATTCCCAGCGTGACCAATTGGTAGGATAAAGGCCAACTCACACCTAATGATTGTTAGCCGATCAGTGAGAGAAATTGCTTGTTTTATCACATTTCAGTCAACTGAGCTAATCCCAGGGTTTTCACACATATAATCGCTTGCCATTTTGCTAGATTTAGTTTCTTAATAGTCCATTTTTGTATTGATCAGCATTTCTGAACTCTTCTGCTCTTTTCACAAATAATTGTGCTTTACATTTTTTTTAATGAGAATACAAATTCTGAATATTTTGATTTGTCTACTTTTTGCCTTAGTGATTTAAAGTCAGCTTCTATAAAACAACTTGTCCACTTGGAGAATATGTAAACTCAGCTGGTCAGTTTTTGACATTGGCCAGATGTAGAAACTCTCCTTGTGGAAATGGATAATTGAATGCAGTCTTCAGGAATACCCGAGTGATAATAATACCAGTTAATGATGAAGTACAATTCTTTGTCAGGTTGTAAGACTTTATCATCAGTTGGCAGATCTTTGCGAATTATGTTGTTGCTTTATTGGTCTTTCTTTTGTACATACAATGTCCCTGGTTATAAGATATTCCTCCTAATGTATGGAAGTATCCATTTCTGTAGTGTACATTTTGGTATCCTTTTCCAGACCAGATGGGAGCTGTTGCAGACAGGTGCTGGATTTTAACAAACCTTACCTTCTATGATTAATCACTCTCTAGACACTGTGCTGATGGGGGATTTGGTAAACAGTACTACAGAGCACAGCTCTGTACGGTAAGCTCTTTCAAGACTTTTGGTCTGCATTCATATTTCAATGTGCTATTAAGCAATGAATACTGACAGGTTCATATCAAAAGTTGTGTTGCTACTTTAAATAATGGTTTGACTGAAGGGGTACCTATAGTACGTTACTTTACAAAAAAGAAAAATATAAAAGCATGCAGTTGAATTCAGTGAATGCTTTTTCTTACAAATTTCTGTATTGCTGCAGTGTAGTGCTTTTATCAAATGCAGAAACTATACACATTATCAACACTATGTACATTTAATAAGCATGATGATGTTAGCAGTTTGGCTTCTTACAATATTTTTTACACACGTGCTTGTCTGTGTCTACTGTTCCAAAATCAGTACACTGGGTTACAGGATTTTCCTTTATTTGCTTATAAGCATTGATGTTTTGAAACGGTTTGGGCCAATGTAGACACATCTTCAGGAGAGGTTTCTTGCAATAAAAGGTCATTGAATTACAAACACTTAAAAGGGAATACTGAAGAATGGTTGAGGCATACTTGCACGTTCAATTTCTAGCTTAATTTTTAACCCTCCTCCTTGGGTATAAACAAAATTTCTCTTCTGTAGCAAGTAAAAGCTGATAAAGATTCCACCTCAGTCCCTGGTGCTTGACCTCCTGGTTAGCTGTGCATGTAATGAGTTCCCCAGCTGGGGCCCTGGACCCCTCCGGTCGTGCTTCTCTGTTCAGAGGTGTGCTTTACTTCTGGTTTGTTTGTTTAGGTAAGATTAGTAATGTTAAATCCCTACAACATCCTGGAAAAAGTCTAGGGCTTGAGAGGGACAGTTTTTCATGACCAGTAACTATCTTACAATTTATAGAATTCCATGACATCTTGTTTAAATTAATTGATGCTGTAACAGAGCAAGCAAGAGACTATTCCTCACAAGTGCAACCTATTGGAAGAGACTTGTAAAACGCATGGCTGTCAGGCAAGCAGGTTATTTAAAATTGAAGAGAATAAAGTGTAGGGTGCTTTACCATGCTAAAATGGCCACCTCATTTCTACAGATCCTTTTGGTTTAAAAAATCAGAAATAAACAAATGTTATGCTGATAACAGCAGTGAAAGAAAATTAGTAAAATGGAGAAACCAAGGCTGGAAAAATGTTTGAGACACACACGGGTAATAATAAGACAATTACTTCAAATCCTACTTGTACTGCAATTGTCATTCGGCTGTGTGTTTCACTTAGGCTCCTAAAACATAATGGTTATTGTCAATCTGTGGTTTTGTTAATAGTAACGATTTGTACTGAATGTACCATCAAACATATCAGAATTGTTAATGAGACAGTAGGTTGAGGTACATTTACAGGCTATTTAGTACAGATTGGGGACTGATTTAAGAGGTATTGCCCTTTATCACAAATTTGTATCGACTGGAGTGTTGCCATGGTAAACCTCGGGTGCTTCAGATCAATAATGAAAAGTCCTCATCACTTAAAGCTTTTCTCTACTGTCATTTGCATTCAGAGCTTGAGATTAAACTAACCATTATCTGTTTGGCTTCTAAAAACAGCACTGAATATGTTTACAGTAAACAACTGTATTGCTAATTATTAAAATAGCTCTGGTTAGTCACCTTTTTAAAGTGTGAAACCTTCAGTCTTATGGCTCTGACCTCTCTTTTATTATTCTGTTATAGTTGACCTAGAAGCTTTCTATTATCCTATACTATTGCATGTTTATTTAAGACTTCACTTTTCCACATGTTGCTGTAATATACATGTGACCAAAAAATGGACCACATAGTTCGACCACATGGTAATTTTATGTGGTGATAAAGTCAGGGACAGTAAACACCCTGAGAAATTAGCGGTGTGATTATTGTTATTGCTATCCCGCAAAGGATAATAAGGATAAATAAGGGGTTGAATGCTAGAGGTGATCTCCGCCTGCTATCATGTTAAAATCTAGGTTTTAGAAACTTATTTTGATACAGCATATTCTCTCTACTGGAGATGAACAAGAGGGCGTACATGTCGCACATGTACAACTAGGTAACAGTTTATGTAATGTGTATGTGACTTGCTAAGGATATTCTTTTGCATGTTATTGAGTGTATCATAATTTTATGTTATATGGAGGCATCTTTCCGTCTCTCTTGAGTTCAAGACATTTCTCCTTGTGCATATTATAGATATAGGTCATGGTGCTGTAGTTTATTTTTCATGGTACTGATGTCTTTAATTTTGGCAGGGTATGGATGATGTACTAGTTGGATTGAAAATATGGGACATATTGATCCCCAGCTCTTTGGTTTCCAGTCCATTAGAGAGAGGCATGCTGTTATATAGTTAGAGCTTTGGGAAGTACATTTGACACCTTTGTGTACATTGTGTTCATTGGGGGCAGGGGAGAAATTGACACAAATGTCTACACTAGGCATGAAAGTTTTCTTCTTGCCATGGAGGAGCTGGAACTTTCTTTTTTTCTTTTTAAAGATTTGGTTAATTTTCTCCATGCCCTTCACTTTCCCTAAGTGTAGCAGGTGTTAATTTAGAGAATCTTGCACAGATTTAAACAGGAAACAGATGCTACCAGATAATACTCAGTAGTGGATAGCTGAACCACTCTCTTGCAGAGAGAAGTCATGTTATCAGCTAAGAACACACTGTCTTCATTGTCAGACCACTGTGACCTCTGCATTAGTAAATTCATTCTACAATAAACATCGATATTAATCGTCGATTTGGCAAAAAAAAAATTGAATAGTAGCAAACCTAATGGAAACATTCCTTACGAAAGACATTTGTTTCGGCAAGCGTGCCAAGAGCCGAGTGAATCGATTTGATGCGTTTGTAAGCAGATTAAAACAATTTAGCCGCTCATGTGAATTTAGAGCGCTACGTGATCACATCATTGATAAATGTAATTCAGATGCACTCGGAAGACAGTTACTGCACAAGAGGAACCTGATGCTTAAAAGCTTGCAAGACATTGCCAGAGCAATGGAATCAGCAGATCAACAAGCTGCTAAAATGGAGAAACTGTCTTAACGCAGTAGAATCAAGGCCGCGAAAGAATGACTAGAAACCGAAAGTAAAACCAGGCACAGCACACAGCAGCCAGAATAGATACAGTAAGGAGAAACGGACAGGCGGGTCAAGTGACGTGAGTTGTTACCGCTGCGGCAGGAGAGGCCACATAGGCAAACCATGTACCATTACGAAAGGAAAAGAGTGTCGGCAGAGTGGTAAAGAAGGACATTTAGCTAACGAAAGCTAAAGCAAATTTTGTTGCAAATAAACCAATGATGTCCAAACGTTCTCCTGATTCTGAAGATTAATATGTATTTACATTGTCCAGTGTGACAGCAGATGGAGGAATGCAAATTGAAGGGTAACCTGTCATGATGCTCATTGATTCAGGGGCCAGCAGCAATATACTTCAAAGGAATTATACGCATATGGTTCTAAACAACCATTAGCAGTCACTGGCTCCTTTAATGCAGCAATGCAGGTCCCTGGCGTGTCAGGTGTTGTCAATGCCAACATTTTGGTTGTAGGAGAAGCCCAAGTGCCACTGATAGGAAAACACACTGTCACAGCGCTAAGAGTTCTACATATAGGACCTAAAGTCAGCATCAACACAATACACCACACTAAATCAACTGATTTCCACACTCAGCTCCAAAAGAAGTATAAAAGATGTTTTGAAGGATTGTGTGTACATATACCCCAGTGTCAGTCCTGTGGCATAGGCTATTTGCCGGTTGTAGGTTCAGCGTTTGCAAGGCTGTTGAAGAGAAACTACAGCAACTGGAAGACATGGACGTGGTTTGAAAAGGTTGAAGAACCTACCTCATGGGTCTCTCCATTGGTATTCATGCCAAAGAAAAATGGAGACGTCCGTATCTGTGTCGATCTGCATCTTGTGAATGAAGCAGGGATTCACGAAAGGCACCAGATTCCTACAATAGACGACATTTTTGAAGACATGACTGGGGCCGAAGTGTTCACAAAGTTAGACCTAAAATGGGGCTATCCACAGATTGAATTGGAGTTTGTCACGCTGTATGAATACGTTTGTAACCCTTAAAGGCTTATACAGATATAAAAGATTGATGTTGGACATTTCATCAGCACCTGAGACTTGCCAGCACATCATCAGACAGGTGCTGCAAGGAATCCAGGGTGTTCATGTTGGATGACGTTGTTTATGGGAAAACTAGAGAAGAGCATGACGATTGTGTACATCAAGTACTACAAAGGCTACAAGCAAGAGGATTGACAGTAAACAGTGTGAAATGTGATTTTTAGAATCGGTGAGATGGAATTCATGGGCCACGTTCTGTCCACATGCAGACCACAAACAGCTGCTGAGGTGCAAAGTTTTCTTGGTCTTGTCAACTATTGTGGCCAGCTTATTCCTGACTTAGCTACAGTGTGGGAGCCTTTGCGATGACTTACCAAAGCAAACAGCAGATTGGTTTGGGATGAGGAGCAGGAAGCAGCATTTGAAGAACTAATGAACAGGTTAATGTGTTCTAGTACTATGCCTTATATTAAGCAGGGGGCGAAGACTTTTATCATTGTAGATGCCAGTCCGGTGGGTCTCAGTGCCATCCTAAGTTTATGCCACTAGAACATTGATGTGGAACGATGTTTCTCACAAAATGTATGGATTAGATTTTGTAATGATCACTGACCACAACCCTCTGGAAACCATTTATCCCCAAAATCAAAGCCGCCAGCAAGACTAGAGAGATGGGCTTTGCGTCTGTAACCATACCGGTTCACAGTTCACAAGTACAAACCTGGGGCAGAGAATGCTGCTGATTCATTGTCAAGGCTGACACTCAACCTGCCAGTAATCACAAATCCAGGTGAGGAGTACATTTACTTTGTAGCTCGCAGTACAGTCCTACATGCTTTCACCCTACATTAAGTTGAAGAAGCATCTGCTGCTGATAGCATGTTGCCACCCTGAAGAACTGCATCAGAACAGGCAAATTGAGTAATTGTGAGTCTCCATTTCAAGCCATTCGAAACGAGCTATCAGTATTAGGTCACTTAGTGTTATGGCTCTGGACACTCTTGCTTGCTCACAAGGGTCATCAGGGCATCGTGAAAACAAATTAGTGATTGAGAGAGAAAGTGTGGTGGCCTGGTATTGACAGGGAAGTGAAACAGCTCAAAGCATGTCATGCTTGTCAGCTTGTTGGAGAACCGTCAAGACCTGAACCAGTAGTTCAAACAGACGTGCACAGCAAGCCGTGAGAGACTGCAGGCGTCGATTTATGTGGACTGTTTCCTACAGGAGAGTACCTATTAGTTACTGTGGATTATTATTCCCGTTTGGTGTACGTTGGAATTCTGCGACAAATCACAGCAATAGCTGTTATTGACAGTCTCCCACACATGCTTGCGTCACATTGTTTACCAGAGACCATGGTTACTGATATCACAGTTTGTATCCAGTAAGTATTTGAAATGCCACGGCACTAACCATAGACGTGTGACGCCATACTGCCACTAAAGAGTCCAGTCGAACTTCTGTTTAATCGCCAGCTGTGAACTAAAGTGCCACAGTTGTCTACATCACACACCCACTCTGCCGCAGACACTGCTCATAGACAGTCCGATTTTAACCAGAAGATGGCAGGGAAATGATATGCAGACGGATTTCGGGAGGCAGTTCCAAGTCGTCAACAAGCTGTCTACCACATTTGCTCCGCAACCGTACCTGATCGTCAAGAAACATGGGAACTGTGCCACTCTGGAAAACAGGGGGAGACAGTTTAAAAGGAATATGTCTCAGGTTAAAAAGTGGCTTGACATCCAACGGTTCAGTGGACGAAACTCTCAGATAACAGATCTATGAGACAGATCAGAGGGAGACGATTGTGCTGAAGGGCAAAATGGGACTGATGGCCATTCTGAACAGGCAGAACCTCGACCCAGCAGTCAGGCAAATCCTTGTCCGTTTAAAGTGTTAAATCTAAAAAAAAAAAAAAAAAAAAAAGAGGGATGGAGTTTACTGCCACCTGCAGCCAGCGTAAGGGTATAGGACATTAGGCTGGTAGAGTTAGATTATTGTGTGTGTCATGGCGGTGGGAAGCAGTAGCAAGCTGATTTGTGAGCGAGACAGACAAATAAAAAGTTCAGCTGAATACCGGAGTCCCTTGTATACATTACAAGAGGGCAATTTGGCGGGCTTTAGCCTGGCGCACCTTTCGTCTGCGGATCTTCCTGGCTGGCTGGTTAAACCAGGTGCAGACTCTTCTCTGTCAGTCTTTATGGAAATGTAGGGGCCGTGGTTACTTGTTTCCGATAGTGGTAGTGGTGGTAGTAGTAGTGTGACTGATAACCTGCTTGGAACAGTGACTGTTAAATACAGCTTTGTTTTGCCTTAGTCCACTGCAGCTGGTACTGCTGCAATGCAAGCTTACTGTATACAGTATATCGCAAGCAGCAATTACGTGTACTTAATGTGTTTTTTTTTTTGTTTATTTTTATTATGAAAACACGGTTTACTGTTTTATATAACATATTTTTAAAGTACATGTGAACATTTTATTCCACGTATATGACTTACCTGTAAGAATAATAGGGTTTTCAATCAAAAATAGTCTTGCAGCCCTACTTTTTTGTTTAAGGAAGGATGTGTATCGTCTGTTTCACTGAGTAAAAACTTTGTTTGGAGGCCTTTTTGTTTTTAAGTGTCTAAAGTCACCTCTGCTGATGTCACCCATCCACTTGGAAAGACACGTCACTCCCAGCATGAACTGCTGTCCAGAATAGAAAGACTAAGGATTGCAAACTGCTATAAAAATCAACGTGCTGGTAGCGCCAGAGCCATTTAAAGACAGAGGATGGTGACACAGCATGTGTAAACATCAGTTACGTTCAAGAATGACTCAAGCTTCACTTTTTTTTATTCTGGAAACATACATCTGAAGATATTACTGACATAAAAGTTGTTGTTTTTATTTTATTTTATTCTGTTTTTAAATAAAAAAAATAAATAATTGGGTCTTCATTTAAAATAAGAAATGTTTGACGTACTGTATGCCATACTGTTTCTGTTTTATATGTCCTTTCATTGACTAATCTTTTTTTCCCTGAAGTTTGACGTCACAATAGTAAAATGTATTCTGCTTTATATCTAGAGCATTGCCATTTTTAGGACAGGGGCTTTTTAACATTGGAAAGGAATATTTTATGCAAATTGACGCTTGAGTGCTCCTCAGTAATGCACAATGCTGCCGTTTTTGATCGGCATGCTTTGTGACATTTACTTTCATTTTGTCCATGTGAATGTGTCATTAAAATATTTTCTTTAAGTGCTCAAGGTACTAGTGAAAAAAGGCTATTTAAACAGAAAGATTGTCTCAAGTTTTAAGATAACACTGATGTTTCTAAAAATATTTTCACTTACTGTAATGTTTTTTTTTTTTTTTTCTCTCACTGAGCTTGGTCAGTATGGAGAAAAGCTGGTACTGCCAAATGTTTTCTTAGGTGTACCCTAAAATCCTATGAATGCAACCTGATATGATCTTTATAACTGTCTGAACATTATTACTAGGGCTGTATTTTTTTTAACATTTATTTAAAATCGTAAGATACTTTGATTTTTTTGTATATTTAACATATTTATTAAAGCAGAAAAATAGTGTTGTCACATTAAAATTGATAATTTTCTCTAGCGTTGTTATGCAACAAATGTTCCTAAATATTTAAATGCTTACTTGAAACACAGTAAATGCCAAATTGTATAATATTTCCTTTTATGTCCACCTTTTTAAAGACAATCTTTTCACCAGCGGTGAATTATCAAACAAAATAAACAGAAGTAAATGTGAAAAAATAACACACATGTGAAATTTCTCCTTTTTCTACTGGACAGAGTGATCTTTAGCAGTATTTTTTGTCTTTGATGCAGCTGGTTACAGAACACAGTGTTCAATCAATCATTTACCAGCAGCTGCCAGGTTCCTAAATGCAGTGTAACGGGTAATGCGTCTATAAGGCAAATGTTTTCTGTTTGAGTTTTTAAATGACAAATATGTATATTTACACGATTCAAATTTTCACAGGGAACTACATATAGTTGATAATGGGTAAATTTCATAGAAATCTGTGATCACCATGAAAAGTTTGAAACACTTAAGATTGCACAAGGTAGTGACAAAAAGGACCCTGAGAAGAAATTCTAGTTCCTTGCCGATCTCTCCTTTCTTTTATGAAATGCAAACATGACAGTATTTCTCTTTCTTTCTTTCCCCCCCCCCCCCCCCCCCCCCCCCCCCCTCAGCCCGTGTCCAGAACAGGGAATGGGAGATGAATTTAACCTCATGGATCATTCTGACTTCTACATCCTGGACTTCAGTATGTGAATTCTCCTTTTTTAATTTTCTTTTATATTGTTTTTTAATTATCTGCCCTTAATAGAAAGGGCCGAGACAGCAGTGTCGTCAGGAAAATGAAAGTGAAATATATATATATATATATATATAGATATCCTCCTTAGATATAATATATATGGATTAAATGTAAGCAAGACACAGGCGACGGTCTGTGTCCAAATTGCATTTCTGGGACTGTTTGTAGTCATTTTTAAACACCTTTGTTTCAATATGCATGCTTGGGGGAATTGATCTCGTACTCTGTATGATTGCACTGAGGTTTTTTGTTGCTGTGATTTACTTTCAGTAATTATCCCTCATACAGAGGTATGCAGGTAATCCTTGCAAATCTTCTGTTTTTTTTTTGTTTTTTTACATTTATAAGAAATACAGTTCCTGCAAACGTTTTCTAGTTCAACCCAGCGCCTGACTGCCACATTTATATGATCAGTTGTCTGAAAGGTGTGATTCACCAGGTATGGGCCCAAAGTTGCAATATTGATTTGTTCTGGCTGACTACATGGTGATTGCTGTACATCTCAAAAATAATTAATATTTATAATGTTGACTTTTAAACTGGATACAATTAACAGCCACTCCTTAGAAAGCCTTATCCTACCCAGTGTAGTATCTAAAACTGTTTGGGGCAGTATAAGGTTGTAAATCCTTTGTGACAAACATAATGGTATGTACATTGGGGCATGAAACTAATCACTGCATATTTACAAATCACCCCATCATTGAATACATTATGCATTTTTTCTGCCCACCCCATTAGAAATGCTGCATCGTTTTAAGTATAAACAAAATCTACCATGGTGGGTCACTACAAATGGCTGTCCTGTTGCAGTAATGTCCATCTGCAATTCAGCAAAATCCATTGCTGTGGGTTGCTAACTGAAAATAGCAAATTTTATGTTGATAAGCTGGAAATTGTTCCACTAAAACATGCCTTTTAATCTGTGTTAAAACACCAGTGTTTTTATTTTGCCGTTGTCGGTATTCTGCACTCATCCACAAAACTGCACTTGGGACTTGGTGACCACTGGCAGTTTGTAAAAAGCCGTGGAAGACTCATCTTGTTTATTGCGCCTTGGTGTGTCAAGGCTGAATAATGTTTTGCATGAATGCAAACGAGCATTGTTAAAAATGTAGGGAGTTTCTGTCTAAACCCTGTATGTCCACTGTATGTCAAGGCGGTTTGAAGTCCTTGTTTGTCTTTCTAGGTCCCAGTCTGAAGACGTTATGCAAACTAGCAGTCATTCAGTATAGCCTGGATCAGTCTTGCCTCCCTCATGACATCAGGTATGGAAACTATTGCAGAAGAAAAGTGTGGTATGTTGCTTTGTCATCCCATACTCATAAAATAAATAGCTTAATGATAATTTCTTAACGTAATGTATGGAAACCTTATTTGTATATCATTGTCACAGAGTCCATAATTGTACTATGATAAGTTTCCTCTCGAAATGCATTACATTTTATAGTACATACATGTTTCTTCAAAGTTTTGGCAGGGCAACCTCTGGAACTCCTAGTTTACACAAACTGTTTTCAAATTTTAAATGAAAAATCGTGTGCATGTAGATAAGGTTTAAATGTTTAAACGCTGACACCTGCATAGCATTTAAATGTTCAAAAAATATACCAAAAGCACATCCCTATTTAATTCACCTAAAAAAAAAAATACATAAATGTCTTGCATGTGGAACTTTTATTGGGTCAATTTAATTAGAAAAAGACAAAAACCAAAACTACATTTTACACGGTGTCAACTGTATTTTCAACCTTAAGAAGCTTTTAGATGCTGTGACATAGCATGAGGTCAGAGTCCAATTAACCCCCTCGCCCTTATTAACCGTTCCTTAACCTGTCTGAAGGGGCACCCACTCCCTCAGTCCTCTGGGCCACTGTACACACAGTGAGTTTGAGGGAATCTGAAACCAGATCCATAGATAACAATCTGAGCCCCGACCTTTCACCTCTCATCAGGTCACCACTAGACCCCGTCAGCAAGTCAGCTTCTGGTTATCGGATTACAGCAACTTAGTGTTAAAGCTTTCCAGAAATGTTACGTGGACAAGGAGGCAGGCAATGTGTCTAACCCACCACAGATAGTTATTCAACAAGAAAAGTGGTTGCTACTCACCACCCCACCCCCCCCGCTGTGTTTTTCAATTGCTGTGCCAATTTTTGAATTGTTTATCAAGGCCCAGAAAGACAACAGACAACACTACAGGATACAACATAGCTTTACGTCACAAAAACAATAACAAGGCCACCCAGTTTTAAAAAGGAGAGGCAGGGGTGGGTTTATATCCATGCAGGTACGTTTATGTTAAGTCCAAGTCATATCTGAGCGTTACCTCTGTCAATTTGCATATTTGGCTGTTACTTTAAACTTTACTTTCTCTTCCTAGGTTGCATTCATTTTACACTGCATGCAAAGCAAAACATGAACAATGTGCCGGTACTCCAAGGGAGACAGCCCTAGATAGATTTTGCCCAGCCAGAAGAACAACCACTAATGTTAGTGGAGTGATGGGATACACAGGGTTCACATTCCCACAAAAAAGATGTGAAAAGGGTTTCATCTGGCCTGGGCTTCTCAGAACTGTCTTTGCTAGGTTGTATTTGGTGCTGACTTGTGTTTTGCAAGGTTAGTGAGTGAAAAGATGTGGGGCAACATTAGTCTAATCCACCACACGGCCTAGCATATCCTGCATATCTTCAGTTTTTGCCACTGGCCATGTACATAGATTCCAATGCCGTTCCAGCAAGATTTTTAACAGCACATATTGTGGATTTGATTCGCTCTCCCGGCAACAGGGACTGCCCGTCTTCCTTGGTTATCTCTGTTGGCAAAAATCAATATGATCAAACACCTGTAGAAAAAGTCTGCTACCAGTACATTACATTAAATATAAATCCCAAACTCTTTGTAGGTTAGCCTTTCTAAAGCAAATACAGTATTTTATGTGTGTTTTTTGTTAATCTGTTTCAGTTTTTTTTTTTTTTGCACTGGGAGTAGTTGGAATTTCTTGCAGGAAGAGACCCTGCAATTTTATTTCGATAGATGTTATTCCTTTTTGTTTTCTATGTTGTTTCAGGTGGGAGTTGACAGCTATGACAACCAACAGTAACATCAGCCGGCCAATCTTCTCTTCTCACGGCTGATCCTGCAACTCCTGTGCAACAATACGCCAACCAGAAGAAACACATGAGGACTTTTGTGGACTTTGGGGTGTATTCATGGCAAAATTGCTGTTCATGCTGAATTTTTTTTTTTTTTTTTTTTTAAAGCAAGGTTTGATTTCTAGCTTGTGTGTGTCTATATATATATATATATATATATATATATATATATATATATATATATATATATATATGTGTGTGTGTTTGTATGAAAAGCAAGGAGTGTGGTCTAATATAAAAGATAATATTTCAGTATGACAGTGCTTTTTGAACAAAACTGAGCTGACTTTGTGTCTTCTCATATATTCTGTTGTGTTGAAGTTCTAACAAAAAGTGTTCTCAACCCAACCTCGTAAAATGAGCTGAAGTTTAGTTTCGTTTTATTTCATTTACGTGGGAATTAACTGACAAAATTGAGTTTTTGAACCTCAGTGTTTCTGGAAATAGGCACAAGTCACCCACTTGAGTAACTGACTCATCCAATAGACCAGCATACACAACTATAGATTGCAGACAAGATACATAGGAAACAAGGTAAATGATGAGAACATTGCATTTTGATTGTGAAGACACTGAAATAAATAATATCGTAATTAAAAAAAAAAAAAAAAAAAGTACACCTAAAACGTGCATCTTTTGTGATTGCCATGGTTTTCTTTGTTTTTTCTTGCACGTTTTGGTGCTATTAATCAGCACACCTGCACTAACCCTTTGCATCATTTCTTTGGTGTCAGAATAGTAACAGTTTAGTGAATACTGTACATGGGCTGTGTACAGAAGCCCTAGGCACACTCTGAGGTGGGGTGTGTTGCCTTCCATGTTCATTTAAGGAACAGCAGTATTCAGTCTACCGTGGTTATTGATCTTGAGTATTTCACTTAATCAAGACTTGCAAGAAGTATGCAGACAAATAAAACATGATTTTTTTTTTCTTTAAGGAAATATATGAGCTTATTAAAAGGTTTTGTTTTTGTGCTGTAGTAAATTACAGTAGTAATTCATAAAACTGGGTTAACAGATATTTACACAAGATGAAACTGTGAACATGCATGTTTCCATAAAATTCGGACAGATCTGCCTTGAATACACCTACTTACTGGTTATATGCAAATGCTACATTGAACCTATACATTGCCCTGCTGTAATTCACTTTTAGGGCGTAACATTCTGTACATCAAGTAATCTTCTTTTCTATTGTTTAATACTGAATGTGAAATCCACAGCAGGAAACTTTGGATTTCTATTGAGTTAACACAGTGTACTGTAAATATTATACTGTGTTATGGGGCATTCTTCAAATGCATTTGTGAATTTGCTTGGTTTTAGTACTTTTTAGTTAGTTTTCTGATTCATGGACAAGGTTTCACACAGTTGTTTAAAGGAGTGTTTTGGTTGATTTTACTTTAGTTGTGATTTACCAGCCATTCTTGCCTTTCAGTAGTTATCAAGGTAAATGACTTGCCTGTTGAGGTAGCAATGAGCCTGTAAACTAATCTGGCTTTCCGACCCACCTGTGAATAACTGAATCCTTGTGTTCTGGGTGAGCATAATCCATTTACTGCAACTGTCTCATTTAAAACTATTCTACATGTTATACACATGCAGTTTTATACCAGAACAGCAATATTCAAAGGGTCTGTGACCTTTTTAAAGCAATAAACGATACTGCTCACTGAAAAAGTAAGAACTCAGTGGGATAAAACATGTCGGTATTTTAGTACAAACTGTTTCCAAGTCTAAACTAATGCCCTAGCATTGGGTGAGTACATTAGTGAGATTGAATTTGTTCAAGTGCCTTTCTGGTACAAAAGCAAGTATTGTCAGATCTTACAAATACATATTTTCAATGTGCGTATTAAAAATAGAAAAGAATAAGTCCTTGATCAAAATAATGTTTCATGACAATCTCCATTGCTCCCTTTTCCAATATTTTCTACAGCATTTTAATTTATTAACATCTCAAAACCTGTTATCGTTATTTTGTTCCTTATTTTTGTTACATTTTTTTTACTTTTGGCAAACGCTACACTTTTAGGATTATGTTGTGTGTTTTGAAAGTGTCAACACACTTAAAGCCTATATAAAAGTGGATTTTGGAGTTTAAAAGACCTTCACAAATTGCATGCAGTCTTCAAAAACAAGTGCTTTTGCTACTAAAAAAAAGTTGGGAAAATAAGAGAGACTTGGCTAAAACAATAAAAAATAATATAATATTATAATAATAATCTGAAAAGGAAAAAACGAAAGCTTGCAGAAGTTCATGTACTTTTCTTTGTGTCAATTTTTGTTCCTGTTACACATGTTCCTTTCTCACTGTATTATTCAAGGGAAGATATTGCTTATACAGTATTTCATCATCATCCCACACAAATATCCTGTGGTTTTGATAAATGTAAATTGTGCTTAGTATCAAGTAGGTTCTCTTCTGAATATTGAACATACCATTTCACTTTTTTTTTTCTCCATGATTATGCTTCCAAAATTCCTAATGTTTAATAGGTTTTGATGGAGGTTGGTGACATTCGGTACAGGACAATACTATACTAAGTTGACAGATTCATCCATATCAACCAGGTGGATCTTGCTCAGTTCTGCAAGTGATAGTTAAAATGGTTCTTTAACATGTATAGTAAATATGAATGTACTGTATGATGAATGTACAAAGTACAGTAAAATGCCATATGGAGCATGTGGGTATATCCTAGTCATTTATGTTTGTTTACTATTCACATTATTATTATTATTATTATTATTATTATTATTATTATTATTATTATTATTTAAATGAAAATTGTCTTGGATTACCTCACTTTGCAATTACTTGCATAGTTTAATTTCTTTGATCTGCATAAAAAAAGAGAAAAAGAAGTGAACAATAAAGAATTAGTAGCTAGTTCAAATTGTTCCTCGTCAATAAACGTTTGGAGGGGGGGGGGGGGGGTTGAAACCAAACGGATATCTAAATATACAGAATGCTTCACATTATAATTTTTTACTATGGTATAATAGTGTATTAAGACGACTGTGTGACCCTTTTGAGGCCTGTTTTAAGTTCCAGTGGAAATTTAGTAAATTAAACTTAACTGGGCACAGTGAAATTTGATCAATTTTCCTATCTGATCTGTAACCTGAGTTGTTAAGTGGGAAGCCTCCATTAGTAGTGATTTAGTTTTTATATAAATAATGCCCAGAGAGATTATAAGGTAGCCATGCAAAAAAATACATATTTTCACTCTCCACTGTAAAATCTACAAATTTAGGGAAGTTAAGCCCTCTGTATCCAAGCATTTTTATGGAAATGTGCCAGATAAACAGGTCTGAGCCACTCTGTCTCGGTACTTCCAGTTAAATATTGGCTAGTAGGCCCATGAGACATACAGTTGATTTTTTTTTTTTTGTCAGCCAAGTTGAAACAAGTTTTACAGTGCAATATACTATTTAACTGTATAATCAATAAAAGGATTCGATTTTAATAAATTGTTTCTCTGTTCCTTTTTTTTTTTTTTGCTCTAGATGTTAAGGTGTTTGATCTTTAAGCACATCTTAATGAGTTTAATATTATACTGTATGTGGGCATACAACTTGTTTGGCTCTACTATGTACTGTACCTTGCGATGAGACTAGTATCTACTATTTATGGAACTCATATTGCTCTCTGCTATGTAACAAAGTGATCTGCGCAAGTCAGGGAAGTTTAAAAGGTATACGGTATATAACCAATAACAAACAACAAGCAGTGTTTTAACAGTGCAATTCCATCTCTGGGATTGCTGTTTCATTTCTTCCTGGATGGAATTACAGTGCTCTAATTCACTGCCTGCCATTTATTATTCTCTATGTAACTGAAAGCATGTTGGTGTCTTGGCAAATTTAAGTAAAGTTTACAGTATATGAAATTGGCAGTATATTGTGAAATGATGTGAAAGCTCATAAAAGTAGAATAGTACATTAATCTTTTAAATTAAAATTCATCAGAACAACGAAGGCCTAGCGAAATCGATGCAGCGTTGTAAGTATGCTTATTATACTTCTAACTGATGTGGTGGAAACCTGAAATAGCACCTGTATGATTCGAAGAATTGTGGAATTGAAGAAATCACTAATGCAATGCTTGGGATTACGGCTGCTGTGTCCACAATTTGTTTTCAGCATGAGAGCTAAAGGTTAAGTGGCAATGTCATTATTTCTTGATGGTTGCTGCCTGTGCCCTATTAAATTGCTGCACGATGTCCACTGTTGCCTTGCCAGGTTATTACTTTAACCTAATAGCCTAAACGTTAGAATAATTGCATTGTAGTGCTGATTGAAGTAAGTAGAATAATGTAGCTATCTGCCCCACCCCCACCCCCCACAAAAAAAAAAGTTTAGTTAAAAGATTAATAAAAAAAAATGCACCACTTGCATGTATAAGAACCGTCATGATTGTTAAAAGGATTCCAGATCAGTGTGAAGGACTTTTACACTTATAACATGTTTGTTTTTTTTCTATTTATTGGGTAACTTTTTTAAATAATTTCTGCAAATCAGTACAAAGCCCAATGAAGTGTGTGTGTGTGTATATGTATGTATGTATGTATATAAGGGATTCCCTTTTCAATAGTTTGTGTACATTATTTGCAAATATTAGTAAGGACGTTGGGGACGACATGGGTAACTTCCTTCGTTCTGACTGCAGTCCTTAACGACTTATTTTTATTACAACAATTATCTTGAATTTGCAGTGCCTTTCACAGCTGAAGCCCTCAAAGTGCTTGACAAAAAATAACCTGAAAAGAAAAACAAGTTCATAAATACAAAAAACGTTATACAATTTACAATTTTATTTTACAGAATGCCATTTAAAAAAAAAAAAAAAAAAAAAAAAAAAAAAAAGTAGTCTAGGTTTATTTGTGATCTTTTGATTTTGAGTAGTGAGAGGTGTGTTGTCTGAAGTGTTCATATCTTTATTCAACGTCTTGACACCAGACTGGGGTTAGGCATAGTGCCGGTCTGGCCTTGCACATGGGTCATACATGCAAGATACAAAATATGGCAAGAGCCCCCCCCCCCCCCCCCCCCCCCCCCCCCCCCCGCCCCCCCCCCCCCCCCCCACCCCCCGCCCCCCCCACCCCCTTACTCGATAAAATCTGTAAAAGGCAAAAAGTTTGTGTCCTGAATGCAGCCATGCATCTTGTTCGGTAGTCTATCCGCGTATGCAACCTGTAAGCCAGCCGGCATGACTACTGATAAAGCACACCCCCCCCCCCCCCCCCAGCCCCCCCCCCCCCCCCCCCCCCCCCCCCCCCGTAGAAAACCAGTGTGTCTGAATGCAGCAGTTTGTTGGTGTCTATCCGCGTGCTAAGAGCCGGGGTGGTGCTGTAAAGTGACTGTTATCTGCAGTGTTAAGAGCAGGCTGCAGACGGGAGGCCAGATAGACTGGCTAAAGAGACACACAGTCCCATTTTAACAACTCGCTGCGGCACAGAGGAAGTGGGCCTGCACCAACTCTATCAAGCGCCAATCAGAGTGGCCATTCCAAGTGTTAAAAAAATAGTACGTATAGAGACGACTGCTTTGTAATTTCCCTTTGGTTTGAAAGCCAACCTGCAGGCCTGTATCGAGAATGCATGCCATGTAATTATATACAGGCTGTTAAGTTTCAAAGTTTTTGCTCTCTGGTAAGTGTTTGGTGGTGGTTGTTGTTTTTTTTTTTTTTTTTTTTTTTTTTAACTGGGGCACTGAGCAAGGTTTTAACAAACTTATGCCCTGGTTTCTTAAGGATTGTTAAATATCTTTAACCAGATCTTACTGCTTGCTGTTTTAAATATTTTCAGTAATAATAAATACAAATACATTTTTAAAAAGAAGCATTTTTAATTGAAAATGTGTGGGTTTTTTTTTTTTAATGAAGTCATAAATCAGCATATTTTTTTCTTTCATCCCATTAAAGTTGAAGCCTGACAGTGTGCTGGCTCGTGCTCATGCCGTCAGCATTTTGGTTGACAGCTATCAACAAATACCGCCAGACTAGAATTTCATAAGACGAGCATTTGTTAATAACGGGGGGTTTGTCATTTTAAAAACACACATCTGGGACTTTGTGAAAACCAGACACTCTCAGCAATGTCATCAGCTACTAAAAATATAAAGCCTTTGTTTAAAATGAACCTGAGGCAGCAAGGTTAATGAGTGCAACAGACATAATTTTCTTCAAATACAACCCTACTGTAGGCATTAATACTAAGTGTTACAATTGCTTAAGTACTAAAATACATCCTCTTATAAATACCAAAGTAGAAGAAGTTATGAGTTGAGAATCCCAAAGTATTCTCCCAATGTATTATTCGACTGCCACATGGTAATTTTCCTAAATAGGTTTTGCATAAATTAAGTGACAGAAGCATGCAGGTGTAAACATTTTTTGAAAGAGCTAGGTGTGGTTTTGTATTTTCTTTTTCTTTTTCAGGGAAAAAATGTAAGTGATTAAATACAGCCTGTTTAACTTAGTAAGCAGTTTCTTAAGACTTGGCCAGAGGTCTGCCTCCTCAAGAATCATTGTACAGCTGTTTCAGAAGTGTGTGTTTGTATATATACTGTATATCTATACAGGCGGGAGGCAGTTTCTGTTGCAATAACAATAAAAAATAAACTTTCATTTCATATCAATTGTCGCCTTGAACTCCCTCTTTGGAGGACAGGAGGGGGTATTTCACAACCACTCTACGACAATAAGCTCCCAGTGTTCCAATAGAAAAGATTCGTAGGCTATAGTATTGAGACTAGAGACATCGGAAATCGAGTCACCACTGAGAAATCTCACTGTTAAATGACTATTGATTATAGGAATACATGATTGAGGAATAAAACTGCAATGCAATGTGAGGAGACACTTCCCCGTCATTGAAAACGTGAGGGGGACATGTCCCCCTGTCTCCCATGTAAATTACGCCTGTATACAGATAATAGAAAAACAACCGATAAGAAGATGGAGCAACAGTGATTAGCCAGTGCAAAAAAAAAACGCTGAAAGAATCCAGCTGTGAACTTTTGTAAATTGACTGAGTGCAATGCCAGTGGTTTCCTCCCATACCTCCTCTGTGAGATGGAATCGTTCAACATACATTGATGCATAACTTCAAAATACCCCCTTAAAATCCCCCCCGATAATCCTGGGGTAACTACGGACAGGTAGTGGGGTCTAAGCCATCACGGCATACATGAAACATTGTTGCATTTTTCAAAGGCACTTTTGAAGATGTTACTGAAGTAATGCTAAGCAAATTAGCTCAGGTTTTATTAGTTTATAAGTATGTATTAGGGTTATAAGTAGTATAATAAATAATTACTCACTATCAATACATAATAAACAGCAGTTATTTACATGTTAGTAAGGTAGTTTAAAAAAGGGCCCCTTATTTTACAGCATCAGGTGGGTCAGAAACAATGTACATGGCAAGACTGAGAGTTGATAATGAGGGGTCAATTAAATTAAGCCTTTGAATTATAGTGGTAGTGTTTCAAGACTTCAGATGCTCAGTGTACTGGGACCTAGCCAATGACAGTATGTTCCCTGTTTTAATGCACTTGGAAGGTGCCAACATGAAGGGGGTTATCAAAATAAATTGTAAATTATAGTAATGTCTAAAGAACTGCTTATCCAGTTGTGATGAAACTTGCTAAGGTCTATTTTATGAATACAATACAGTTTATTCATGAAACTGTTCTAGACTGTTAAAGAAAGTTAGTAAGTGTAATGAATATCGCACTGTATTTTATTCTCAAATTAAAAATTACAGTTTAAGCTGAAAGGGCCATCAGATGAACAAAGGGAGCAGTATAAAATCTGAATGAGCGATTCAATTATCTTTCTGTTGTATTTTCATAGGCCCACATTTAATTCAGGCCAGAGATGTGTGGTAAGGATTTAACGTACTGTACAGTGGTCACATGCTCCTGACGAGTAATCGCTGAAATGGAATGTGAAGGCGTTGGGTCATTCACTAGTCGCCCCCCCTGTGGACACCCATAGTCACAACCATTAAAGAATTGGGAGGGATGGCAGCACAGCATACAGACTATATCCAGGAGAACTGTCATCAGATCATGCTGTTAATTGAACTGGATGCACAAAATACACACGGACCACCCTAATGGCTAAACACCAAGACATCAGAATAATAAACAAGCAATCTCTGCAGTATGCTGGTGATTGCTTTCTGACTGTATAGATCACAGATGGAAGTCTATTGTGGCAAGCACTGTTTACATGACATAAAAAGCACATCTGTACCCCAGAGGGTGCAAACCAATATATTATTAAATTACAAAAAAACTACACGTAGCTTTGAGAATTTAACCTTGTCTTTCTGATCCAGTCTAGTGTTTTGACCTAAAAAAAAAAAAAACATGGAAGAAACTGGTTGAGTGTTGCATTGCCAAATTAATTTTGCATGAATCAAAATAATTTGAATTAATGTTTTAATTTGTCAAAAGAAATCTGTATGTACAAATAAATAACTAAAGTTGATACTTACTAGTTTTGTAACCTTATTTTCCTTTCAGAAAAAGTGGTGCAAAACCTAAGAATCATATAATCACGTTAATAGTTGCACAGACTTATGCTTGGCTGTACGCTGTTTTCTATGAAAATGCATATTCATGTGTTAGGCTATGAGCCTCATTATATTTTCCCGTCACAGTAGACAAGTGCAAATGCATACACAACATACTTGTAAAATCCAGCCAAAAAGGTTTTGCAGGAGGATTATTGTGAAGACTGGGGAAGGAAGAAACAGCTCAGGATTTGTGGCTGTATTACTAGTGGGAAGCAGTAGAAGAAACTTATCATGATATACAGTAGCCTTGCCCACCCATCAGGTATGCAAGTGATTTATTCAGCTCCTGGATTTCAGCATTTGCCTCCAATATCTTATCTTGTGATACAAGCAGCTTGTGCCTCTTTATCTCTGC